>NC_082695.1:39125742-39430742 GCF_949987515.2 Delphinus delphis | reverse complement strand
CTCCCGTGAGCCCTGAGATGTGGGGAAATAAGGACGGGGGGTGGAACATTGCTGGGGAAATCCCAAGGTGGCTGTCCACCAGCATTTGGGGCCCTGTGGTAGCTGACTACCATGAGAGATGTCTTTCTCTTCCGTTATATTGATAGTCTGTTAACCTGAGTCTCTTTTCAGTTTAAAGGTAGCAGCCCCGTGCTCATGGCTCCTCTGACTGCAGGGTGATGGCTGGTGAATACAGACAGAACGCAAGCACCTGATTCGCTATCAAATAATTGGGTGTTATCTGGTCAGGTAAGACGAGCATACCCCTGGCCCACCACTCCTAAACAATTAGACACCAGCTTTAGGGATGTTAACTCAGGGACAGGCTTGTGAATTGAATGTGGCCGGTTACTCAGAAGGGTTTGGTGGGGGCCTGAGGCAGCGGCGAAATAATGAAAGGGTACTCTTGGGCTTCTGGTCCAGCTGTGGAAGGGGGCAGAGCAACGATACCGTGTGATGGAACAAGAGCTCTGTGCTGACGGTGCGTTACAGCAGGTGGAGGGCATTACAAAAGGCCCTACCTGAATCATTGAGCAACACACAAAAACCCACTATCTGGGGTCTAAAACAGCTGTGTACGACATATGGGACCCCACCATGGACATCGACAGTGACCAAGGAACTCACTTTACTGGCCATGAAGTTCAGGAATGAGCCAATTAAGAATGACGTACACTGGCGTTTCCTTTATTACCCCACTGCTGCTGGGCTATGACCGGACTACTTAACAACTGAGATGGGAAAACTGGCTCTCTCAACGTGTGACACATCCCAGGAGCAATTGTCCAGTGCCTACACCATGATAACCCAGAAGCAACTAGTCAACACAAGCCAAGTTCACCTGTTGGCCTCTGAAGGACCGTTGCCAGCTATTGGTCAGGGCAGTAACTTACTTTTGCCCTTGCCGCAGGGTCTGTCCCCAGGAACACGTATATAAAATGGCCCTGGGACTGGCAGGGTAAGTCCCCGGTGGTTTGCTTTTCCCACCCCATGAGAATAGGATTCGAAAGGGACTTAAGAGATTGCACCTGTCTTCTACCCAGCCCCACCTGAGACTGCTGAAACAATCCAGGCCCCCTACTGGAGAAAGGCACCATTATATTAGCTTGTGGTCAGTTGTTATACCACCTCTCCAGCGTTCAGCACCGGCTCTGAGGACTGAGGGTGGACAAGCGGTGTACTACTGCAGGCCAGGACGTGGCGGCAGAGGTAGTGTTATCTCAGAATGTTGTCACTGCTTGTCGTTTGCTTAATGGTCATGACCTTCCCTGTATGGTGCCTGTTAAAACATCTTACATTTTGTCCCTAGTCTGAATGGAGGGCATCTGTTTGTGGACTGGGCAACACTGGGGGCCTCACTGCGAAATGAGTTGAATTGCTGGAACTACAGCGAGATGCTGTTGTTGTCCTCTGGAATTCCATGAAAATTTGACCTGATGAGCTGCCTGGCTCTAAGGTTTGCCCACCTCTTGCACTCTTGATGCTTTTTAGCTTCTGTTGTCTGTATTGCATCTGCAGTATTTGGTGGCAGGGCACCACTACGTACCTGACCCCAGGGATATCTCGGAAGAGGGGTGAACCAAGATTGTAAGGGGTATGTGGGGTGGAGTGTATGGCCAGGCCACTCAAGGTGGCTGTTCTCTTGCTCTTTGTACATCCCCTGCTCGACCAGTCCCTGCTTCACCTACACTCTGCTCACACGAAGGTGCTTGGCCTCTGACCCAGCTAGTGATTGTTCTAGTCTTTAGGCCAGAACGGCTCCAGCTGCTAGTTTATTAAAGGGAAATATCTGCCCTGGAGATGGTTGTTACCCTGAGGGGCTGGGAGGGACCTGCCCCAGCTGCTAGTTTCCCTGGTAACTGATGAGCCAATCTGCGGTCATTTCCCCCTATAAATGGTAGCCTCCTTCTCCCCTGACTAGCAAAGATTGTTGCCATGGCCTGCCTGTTGTCTGTCCTACATGGTAGGGTGACCCCTTGTTTCGGAGGGGTAGGATCCCCTATCCAATAAATCATTGTCTCTGTCCCTGCCTTGGGGCTCTTTCTTCAGTCTCGAGGCTGGGCAATTACAAGACTTGCAGGCCTGCGGGGTGCAGCCCCAAATGGTCTAAGGTTGGTCTGAGTTTCATCTTATTCGTTCCTGCCAACCTTTGGAAATGTTAACACTGAAAGGGTCCAGAGTCAGCATGAATGATTATCTGAGTGAATAAACAGAAGGATCAGTACAAACGAAAACTTCCTGGACACATCTTCAACTGGATAGTGGGCTTCCCTGCATGAGTGGAGAGGAACATATATGAGGGAAATGCTTTAGAGGGAGTACTAGAGGCCAATCGTTACTGCCCTATAGTCTGGCCCATGATTTCATAAACTGGTTTGTTGAGCAAATGTCCACTATGTAACTGTTGCTGTATTCTTTAATGTGTGAAAGTTCACTTCAGAATTAGAGATGAATGTGTTCCTATTTAATAGTTTTACAGTTATAAATGATGTGTAAAACAAGGGTCTCTTCCCATTTCCAGTGAGAGACCCCATCCAATTGATCATTATGTCCCTTGTTACCACTGAATTGGTTATCAGCTCACTGAGGAGAAACTGTCATATTCATCTTTGGATCCCCCCTCAGCTGCCCCAGTTCTGGTAACAATCATTCAATTGCTTAAATTTCTTTCCGATTCCTACTGCCACCTTCTTGGCTCAAATGTTCTTCATGCTTGGAATATTACTAAATTGCTTTATTGCACACCTGATTCTATGCTTGACTACCCCCTGCCCACCCCCCCAAAAACCCCTAATTTTACGTATTATATATTGCTGCCTGATGATTATATATAAATTAATACATTACTACCCAACTCAATATTTTCAGTCAGGGGATGTTTGAAAGCTTATCATGTAGCTATTTAGTTTTCCCTGTTGTCTTAAGCAGTATTTCTTAGATTTGACTCATACTAATAATCTGAGAACTTAAAAAAAAAAAAAAAAAAGCTCAAGTTACACCTGAATCAAAATTCCCACAGAAGGAGCCCAAGAATCTATTTATCAAGCATCCAGGTGACTTTTATGATTAAGTACTTGTGGTTATTGTACTGGCAGCATTAGTATCACATGTGAAAAAGTAGATTTGGGGCCCCTTCTCACTTTGGGGTCCAGCAATCTGATTTAATAAGTCTTCCAGGTGATTCTGACGTACACTAAAGTTCAAATACCATCGAACTAGCCTGTAACAATGACTTAGGGCAGTGGTTCTCAGATGTGGCTGCACACTACCATCGTCTAAGGAACTTTTAAAAACAACAACAATACTGAGCCCTTACCTCCAGATATTCTGATTGAATTGGGGCACAGCAAGCATTTGACTAATATATCATCATGGATGTTGAGGCTGATGTAACCTATAACTCATCTCAGAATTTTGAATTTATCTAGCCTTACTGATTGGATTTATATGGTGACAAGTTTGAATTTTTAACATAAATGTGTGCATTTGCGATATTGAGGTTCTCTGTAGACAGATTTAATTTGAATAAAGGGATCTTCTACTAATGGTTTGAAAACCACAAGCCTACAGACTCAAGTCCAAACCCTTCAGTCTTGCCTTTAAAACACAAGTTTATTGTCTCTCTTACTAATACCGCATAGCCCTACTCTCCAGCTGTAATGTTGGGTTGGCCAAAAAGTTTGTTCGGGTTTTTCCGTAGCAGCTTATGAACGAACGTTCTTGGCCAACCCAATACACCTGTAGGAAGTATGCTTCCTGACACCTAGGAAGGGGAAATAGCACCAGACTGAGGTCCCAGACTACAGTCTAGTTCCAGCCTGTTGGACTTTGGCAAGTCACTAACTCTCTTTTGGCTTGTTTCCTCATTACGAAGGGAGGGGCCGGAACCAAATGATGTCTAGCACTCCTTCTGACTTGGTGTTTTAGCGTTTTCACATTCAGGTTCATTTCCAACTTAAGACTGTGTTGTCCCTTCTGTAGGATAACTCATCCAGAGGCACAGTTCAAGATCTAATTATCGTTGGCATTTCTTTGGCACTCAGTCCAAGCCTCTTTGACCTCTTAGGCGTCTTTGTGTGTTTATGTCTGGTCTCCCGCTGGGTAATAGATTGCACGTATCTCCTTTGTATCCCTAAATGCCCAGCATAAAAGTCCATGTTTCTTATCTTTTTTCTCAGGACCATGAATTATGGCCGCCGCCATTTTTTTTATTCCAACAATAGCTATGTTGAAAGCTTGTTTTTGCTGAGTGAGCTCTCATGACTGTACCAAAGGTTTCCAACTTATATCCTACTTATCCTACAAATTTTCTTTTATGATAGTCCTATTCAGCCCCTAGTTTCCACTGATTATTCTCAAAATAGCTCTCTTGTGGCCTCTGCTGGTTTGACAGTAGACAACTGCTTCACTAATTCCTTAAATGCACACTAATGGATTCAAGTGTAAGGACATTTCAGTTTTCCAAGGAACCATTCTAACAACATCAGCTCAGCAAAGAGAAAGATTTTGAGATGTCTCTTAAACTGCTAGCCTTGCTGAGAATAGACAGTGGTAAAACCTGAGATATTTTAAATGCTTATTTCTGAAGTGGCATTTTTCAAACTTAAACTCATGCTTGTTAAGATGCCAGGAACAAGTGAATAAGATTCTTAGGTGTGTTCTTTAAAAGCTTGCCCCTTTGGAATAAACTTGTCAAAATTGGCCTGATTCTGATACTTGTATTATACCTGGCAAAGATAAAAGTGCTTGATAAAGGTTTAAGTAAATGTACTAGTGTTATTTGGTTTACGTAACACTATTCCTTTTTGACAACTAAATTATAAGTTAAAGACGATCTGGGCAAGAATCTTTTCAGAGTTATTTGTTTTAGAGGGCCTAAGAATGTTCTCTGTAAGTTTTTAAATACATATGCTAGATGCAATTTTAAATCGAGTTACTAATATGTTAAGCTGCCTTTCCAGTTGGACTTTGGGAAATTTTTCACTACGTGAGAGGTGTTAAGAATATTCTTCTGCTTCATTTGTTCTTTTCTCAAGGTAGCATGTTGTATCTTCTATATACATTTGGATACCTATGATTAACTCATTCAAACTGTTGCCTCTGACAACCTTACGTTTCAAATGATTTAAGTTTCAAATGATTTAATCGGGATGCCTGTCTGTCAAAGGCAGGAAAGGTGTTAATCCAATGTGAAGTGCTGACGTTGCGGTTCTGCATGCTTTCAAAGTTTAAATCACAGGTCTTCAACTTTAGAAAGCTCAAAGGCAACCTGAAACTATATGTAACTACATACAGTGACTGATACATATTTGTATGAAAATACTGTCTAACATATATAATGCTTTACAAATGAAGAAGCCCTTTCATATATCTTCTTAAATCACAAACTGCAGTTCTGTGTTTAAATGCGTCTGTCTAACTCAAGTGTTTTTAAAAAGTATCTATTACATTACTTCATTTAAAGGTAGAGCTGGTCAACAGCAGATGAAGAGACCTCAGTTTACCCAACCTCACAGGGTTACTGAGGAAAAATGAAAAATGCTGGCTAAAGGGTTGGATTTCTGTCAAGCGACTATCAGGTAGACAATCTCTTGTCTCTGCTTAGGCTCCCTTTTTTTTTTTTTTTTTTTTTTGCGGTACGCGGGCCTCTCACTGTTGTGGCCTCTCCCGTTGCGGAGCATCAGGCTCCGGACGCGCAGGTTCAGCGGCCATGGCTCACGGGCCCAGCCGCTCCGCGGCATGTGGGATCTTCCCGGACCGGGGCACGAAGCCGTGTCCCCTGCATCGGCAGGCGGACCCTCAACCACTGCGCCACCAAGGAAGCCCTAGGCTACCTTTTTAAAAAAAAAAAAAAAACAGATCACTGGAGATATACAGCTCTAACTGCACATCCTGTGGTGCCCTGTTCCAATCCAGGTGTCTCTCAGTGGCTATTCTGGCCATTGAGACACAGGGAAAGTTACTGGGAGGGGCCTTCGGGAAAACTTTTTAAAGAAGGACAAAAACAAATGACATGTGCCTTTTTCTTTTCCCTTCTACCTGGCTAGAACATGGACATGATTCCAGAGGCGGCATAACTATTTAATAGTCACAAGGATGAAGGCCACATACAAAATATAAAAGCAGAAAGCTAGAAGAAATCTGGGTTTACGAGGGCATAGACCAGCTTTGGACTGCCCATCTCCAGACATTCTAATGTGAGAAAAAGAAAACTAGTCATTTGTTGTTTAATCTTTTTTGGATCTATTTTTTGGCAGCTTAGTGTTAAGCTGATACATAAATTCCCAAGATTATTTGACGATTAAAAGAGAAAAATCTATGTGAAGAGTGTAACACGGTTTCTGGCATATACTAAGTGACCAATGAATGGCTATTATTTGGGGAAGATTAGTTGACTGCCAGCAGAGAACAAAAAATCAAACATAGGATAAACAATTTGGGAAGGGAAGAAAAGTGCTGAATAGAAGCTATGATAGGTCCATTAAAAAAAAATTGAGAATCACACTCAGAGCCAAACAATGTACAAAGAGGGTCTAACATAAATGTAGATACTAAATGTAAGTGATTTCTTTTCCAATCCCCTCTCTGAAAACATAAAACTGATGTCATTTACTCATGAAAACCTTGATCAATGAGGAAGATGAGACTAAAAAGTTTTTTAAAAACTCTGAGAAGTAAAGGTTGTATCTACAAGGTTATTTAGATTTTGGTGAGGCATTCCATTCAGTGTGTCATGTCCTCCTGCTTATGTAATACTGTCAAGATCTGGATTAAAGGAATACACAAGACACTGATAAACAAAATGCCACTAGAAAAGGTGACACAGATGTGGTCAGTCATCTTGATGACTCAGACACTAGGTTCCAGAGGAGCAGAAAGTTGCTAAATAGAGAAATCTATTTTTGTTCATAACATTGGTCAATCCAGAGAACTACAACTAACTGAATTTGAACATGTGGGCGGAGAAGAACTCAAATTGCTTGAAAACTGCACGAGGAAGAACAAGTATGATGAAAAGAAAACATGTGAAGAGCTGGAATAGTATGATCAGAGGATGTTGATTTATAGTACGTGGCAAAGGAAAAGATATTTGTAGTCACCTTGACAGGAATTCACTACCGAGTAGTTCATTTCAAGTCAATGAAAGAAAGAAGCTGGAAAGTTAAAAGGATTGTTAAAATTTAGCCTTTTAAAAGACATGAATGCCAGACATTGGAATGACCTACGTAAGAGCAACTTGATTAAGAGAATAAAAATCTATGTTAACATGAAGTCACTGCTGAATGTGAATACCAAGGGAAGATGGAATAAAAGACCCGAAAGGCAACAAATCAGACTACAACTATCATATTTTCAAAACTGTAATTAGGTATTACCAAATAAAGTAATAAACAACTTTTAACTTAGAGTGCAAAATAAAAGCACCTTATTATTTTAAAGGTGCAAAAGCAAGAAAATACGACATAAACTTATCCATTTTTAAATAGTCATCTGTGTGATGGGTAAATGCTATTTCAAAACATTTTCAATAGAAAAATGATTTATAAATCAGTTTTCAGAAGATCAAAAAAAATCAATGTTTAATACCAACTTTAACTATAAATAAAAAGAATATTGTCGTCTCTCCTGTTCTTGCTGCAACATTTATGTCTTCTGCTCTTTGCCTTTTGGAGAAAATATTGCATTGTAAGGCTGCCGTCTTTTTGGACGAGGACAAGGATCAAGATCTTCTTTAATGTAACCTTAAAAATAAATCACAAATTTAGAAGACAATATCTGCAACATATTTCAGCATATATCCAGTAAACATCTGTCTCATTTAATGCCTTTTAAGTTCACATGATTTTTCTATTAACTGGTTGTGTTGATTAATGATTTCACTACCTAGCATCAATTTTCCCATTTATACTAAAAACAATAGCAAACATTTATCAAATGTGCTGCATACATTATCTAGGATAACTCTCACACTCCTCTGCAGCAGCTTCCACTATGCCTGTTTCACAGCTGAGCTAACGGAGACCCAGGGAAGTTTGATAACTCGCTCAAGTTCCCAAAGCTAGGAAGTAGGAAAGCTGGCGCCCTGCCCAAGATCTAACTCCAGAACCAGAGCACTTAACCACTTTCCTATTCTGCCTCCTGTTGGTTGCAAATGGGGACAAATGGTAAACATGAACTTTTTACTATGATAAATTCCAGGCGCTTATCAAAAAGACTTTTTTCAGTAGCTATTTGTTGAGATGACATGTCCCTACATTCTTCAGACTATTCGATTCTCCTAAGGTGTCTCCTTTCACATAGTTTTCAGGGGAGGATTCTGCTCTGCCATACCCCTAGGCCATATTAGGGGTACAAGCACAGGCTCTATCCAGACTGTCTAATTCTATTTGATGACCAAGCAGAGACATCATGTCAAAGAGGACTTGTTAATGGGGAAAGTGGAAGTATGGTAATAGCTGTAAGAGACTTTGCATCTTTTAGAAAAACTTTTCACTAAGTATCTGGAGCTTTAAAGCTGCATACATTCTCAAATTACATTAAATGTAAGTGCTGTATTTGAAGGGGCTAGTTGCATGTCAACAGTCTCCCAAACAAACAAAAGTCCTTTTTACTCAAATATGTTTTATAAATAATCAGCATTCTGAATAGTGAGGTTTTAACATCTAAAATTCAGGGTAGTCTCTTTAAAAAAAAAAAAAGATGCTTTTCAACCATATAACTTTGCTGGCAACTTTTGTAAAGTTATGAGAAGTCATTTTGATGACTGGATGAAACAGAAATTACTTTCTGAAATTTGAATGATAAAGGAGGATAATGCATACACAATCCCATTAAAGTGCTTATAAACAATCTATGATTCCAATGAAGTTATTTGAAAAGTTGAAAGTTAAGCCTTTACAAAATTGTATTTATGTCACAAAACTGGCACCCAACTTACAGCAGAAGGTAGAGAATCATGGAGAAAAAGTTTAGTGTTTAGACTCGGGTATACACAGTATTTAAAAAAAAAAAGTTCCAAAATGTTACAATCTGTATTCTCACCTCTTTCCACACAAGTCTGAGTGGAAGGAAAACCAACTTCCCAGAAATTCTCTGGTGTGTTGGGTGGAATGTAGCGAAATCGGTGTCTTGAGCAGGAAGCCAACTTCTTTTCTCTTTCTTCTGCTGGAAAATCTGCATAATACTGATAATAAAACTGGTGAGTTTTCCACTTAGGAGTAATAAATGGAGTGTTATGCTTACTAGTTATAAACTAGAAGCTAAGAAGACTTATTCAGCATGCTAAGGAAACTGAATTCTCACTGATAGTAATACTATCTCTAAGTAAATTACTATATAAATTACTAATAATAATTAGTGCTGGTCTGTGAAATGTTTGCTCCATAAAGAAAAGGAGCCTGTATCACAATGTAAAAAAACATACTGCTTCCTGCATCAGTAAAGTCTTACAAGTAAAAAAACTGCCAGCTGAACTTTACAGCGTCCTTAGTGGTACAGCTGATTTATATACTGGTGCAAACTCTTCATCTTTCTCAGACCAGTAACAAGAAGGCCAAGGCCTGCACTCTGAATAGCACATTTCTCAATTGTTATTTGACTATAACGTGTGTTTTGAAGTAATTTTCCTTTCACTACAATTTTTTAAAATAAAAATTTAGCTTTGAATGTTGTAGGCTTCATGACTTCCCCTTTTAAACTAGATCTTTCAATTAGGATCAAAGGCATATTACTTTTTGCAAGTGTGATCATAAAGAACCTGAACTTCATGCAAAGAAAGATAAAACTTTTATGTGAAAACTATACCGGTCTTCAAGCTCTAGATTTAAAGAAAATAAAGCAGTAGTGTAAAGTTTAATAGAACACAGATGATAGGATCATATAATCCAGCTAATTCCATTTTACACTTGAGGAACTGAAAATCAGTGATAATTCACCAAAGTTATCACCTATTAAAAGGGGCAGACTTAGGATTAGAATTTTTTTGAAGTAAAGGTTTCTAATATATTTTTCTTTTACATAGATTAATTAAAGGTTTTAGAGTAGCTCTGAAACTTTTTGGGGGGAGGGTATCTTTTCCTTCATTCTCATTGCCATGATATAAGCCTTTGTTACCTTAGCCTGGGAACTGCCCTTAGAGAATCATGGTTATCAGTCAGTGTTAGAGAAACATTGCCACCAAATTACGACATATTTGAAAACAACAGGCTAGTGTAGCTGTTAACACAGCAAGCAAGCAGAAGAGTGTTAGAAGATAAAGTCAGAGAGGAGGTGGGGTGGGAGTCTGCTGTCCTTGATAAGGGCTTTGATACCATTTCTTAGAGAGGAAGACAACTAAGGATTTTGGGCAGAAAAGTGACATGATTTAACTTTTATTCTAAAAAGATCATTTGGAAAAAAGACCATTCATTGCTGTGTTGAAAGTACAATCAGTAGGACTTGCTGATAGATCCATTACTGAGATATGAAAGAAAAAAGTAGGTAACTGCAAGATCTCTGGTTTAAACTAGAGAAGAATGGACATATAAAAGGCTCAGAGGTAAGGTTTGAGAATTGGAGAAAGAAACTGTGTTTGCTTTAGGACACGTGAAATTTGAGGTGACTATTAGCCACATGTATATTGCATATTCCACATGTGGAACAGGCAATGGGAAAAATTTAGGAACTGTAATTGTAAGCATATAGACAATATTTAAATACATGGGACGGGCACTTTCACTCCTGGTCATGAGGGAGTAAAAGGGAACAGAATTACTCTCTACCTTAAAAAACTGAAAAAATGTAATAAAATGCATGAAACAGTGTTTTCAGAGACTGGATAACAGCACAAAAAATGATTCCTGAGAAAAGGAAAGCAAATTAACAGTGTTTCCAGCAAAAGAGCTTTTTTCTCACTGGTAGTAATAGTTCCACTTAGAATTAAAAACTGGAGGTTTATTTAGTATAGACCATATTCCTTAATTAAGAAAGCATGATACATTCGTGTTATGAAAACTCATGATACAGGAGGAGGTTTTGCTTGTATCACCAAACTGCTTTCCAAAATAGTGATCTCAATTTACACTCCCACTGTTAGTATATGACAGCATTTTTCTCACCAAATGCTTACCTGCACTGTAACCTACTCATACATAACTTCAATGTGCTTGGTTATCAAATTCTCTAGCCATAGTTTTTAAGAAGAAAATTTAAAAGAGGAAGTACATTGCTGGAAGCAGGGGTCTAACAGCTAAAGGATAGCAAGGGAAGAAATAAAAAGAGTAAGTTTCATAAAGACATGGAACCTGCCTAGCACTATTTATTAAGAGGACAATTAGTACAATCTACTTCAAGATATACTATCTAGTCCACAACACCCAATGTATAAAAGGAAAATACAATTGTGTTTTAAGGATGAAGTAGAGCCTATTCATCACATTTTGTTTAGAAAGGAAAATGTTTGGGGAAAAAGAGCTTATGGTTGTACCAGTTATTTAGAAAAAACAATTATGAGTACATCTCATTTCCTGAGAGTGCTGGTGTTTAAGTAAAAAATAAAATAGCCAAGTTTCCAACTAAAATGTCAGAATTTCGCCCAAATAGTATATGTATTAGAGCCTCTGCTGTAACATAACACAAGGTAAAAAATTAAAAGATATACAAATAAATACAGAAAAGACAAATGGCACAAATGTCTTAAGCTGGAAATAAGAACTACTGCTTAGGCTCCAGATTCACTTAGAGAATCTAAGAGAAATTGAGGGCTTTCGTTTTCATCTATATCTCTCAGGTCCCAGCCAGTATGTATAGTCTATGTATTCATTCTGTTATTCCTGGCTCAAACTTGTTTCTAGATACAAATACGGTTTGTATATGTGATTTTGAAATCATGCGTATAAAGCCATCTTTACAAAAAACCCAAATGACAGTATTTACATTAGTACTTACAATTTCACATTCCTTACACGTGTGTCCAAGCAATTTTCTTCTTTCTTCTTTTTTCCGGACCACCTCAATATGAGGAAAATTTTGTAAGCTAGTCTCTCTGGGGGGAAAATGAATTAAATTTATCTGTTACTATAGAGAGCTTTGGTTTAGGTTTTAAATTAGCAAAGGTGAGCATCCAGAGGAGAAATAATCCCAAAACATTCATTCATTTTATTTGAAATGCTTCCTCAGAATGTGAAAAAAAAACAAGCATGTCTTCATTCACTCTCCACTGAAATATTAAGTATTTTACATATTACATAGTATTTTACATAGTATTTTACATATCAGGTATTTTTATAGATATTTTTCTCTAACTGAAAAAGATAACTATTACTTCCTATTTTTGCCTCTGGCTGGCTGAAAATAATTCAGGTAAAATATAAAATAACCTAATCATACAGGAATGCTGTATTAATACAGCATGATGCTGTATTATTAAACTCAGGAATTGCTATTCTGTAACATAACTGAGAGAATACTGCCTGTTAACTCGGTTTCTAGTACTAAAACCCCATAAATCAGGGCTAACCTACTCCTCCCTAAAGAACGAATTCATTTGTTTGCATGTCATTTACTATTTTCTCCAACAATTTCTTTTGTTGCTTCCGTCTACCTTAAATTCTTCAAAATATTAGGCACAATTATCATTTGTGCTTGTCCTTAAAGATTCTATTGTGAACCACTGGACACCTAGGAAGGGTCAAAGCCACTGAGGTATTGATTGATGAGGTATATAGTTCTTTGGTAAGAAAAAGCAATCAGGAAGTATGGAACATTTCTTTATTAATATACCTGCATCCTACTTTAAAAAGCCCAATATAGAAAACTCCAAATTTACAAGTAAATGAAGACTTATGTAACACCATATACATTTGTTTATAATAGAAACATCACCAGTGAACTTAAACAGTCTGACTCACAAAAACTGGCTTTTAAAATGACCTGTTGGTAACACATCTACTCCTTTGAGGTATTTTGATAGTTGGCAATTACTGTTCTTCAAAAAAAAAGCTTTAAATGCTCTATTTCAAAACGTATCAGGTTATATAGGTCCTTTTTGTGCTTAAATCCAACAACTCTGGAGCAACTGGTAAATTAAAAAAGACCAAGAAACAACAGATAAAAAAATATTGCCATGACTATACTTTCTTTCAAATAGTTTATGGAATCTTAGGTTTACATAGCATATGATTTAGCCATATCCTTTCCTCTTAATCTGTTCTGTTTCTGTAGTGTACTATAACACAGCAAGGAATCCACTAGTAGACTAGCAGTTGCAGTAGACATCAAGCATCACCTAAAAGGTTACTAAGCTTCTTGTACTATCCCTGCATCTTTACCAACGTGCTGCATCTCCAGCTATCTAATGGTTTTAGAATAAATAAAACTACTCATGTATTTTTTTAAAAGTTAGTGAACCTATGGGACTTCCCTGGTGGTCCAATGGTTAAGAATCCACCTTCCAATGCGGGGGACACAGATTCGATCCTTGGTTGGGGAACTAAGATCCCACATACTGCGGGGCAACTAAGCCTCCAAAACTAATGAGCCCGCACGTCTCATCTAGAGCCCAAGCACTCTGGAGCCCGTGCACCACAACTAGAGAGAAGCCCGTATGCCACAATGAAGATCCAACACAGCCAAAAATAGAAAAAAAAAGTTAGTGAACCTGTATTAGAAACATCTGAAATGATAGTTCTTACTCTGCAATCTTCTAGGAATCTATTCCAAAGATGCACAGGCAAACATTTGAAAAGAGAATGCACAAGGCTATTCACTGTAGCGTTATGCATGCAGCATAACTGTAGACAACCCAAATGCTCATTGCTAGGGAATAAGCTATGGTACAAACAACAAAATACCATGAAATTAAAAAAACAAATGAGGAATATCACTATATACTACTATGAGTGATTTCCAGGACATACAGTTAAATGAAAAAAGCAAAGTAGAGAAAAGCATATATAGCATTCTACCATTTGTATAGAGAAGAGAGTACAATTATCTACATCTACATCAATTTCAAGATATACAGATAGAAATTTGCTTTTACTTTTTAAAATGGATGGAAAACCATAAAATTTTTAACAAATGGTTATGTGTGTAGGAATAGGAAGCTATCAAAATGAAGGGGACTTCAGAATATACCCTGTTTTACAGCCTCTAGTATCATATACATAATTTCCTTAATTTTAAAGAAAGAATTAAAGATAAAAAGAAACAATTTCTAAAAAATCAAAAGCAAAATAACACAAACATGGATACTGGGTTGGTGGCACAACTACAGTGAAAATAATTATCCTAAGTGACCTGAAAACACAGTGATTTGACTGTACCTTTCTGATGGGATATATCGTAAGGACAAAAAGACTCAAAAAAGTCTTAAACCATTTTCATAAATCATGTTATTCATGATAGTCTGAATTATTCTGAGACTGTTCTGTGGAATCAAGTTAAATGAAGAATGATGTTAGTGGCACTGAGAAGTGGGATTTTCAGTAAGCGGGGAACTAGATACAGATGTAACAGAGGAGGTTACAGAGAAATCCTGTAGTCCTGAACTTGAAGCTATCAGTATGAACACATGTAGTTTATCTTAAAAAACAAAATGAAACAAAGACTTTTACTTCTAACTCTGTCCACCTAAAAGGTCCAGAAACAATGGCTAACTGGAGCAATGAGCAACCCCAGCAGTCCGACTACGGCCTAAATACTGTTAAACTAGGGCTCCTGGAGAAATGACAGATTCCAGCCTATGGCAGGAGCCTAGAACATCTTCTCATACCAGAGCAAGGAAGCTATGAAAGACAGCTAGAGTAGTGTCCATTCAAAGAGGCTTCTGCTGGGCAAAGATGGGACAATCTGAGTATCATAAGGGTGATAAATGCAATGGATTGAAATGCATCAAACATATTTAAATCCATTAGTTCATAATAATACTTAAACAAGACACTCTCTAGTCACATTTGAGATGCTAGGGTACTATTTCTTTGGAAAACTGGTGAATAAAGGGAAAGAATTAATCATTTAGCAACAAAGAACAGCTCTTATCTATTAGAGTCTTACAGGCAACAGTAGAAATTTATCTTGGCCTGTCAGATTTCTAAATTCTTGACCAAAGTATGAACAATAACTTTACTTATTGAGTGACTGAACTTGCCAACATCATAACTTAAAGAAAAAAAAGGATAAAAAGTTTTTTTGAATAAACTGCTATGCCTTAATTCACTTCTAGAATTAATAGTACATGACTGAAAGTTAGAGAATTTGCAATATTTGCATAAAAGGCAGAAAGCAGCATTATGGTTTAAAATCAAGATGCTTAAATTTTTTTTTAATTTAAAAATTCTCATGAAATAATTCTGAAGCACAGCCTAAGGCCTGCCACCCAAAGGCTATACTATATACAAGTTACAGTATTCAATAAATTCCTCAAGTTCAAATAAAGTTCACAATAAAATAGGATAAGAATAAAAATACATTATAATGAAGCAGAGAAAATAACTGTCATCACTGTCCAGAACAGGGTAGTGGTGGTAAAAAAATTTCCTTATTTTAAAAATTTGTCATTTTTATACTTGAGTTCCATTTTTGTTATGGTCATAAAGTAAATGATATAGATTCTATTTTAACCAAAGTAGCAATTTTAATAGGTCAGAGATCCTCTGACAAAGATAGCTCTGTGGTACTTCCAATCACATTGCTGGTATTAACCAAGGCCAACTTACCTTTCATCATCTTTAAAATATGGCTCCACAAATGTTTTCTGTTTGACTTTATCTTGTTTATCACCAGGAGCTGTAAACAAAACAATCATACCACAAACTGAATGTAGAACTTATTTAGAAATAATTAGCTTTGGGGAAAAAAAGGACATATACCAAAACTTCTATTTTTATTGGGTTTAATACTCTGGTCCCTAGGCAATTAGTTTAAATTTTCTATAACTAATTCCTTCCTTTCCTTATCTGCATAATAAGGAGAGTGCTGATTATCTCACCTAAGAATTACTAAAGAGATAAAAATCGTAACTATAAAAGTATTTTAGACTCTAAAAGAACTACCTGGATGCCTATTATCATCTGGCACCAAACAATAACATGGCTTTTAATCTGTTCACTTATTAGTCCCGTTGATTTTTTTTTTTTTTTTTTGCGGTACGCGGGACTCTCACTGTTGTGGCCTCTCCCGTCGCGGAGCACAGGCTCAGCGGACATGGCTCATGGGCGCAGCCGCTCTGCAGCATGTGGGATCCTCCCGGACCGGGGCACGAACCCGCGACCCCTGCATCGGCAGGCGGACTCTCAACCACTGCGCCACCAGGGAAGCCCCCCGTTGATTTTTATAATGTGTCTTTAAGGTAGCTGATAACTAGGAAATAAAAACATTTTAAAATTTTATCAAAATATTGGTGACAAAATAAGAACTAGAGCCCATGGACGTGAATCCCAAGTTGTCTAGACTCAAATAGCTAACTGCTATCATCTGTTCAAATAATCAAAATTTACTGAGCATTGTGCTAAGTTCTGGACATAAAATGTAGAACAGGAGAGACCAGGTCTCCTGTCCTCATGGAGTTTACATTGCAGTGAGGGAAACAGACATTAAGCAAGCAGAAGCTAAGGCTCCCTGAACATGTAAGGTAATAATTGATGAATACAGAGAAGTCAGCCGTGAGAAGAGGTACGAATGGTGAACGTTCTAGGTAAAGGTCCTCGATGGCAAAAAGTTTGGCACATTATAAGAAGTAAGAGGAGGATAGTGTGGTTGAGATTTAGCAAAATAGGGAAGTGTTGGGGAACATGAGGCTGGGGTGGGGGTGGGAGTGGAGTGGGGGGAGTGGGCAGGTACCAGATCATGATGGGACTTGGAGGCCAAGAGAAGGAGTTTGAATTTTATTGCAAGTGCAGTGGGAAGCCACTGAAGACTTTAAAATATCATCTACTTTATTGAGGCATAATTTACATACACGGATTTTAAGTATACTATGATGAATTTTGACAGATGTATATTCCAGTGTAACTGCTACTACCCAAATTGAGACAGAGAACATTCCCATGAAAGTTTCCTATTCCATTGTTTCTCATGCAAAAGAATGTTCTCTTATGTCTCTCCCCTCCCCAACAATCACTGATTTAATTTCTATCACCATAGCTTAGTTATGTCTGTTTTAGAGCTTCATATCAATGAGATTACATAGTATGTATTCTTTTTCATCTTGTGCATTTGTCTAGCTCAACAGGTTTTGGAGACCGATCCATGTTGATGAGTCTAGTAGTTCCCTCCTTTTTGTTGTGAAGTAGTATTCCATCATGAGTATACCACAATTTATTCACCTGCTGATGGACATTTGGGTTGTTTCAAGTTCTGACCTATTACAAATAGCACTGCTATGAACATTCTTGAACACATCTTTCCGTGAACATGTTTTCATTTTTCTTGGGTATATAACTAGGAGTGGAATTGCTGGGTCACAACACAGGTATATGCTTAGCTCTTACAAAAAACTGACAACTTCAATAAAGCTGTTAAAAAACCTCTGCTGAACTGTTTTCCAAAGTATAGTCAATTTTCTTCTCCCCCAACAATGGCATGAGAGTTCCAGCTGCTCTTCACACTTGCTAATGCTAGATGTTAGCAATCTTTTTAACCATTTCTGGGGGTGTGAAGTGTTATCCATCCCTGACTGTCCAAGAATGTTGATCGTCTTTTCATGTGCTTATTGGCCATTCAAATATCTTCTTTTCATTGAAGGATTTTTAAGCAAGAATATAATCCAACTTAAATTTAAACTAAATCACTTTTAATTCACTGTAGAGACTGGGCTAGAGATAAGAGATACATAAAAAGACCAGTTAGGAGGCCTGGAATAGAATAGGTAGAGATCAGAGTGGCTGAGACCAGGTAGTGGCTACAGAGATGGAGAGAAGTGAAGTGTTATGAAATATATTTTGGAGATACTGCTGCCAGGGTATTAGACTGGGCATGAAGGTCAGGTGAAAGAAGTCAAATACGACTCCCACATTTCCATCTTTAGTAAATGGGAGGATAGTTACTGAGGCTTAATGAAACCCAGAAAGGCAGAGGAAGATCAAATATGGGTAGAAAAATTAAGATTTCTAATTGGAATATATTAATTTTAAGGTACTTATAAGATGTCCAGTATGTAACTGGAATAAAGTCTGAGGTTCAGAAGAGAAAGGATGAGGCTGGGAGTAATGAATATATAGAAACGTCTTTTTCACTTGTCTTACAGAACAGCACCTACTCTTGTGTTCTTCCTACTTCATAGGCTGCACCTCCTTCTCAGTTTCCTTTGCTGGTTTCTTCTTTGTTTCTCTGACCTTTTAAAGTTGCCATACCCTAGAGGTTAGAACTTGAAATACTCCTCTTTTCTATTTATATTCAATTCTTGGGTGTTCTCACTCAGTGCCTTTCAGCTCCATCTACTTGTTGTTCACCTCCTGCCCACTAAATCATTTTTTTTATTCTGGATTTCCTGTCCAAACTTGACACATGTCAACTGCCTACAAACACTCCACTTGAATATCTAGTAAGTACTAACATGTCCAGAACTGAGCTTTTGATATCCTGCCTGAAGTCTACTCCTTCCTATGAGGGAAGACTAGGTAGAATTTTGTGATATGGGGGTCTAGAAAATGAAATAAATGGACAGAAAGTCCTAAATTCTATGACTGAGTGACTGGGAAAAATAAAGTCTGAAAGGTCACTTGGTAGGAAATAAATGGAACTTGGTTTAGATATCTTAAGTTTAAGCTGTTGAAGAGATGCAAAAGTAGGATAACTAAGAAATACAGGGCTGGGATTCACTGGAGAAGTCAAACTAGAGATACAGATTTGGAGTTTTATTTTCAGAGGTAATTTAATAAAAGCATGAGAGAAAATGAGTGTGAGGAAGAAAACAGTGTCTTGGGGATACTCTAGGAAACAGAAGTTGCCAGAGATCAGAAGAGCAGTGCAGCACTGCCAAAAGAGCTAAGTAAGTAGAAATTCTGGGATGTTCAGTGTGAAAAACAACTTAAAAAAAAAAAAAGATAAGAAATTAATAATTACACCTTATAAAAGAATATCTTTTTTTTTAAAGTGAAACCAATTTGCAAAGGATTTTGGATCCACCAAACAGGATTCATATTCTTGGGGAGAAAAATGAATTGAACAGTTGTGAATTTTTATCACGAAATTTGCTTGATCAAGTTTCTGCCATGGACTGAGCAAACGAAAGCATGCTGTTACGTATCTTTGGTTAAGGTCTCATCCTGTGGGCTGTCACTTTAAAAAGCACAAGGAAAGCATAATCAAGATAGATTTATACTCAATGCTTTGACTATTGTCATAGCAGAAGTTGTGCTCATTTAAGCCACTATAAAACCACCTTTGCACTAAATTAAAAATTATGACCGTGTTAATCACAGTAAGAAAATGAGATATTTAGCAAGAATTTTAACTAATTTTCAATTCAGATTATCTACTTAAGAGTTTCACTTAGACTGTTCTTTTGATTGCTAACCTACATTATAAATTACTGCTTCTAATAAAACAGATCTGAAGAAGGCAGATATAGTATTTTATCTGGGAAGGTAAAGTATTCAAGCAGGAAACGGGTCTGAATTTTCTGCAAAACTTCCTCTTTTCACTCAGTTACAATAATTCACTTAATTATGGTATCACTTAACAAAGAATTTTCTCAAAACTTTTATAAGCTGAGTGAAAGGTTCATAGGAACCCTCTGAACTATTTTTGGTAACTCTTCTATTAATCTGAAATTATCTTTAAAAAAAAAACTGGAAAAAAATTTATTCAAGAAGCATGAAACTTGGTTAAGATACCTCATTAAGCCTCTGTTTAATATGCATGATGACTTAATTTACTAAACTCAGTGTACTGGAAAAACCATAATTAGAAAGGAAAGTGCCTTACAGTTGGGTTTTTTTGTAACAGTTGACGACTCCTCTTCATCTGCTACTTGGGGGAAGCTATCCACCAAACAGGATTCATATTCTTCCTGTGTAGTCCGATCAAACATATCTTCCAAGCTATCATTCAGTTTTCTTTCTCCATCTGTGTGAAAGAGCGTTGGCTTAGGCAACAAGCAAGCTTTTTGCTTTCTATGTAGACCAATGTGAAACTTGTAGGAACTGCCACAAAAATAATTCAGATGTGTATGAGGCAACAGTAAACCCCAAGCCTGGGTAGTTACTGCATATTTATAAAGGTTTTATGTTATGCCTTCAAATGTCCTTTACTCATGTCAAGAGAATGCTAGTTTTTGTTACTGTCATTATAAATGTTAAAAAGTCTTTTTCTCTCTATCCATTCATGCATCAATATAATTCACACTAAACCAAAAGGAACTACCCAAAGGAATGGTGAGGAACAGAAAACACAGCATAATAAATGGTGAAAAATATGAAGTTTAAATAAACTATGTATAAATAACTGACATTAAAATCTCTATAGAGTTTTGTTTACCTGCTTATTTTTCTAATGTGGTAGCAAAAAAGTATTTTCTTGCATTATCATTAACACTTGGAAGTTCAGTGCTACAGAAATAATGAATTCAATTCCATATTTGATATGCAAAGTGCTAACTTCATCTTCAGAGTACTAACTACATTTCCATTATATGATTGTATTTTTAAAAACACCAGTTTACTAAAAATAGAAGTAGATTCAGTTGGCTAACAAATATGACAAAACTGAAGCCTACCAAGATGACTCTATATAAAGTAACTACCACCTCCCCCCATGCAGACTCTCTGGCACCTCACCCTGTTTTATCTTTCCGTAGCACTTGCCATCATCTAGCATACCATACTTGTTTGTTTCTCCCCTATTACAATGTAAGCTCCACGAGGTAGGTACTTTTGTTCTGTTCACTATTATCTCCAATTCCTGATACAGAACTGTGTCTTGATAATTACTGAATGATTAACCATTTGTTCATTTTTCATTTTGAGGGTCAAATCTGTAAGTAAAAATAACTTCTACGTGCCAGGCAGTATGCTACGCATTCCGAAAGCATTCTGTGTATGCTGCTAGTAAATCACAATAAGTTAATGATTAATTTGTTTGCGGGTCAGACTTCTGATTGTAAAGTGCTTGAGGACAGAGACCATATCCTTATTGATCTTTCTATCATAGCATCTACTAAGTCTAACACAGAGTAGAGATATAAAAATCAGTTTTTGACTTGAAATAGTAGTAATTGGGAGTTTAATGGTATGCTGCATCTTTAACCAATTCTAAGTATGAAAAAGATCTACTTTATGGGTAAAATGGGCAGACTGTTGTTTTCCAAGTATGGGCTCAACAGTATCTCCTATTCCATTTGCTGTTCTTATAATGTGATCTTGGAACTCCTCCTACTGAGCAACTTCTGAGTCCAGATCATAAAAATACCATGCACTTCTACCTTGCTCTTTGGGGATGCTCACTCTGGGAACCTAGTGTCCAAGTAATAAGGAAGCTCAAACTAACGCATGTGGAAAGACTATATGGAGAAGCCCTGAGACTTAATAAGAAGAGAGAGAGATGCGAAGTATCTCCCATCTGTCTAGCCCTCTGCTGTTCCGGCTCCAGCCACCGTCTGTCTATGACTGCATGAGACCCGGAGATAGAACCACCCAGCCTAGACCTTCCTGAATTCCTGAGGCACAGAAACTATGAAAGATAAGAAAATGGTTGTTGTTCTAATCCTCTAAATTACTGGAGTGACTTATTTTTCAGCAATAGTACTCACAACACCTTAGTCAAAATTATCTAGGTAATTTTAGTTTAAGATCTAGTTAAACTCATTAGTTTAAGTTCTAGTTTCACCTCCATATGATACTTGCTTCAAATATATTTGGGAAACTATCATCTTAGATTAACTACATAAATCTGAAGCCAAAGTTGTCATACTTTGTTTTTCCCTTTTCCCTTTTCTACAAAACTGAGGAAAACATTATCAGGAACTGGTCCCAGGAAAAAACTAATCTTAAAAGCAAAGTCATCTTCTTAAGAAGAAAGTTATTTAAGTATCATTTACTATAAAAAGACAATAAATCACCGTTAAGGTTTACTTTTCTTTTTTTCCAACATCTTTATTGGAGTATAATTGCTCTACAATGGTGGGTTAGCTTCTGCTGTATAACAAAGTGAATCAGCCATACGTATATACATATCCCCATATCTCCTCCCTCTTGCATCTCCCTCCGACTCTCCCTGTCCCACCCCTCTAGGTGGTCACAAAGCACGGAGCTGATCTCCCTGTGCCATGCAGCTGCTTCCCACTAGCTATCTATTTTACATTTGGTAGTGTATATATGTCCATGTCACTCTCTCACTTTGTCCCAGCTTACCCTTCCCCCTCCCCATGTCCTCAAGTCCATTCTCTACGTCTGCATCTTTATTCCTGTCCTGACCCCAGGTCCTTCAGAACATTCTTTTTCTTTTTTTAAAGATTACATATATATGTTAGTGTACGGTATTTGTTTTTCTCCTTCTGACTTACTTCACTCTGTATGACAGACTCAGGGTCCATCCACCTCACTACAAATATCTCAATTTCGTTTCTTTTTATGGCTGAGTAATATTCCATTGTATATATGTGCCACATCTTCTTTATCCATTCATCTGTTGATGGACACTTAGGTTGGTCCCATGTCCTGGCTATTGTAAATAGAGCTGCAATGAACACTGTGGTACATGACTCTTCTTGAATTATGGTTTTCTCAGGGTATATGCCCAGTAGTGGGATTGCTGGGTCATATAGTAGTTCTATTTTTAGTTTTTTAAGGAACCTCCATACTGTTCTCCGTAGTGGCTGTATCAATTTATATTCCCACCAACAGTGTAAGAGGGTTCCCTTTTCTCCACACCCTCTCCACCAGTTGTTGTTTGTAGATTTTTTGACGATGGCCATTCTGAGTGGTGTGAGGTGATACCTCATTGTAGATTTGATTTGCATTTCTCTAATGATTAGTGATGTTGAGCATCCTTTCATGTGTTTGTTGGCAATCTGTGTATCTTCTTGGGAGAAATATCTATTTAGGTCTTCTGCCCAATTTTGGATTGGATTGTTTGTTTTTTTGATATTGAGCTGCTTGTATATTTTGGAGATTAATCCTTTGTTAGTTGCTTCGTTTGCAAATATTTTCTCCCATTCTGAAGGTTGTCTTTTCGTCTTGTTTATGATTTCCTTTGCTGTGCAAAAGCTTTTAAGTTTCATTAGGTCCCATTCGTTTATTTTTGTTTTTATTTCCCTTTCTCTAGGAGGTGGGTCAAAAAGGATCTTGCTGTGATTTATGTCATACAGTGTTCTGCCTATGATTTCCTCTAAGAGTTTTATAGTATTTGGCCTTACATTTAGGTCTTTAATCCATTTTGAGTTTATTTTTGTGTATGGTGTTAGGGAGTGTTCTAATTTCATTCTTTTACATGTAGCTGTCCAGTTTTCCCAGCACCACTTATTGAAGAGGCTGTCTTTTCTCCATTGTACACTCTTGCCTCCTATGTAAAAAATAAGGTGATCATATGTGCGTGGGTTTATCTCTGGGCTTTCTATCCCATTCCACTGATCTATATTTCTGTTTTTGTGCCAGTACCATATCGTCTTGATTACCGTAGCTTTGTAGTATAGTCTGAAGCCAGGGAGCCTCATTCCTCCAGCTCCGTTTTTCTTTCTCAAGATCGTTTTGGCTATTCAGGGTCTTTTGTTGTTTCCATACAAATTGTGAAATTTTCTGTTCTAGTTCTGTGAACAATGTCATTGGTAGTTTGACAGGGATTGCACTGAATCTGTAGATTGCTTTGGTTAGTATAGTCATTTTCACAATGTTGATTCTTCCAATCCAAGAACGTGGTATATCTCTCCATCTGTCTGTATCGTCTTTAATCTTTTATCAGTGTCTTATAGTTTTCTGCATACAGGTCTTTTGTCTCCTCTTCTTTTTGTTGCAGTGGTAAATGGGAATGTTTCCTTAATTTCTCTTTCAGATTTTTCATCATTAGTGTATAGGAATGCAAGAGATTTCTGTGCATTAATTCTGTATCCTGCTACTTTACCAAATTCATTGATTAGCTCTAGTAGTTTTCAGGTAGCATCTTTAGGATTCTCTATGTATAGCATCATGTAATCTGCAAACAGTGACAATTTTACTTCTTCTTTTCCGATTTGGATTCCTTTTATTTCTTTTTCTTCTCTGATTGCTGTGGCTAAAACTTCCAAAACTATGTTGAATAATGGTGGTGAGAGTGGACAACCTTGTTTTTTTCCTGATCTTAGTGGAAATGGTTTCAGTTTTTCACAATTGAGAATGATGTTGGTTGTGGGTTTGTCATATATGGGCTTTATTATGTTGAGGTAAGTTCCCTCTATGCCTGCTTTCTGGAGGGTTTTATAAATGGGTGTTGAATTTTGTTGAAAGCTTTTTCTGCATCTATTGAGATGATCATATGGTTTTTCTCCTTCAGTTTGTTAATATGGTTTATCACATTGATTGATTTCCATATATTGAAGAATCCTTGCATTCCTGGGATAAACCCCACTTGATCATGGTGTATGATCCTTTTAATGTGCTGTTGGATTCTGTTTGCTAGTATTTTGTTGAGGATTTTTGCATCTATGTTCATCGGTGATATCGGCCTGTATTCTTTTTTTTTGTAACATCTTTGTCTGGTTTAGGTATCAGGGTGATGGTGGCCTCACAGAATGAATTTGGGAGTGTTCCTCCCTCTGCTATATTTGGAAGAGTTTGAGAAGGATAGGTGTTATCTCTTCTCTAAATATTTGATGGAATTCCCCTGTGAAGCCATCTGGTCCTGGGCTTTTGTTTGTTGGAAGATTTTTAATCACAGTTTCAATTTCAGTGCTTGTGATTGGTCTGTTTATATTTTCTATTTCTTCCTGGTTCAGTCTCAGTGAAGGTTGTGCGTTTCTAAGAATTTGTCCATTTCTTCCAGGTTGCCCACTTTATTGGCATATAGTTGGTTGCAGTAATCTCTCATGATCCTCTGTATTTCTGCAGTGACAGTTGTTACTTCTCCTTTTTCATTTCTAATTCTGTTGCTTAGAGTCTTCTCCCTTTTTTTTCTTGATGAGTATGGCTAAAGGTTTATCAATTTTGTTTATCTTCTCAGAGAACCATCTTTAATTTTATTCATCTTTGCTGTCATTTCCTTCATTTCCTTTTCATTTATTTCTGATCTGATTTATGATTTCTTTCCTTCTGCTAACTTTGGGGTTTTTTTGTTCTTCTTTCTCTAATTGCTTTAGGTGTAAGGTTAGGTTGTTTATTTAGATTTTTCTTGTTTCTTGAGGTAGGATTGTATTGCTATAAACTTCCCTCTTAGAACTGCTTTTGCTGAGTCCCATAGGCTTTGGGTTGTCATGTTTTCATTGTCATTTGTTTCTAGGTATTTTTTGATTTCCTCTTTGATTTCTTCACTGATCTCTTGGTTATTTAGTAGTGTACTGTTTAGCCTCTATGTGTTTGTATTTTTTACAGTTTTTTTCCCTCTGATATCTAGTCTTATAGCGTTGTGGTCAGAAAGGATACTTGATACAATTTCAATTTTCTTAAATTTACCAAGGCTTGATTTGTGACCAAAGATATGGTGCACCCTGGAGAATGTTCCGTGAGCACTTGAGAAAAAGTATTCTGCTGGTTTTGGATGGAATATCCTAGAAATATCAGTTAAGTCCATCTTGTTTAATGTGTCATTTAAAGCTTGTGTTTCCTTATTTATTTTCCATTGGATGATCTGTCCATTGGTGAAAGTGCGGTGTTAAACGTCCCCTACTATGATTGTGTTACTGTTGATTTCCCCTTTTATGGCTGTTAGCATTTGCCTTATGTATTGAGGTGCTCCTATGTTGGGTGCATAAATATTTGCAATTGTTGTATCTTCTTCTTGGATTGATCCCTTGATCATTATGTAGTGTCCTTCTTTGTCTCTTGTAACAGTCTTTAAAGTCTATTTTGTCTGATATGAGAATTGCTACTCCAGCTTTCTTTTGATTTCCATTTGCATGCAAATCTTTTTCCGTCCCCTCACTTTCAGTCTGTGTGTGTCCCTAGGTCTGAAATGGGTCTCCTGTAGACAGCATATATATGAGTTTTGTTTTTGTATCCATTCAGCCAGTGTATGTCTTTTGGTTTGAGCATTTAATCCATTTACATTTAAGGTAGTTATCAATGTGTATGTTCCTATTACCATTTTCTTAATTGTTTTGGGTTTTTTATTGTAGGTCTTTTCCTTCTCTTGTGTTTCCTGCCTAGAGAAATTCCTTTAGCATTTGTTGTAAAGCTGGTTTGGTGGTGCTGAATTCTCTTAGCGTTTGCTTGTCTGTAAAGGCTTTAATTTCTCTATCAAATCCGAATGATATACTTGCTGGGTAGAGGAATCTTGGTTGTAGGTTTTTTCCTTTCATCTCTTTAAGTATGTCCTGCAGCACCCTTCTGGACTGCAGAGTTTCTGCTGAAAGATCAGCTGTTAACCTTATGGGGATTCCCTTGTATGTTATTTGTTGCTTTTCTCTTGCTGCTTTTAATATTTTTTCTTTGTATTTAATTTTTGATAGTTTGATTAATATGTGTCTTGCTGTGTTCTCCTTGGATGTATCCTGTATGGGACTCTCTGTGCTTCCTGGACTTGACTATTTCCTTTCCCATATTAGGTAAGTTTTCAAGTATAATCTCTTCAAATATTTTCTCAGTCCCTTTCTTTTTCTCTTCTTCTTCTGGGACCCCTATAATTCGAATGTTGGTGTGTTTAATGTTGTCCCAGAGGTCTCTGAGGCTGTCCTCAATTCTTTTCATTCTTTTTTCTTTATTCTGCTCTGTGGTAGTTATTTCTACTATTTTATCTTTCAGGTCACTTATCCGTTCTGCTGCCTCAGTTATTCTGCTATTGATTCCTTCTAGAGAATTTTAAATTTCATTCACTGTGTTGTTCATCATTTGTTTCCTCTTGAGTTCTTCTAGGTCCTTGTTACACGTTTCTTGTAATTTTCTCCATTCTATTTCCAAGATTTTGGATCATCTTTACTATCATTACTCTGAATTCTTTTTCAGGTAGACTGCCTATTTCCTCTTCATTAGTTTGGTTGGGTGGGGTTTTACCTTGCTCCTTCATCTGCTGTGTGTTTCTCTTTTTTGTTTAACTTACTGTGTTTGGAGTGTGTTTGCAGGCTGCAGGTTCGTAGTTCCCGTTGTTTTTGGTGTCTGCCCCCAGTGGGTAAGGTTGGTTCAGTGTGTTGTGTAGGCTTCCTGGTGGAGGGGACTGGTGCCTGTGTTCTGGTGGATGAGGCTGGATCTTGTCTTTCTGGTGGGTAGGATCGCGTCTAGTGGTGTTTTTTGGGGTCTGTGAACTTAGCGTGATTTCAGGCAGCCTCTCTGCTAATGGGTGGGGTTGTGTTCCTGTCTTGCTAGTTGTTTGGCATGGGTGTCCAGCACTAGAGGCTGCTGGCCATTGAGTGGAGGTGGGTCTTAGCATTGAGACGAAGACCTCTGGGAGGGCTCTTGCCAACTGATATTACGTGGGGCCGGGAGGTGTCTGGTGAACCAACGTCCTGAACTTGGCTCTTCCACCTCAGAGGCTCAGGCCTGACAGCTTGCTAGAGCACCAAGACCCTGTCAGCCACATGGCAGGAGAAGGTGGGCCATGAGTTGGGTGTCAGCCACTGCCTGGTTGTAGCTCTGTCTCAGCTGTCTCCAAAGGTCACCCAGATACATTGGGTTATTCCACCGTTCCTCAGAGCTTGCACATGCCTGTCTGGGATTTGTAGATGTCCTCCTGATACTTTTCATTGAAATACCTTGCATTCATGGTGGTGAGAGATATGCTAATAGTGTTGGTTCTCTTCAGTTCAGAGACTGGGACAGTCTGAGCCTTCATGTGGCCAAGTCAGGAGCAGCTGGCCAATGGTCCCAAAGTGATAACATGTCAGATTCCAAAAAGGCTTTCTGCAGCGCCTGAGCAGTAGTCCCAAGCAGCTGCTCAGCTGCAGCACTCTGACCGGGGAACTCGGTGGGACCCTCAAACGAGGATTTCTGCCGGCCGTAGAGCCTAACTTGCCCACCCAGGCAAGGAGCTGAGGAGAGCATCTTCCAGCCCCGTCTCACCAGAGGAGCGGACACCTGGTTAAGGTTTACTTTTAATAGGTACTGTCCTCTCAACGTAGGCAGCCAGGTACTTGATTGTATGGATATTATTACTCAAGAACAAAGAATTAAGGCAAAGGCTATTAAAATTTTCTCTCACTTACTGCATTTGGGGCAGCAAGAGATAAGGTGTTTCTTAAGAAGCAAGGATAAGACTGGCTGTTTTACTACTGGGCCCTAAGCAGGTAGACTAGAGAATATTCAGCAGAAGATGCACACACAGTCTGAATGTCCTCAATTCTAAGAGACGATCATTGGAAAAGGCCTCTGCTTTTAGCCCTGCATCACGTGGCAGGTCCTAACTCTTTAACACATAAGGGTGATGAATGACAACTATTCCCAGTCTAGTTGATCTCATGTCATATGCCTCTGTAGTTAAGAATGTTGCTAAGGTGGTGCCAAATGAAATCCTTCCATTGTTCCCACCTCTTTCAGAAAATCAAGGCTTTAGATGAAGAATTAATAGTTTCTCACTATAAAGGGCTGTAGACTCCTAGTTTTGCCAAATCTCCTTTTCTATAGAAGTAGAATATGGCAGAGTCACTCACTCATCATATACACTACCATTCTTAGTTTACTGCTAATTTGCAAATCTATACTAATACTTCTCAGTGGAATCCTCCCTTTTTTTCCTTATCAAATTGCTTTGGAAAATAGTATTTCTAAAACAGGACTCTCAAGATTCCCTTTACACCTTTTATAAAAAAATTATCTAAACCAGGGATCAGGAAACTTTTTCTTAAAGGGTCAGACAGTAAATATTTTAGGCCTGTGGGGCCATAAGGTCTCTGCAGAAACTACTCAGCTCTGCTGCTGTGTTCAACAAGCAGCCACAGGCAATAAATAAACGAGTGAGGCTGCGCTCCAGTAAAACTTTACTTACAAAACTGGTAGCTGGCTGTAGTTTGCTGACCCCTGGAAACAACGTGAATTCTTTTGGAAATAAAAATTATTTTTACTAAAGACTTTTTTTCCTGAAATATTGACACTAAGCTTTACTAAAGAGAAATCTAGTATTAGGAGAACAGGGGGGAAAAAAAACTAGTTTATGGTGAAGCGGTCACTTATACTCATCAGTGCAATGGTATGTCTATAAACTTCCCTCCACATTTGTATTAAAATTAAAAAAAAGAAATCAAATCTTACTTGGACTTTTTTCTCCCTTCTGCTCTTGATTCTTCATTTTTAAAAGCATAGTTTCACTAACCAATGTACAGTCCATGTCCACTGTCTCTCCTCCTGCTAATCTTGACTGACTGCCATCCTGAATAAATATTTAAAAATTCAAAATTTTAACAATCATTCCTTTACGTCCTAATATTTACTTTTTTGGGGGGGTGGGGTAAAATATACATAACACAAATGTTACCATTTTAATCATTTTTAAGTGTACACTTACATTTCAGTAGCATTAAGTAATATTTACCTTTACCCTTTAGGAATATAGATACATTTAGGTTTAAATGCCTATAAACCATTTTTAGCTTTGATATACAAGCATCGTCTCTCAAGCCTAGGAAAAGGACTGCTGCCAAGCATGAGAGAACTATGCATTACCATGATCCCTGGAGCTTCCTTTCTTCCCTAATCTGCTTCACAGAAATGAACATCAATGTACACTAAGAACAAAGTTCACAAGTCAAATTTGATTTCTTAATGGATATTTATTACTCTAGCAACTGTTACATACTTTATTAATATGCTATCAAGTGAAACAGAACTTCTCAAACTATGAAGAACCTAAATACAAACCAAAAAATTTATTTCTGCTATGAATTTTAATGAAAAAATACACAGTATTTTAAAAAATTAGCCAACTGGGAAAAATGAAATTTTTTTCTTGAAGGTAGATTATTTTAAGTTAATCAAGGCATATGACAGATTATTTTGATTAAAAAAAAAACTATTTAAAATATGTAATTAGCATTTTACATTATTTTAAAACTATTTTTCAGCAAAGTTCTCTAAAGTCAGAAAGTATTGTTATTATTATTACACTTTCAAAAATACCATAATGTTGGCAAAAATACCATAATGTTGGCATACCATAATGTTGGCATAAGTGTTATTATTTCATAGTTTTCTGAATAAATACATGAAGGCTGTAAGAGGTATGTGATTCCCTCAAGGTCATAGAGTGAGTCAGGACAGCAGGGTGACTAACAATACACTAGAATAACCACATGGGCTTTGGTTCTCTTTTCTAACTTACCTTTGTATCTACTACAGTAATATCCATTTTATACTGAGAAAGGTCTGCTCCTGGATCTATACTCCACTGGATGTTTTCAAAGGATACATCTTAGATAAGGAGAGAAAAATGCACAAATAAAAACAAATTTTTAAAATTCTCATCACTTTAAAACATTATGGAACCCACAGAATGAGAAAAGTTTTGCAAATCATATGTCTGATAAAGGACTTGTACCTAGGATATATAAAGAACTGTCACACCTCAATAATAAGACAATTACTTCAATTAAGAATAAGCAAAGGACCTGAAGAGACAGTCCTTCAAAGAAGATATACAACCGGCCAATAAGTACATGAAAAGATGCGCAACATCATTAGCCATCAGGGAAAGGCAAATCAAAACCACAACTGAGATATAACTTCACACCCACAGTATGGCTATAATCAAAAAGACAGTAACAAGTGTTGGTGAGAATGTGGAGAAACTGGAACCCTCAAAATGTGAAGAAATTGGAACCCTCACATGCTGCTGGTGGGAATGTAAAACGTTGTAGCTCCTTTGGAAGAAAGTTAGATAGTTCCTCAAAATGTTAAACACAGAGTTAGCATACACAAATGTTTACAGATATACATGTAAATGCAAAGAAAAGGACAGGCTATCTATGGGTGAGGAACAAGGTTTGGACGATAAATTTCTACTTTTTATATTTTTAAAATCTGTATAGTTTAAATTTTTTAAAGCTTTCTTTTTGTAAAGAAAATAAGAAACAACTACATAGAACAGGTAAATCTATAAAATCACCTATAGAAAGTAGGTGTTAAAGATGTCAATTTATTTTTTCAAAAAGCAGGAAAATCACATGTAAAGTGAAACCAATAAGAATTGTGCTATAAACACAGAAACACACAGGGATAAGATATTTTTTCTGAAAATAATTCAGTCTATCCAAAGAATGTACATAATATATTACAATACTCAATTTAAAGTCATTAAAAAAGAGCAGAAATGCTATTTATAGTGTACATACCTTGGTTGTTTTGTAGAGACTTTGTTTTAGCAATTCTACATGGATTTAACTGAAGAACTGATGCAAGTTCACATGCTCCATGGACTGACCTGGTTTTTACTTTTATAGGCTCACAAGAACCAGCACCCTAAAACACAAAGAATTATTAGCATCTAGGAGAAATCACAACAACCATTTTAATCAAATCCTTGAACATTTAACACAAACCTTCATGTCATCAAAAAGATTCTCTGTCTCCAAACTTTCACGTGGATGTAGAGGGATTTTAAAGATAGAATTTTCTTCCTTTATTTGTAACAGTGTTTTATTATCTGGAGATTTATTCAAGGACTGGAGGAGGGACTCCTGTAAGCTGCTGGGCTCTTCTGGGGAATCTCTGGTTAACCCACAGCTCCCACTCAAGGCCTTACGGCTTGAGGAAGAGCCCTTTGGAACAGGCTTCAAAACCTCAGAGAGAGTCATTTGCCTAAATCCGATTTTAGAGTTCTCACTTCCTTGGCTTTTCTCTTGACGCTGAATAGCTGAAAATCGATCAGACAGATCCAAAGGTTTATCCATCACATAGTCTCCATTCATGTAAGAATGACTATCCGGTGGAAAAGGAAAAGCATTTTCTTTATCAAAGGAGGCTTGGGGGCAGCTTACTTCATCTTCACTTTCTTCCTCGATTTTCTTCCTTTTGGTTCGGCCTCCCAGTGATTTCAGGGGTACCACATGTTTATCTTTATCAGTAACAGTATCTTTAATGTGATCAATACTATCCTGTTCACTTGTATTTTTATTTATAAGCATCTGCTTATTAGAAGATGACTGGTTAGTGATCTTCTTCACTTCAGCCCCAATATTATGATGTGTGAAGAGGGCACCATCTTCAGATTTTAATCTAGGTTTCTCTGATCTAGAATTAGAAGTGTTGCTGAAAGGCATTGTTTTCAGATGGTTTTTTTCCCCAGTCTCTAAAAGAGAAGGGGACAAACTTGTATTCAAACCTAAACTACTTTTCACATTAGAGGTAGCTCCAAATACAGGAGATGATACCCGAGTAGTCAATTCTTCTTGAGGAGGAGGCTTTGAATTAGAATCTGAAAATCTAAAAAAATAAAGAGTGGTAAAGCTTTTTTCCTATTAAAGAAATAAGGTAAAAATTAAAAGACAAGCATAATGAGAAAACTTTTGCTAATATACAATTATTAATAGTAAGGTCTTATCCACATCTTAGACGCAGACCATTAACCAAAATTTAAGATACAATATAGTTGCTGGCTTCTCTTTATTTGGCTGACAAAAAGCAGAGGGAAATGATACAGCAAACCTATCTCAATACAATGATATTCCTATCTATAAATATTTTTCCTAAGTAACTTAAATAAATTTTACTATATAATAAAATCGTATTTTAGTAAATCCCACTGGGGACCCAAATTCTTTTGCTGTTACGAAATCTTATCATGAGTAACTCCAAGAAACAAAATTCTTATACTACAGAATTGAACATAACTCAAGACCCAGACTGCCTGTAGCAGAGGAGACAGCTGTGGCAGTAGAAAGAGCATTAGGGTTAAGTTTGAAGATGTGGAATGGCTAAGAGCTCTGACTCTCATACTTAATATTTGTGTGGTCTTAAAAAGACTAAATTTTAACCTTTGTGAAGCTGCATTTTTGTTGACTGTAAAAAATGGGGGTAATAAAACCTACTTTAATGAGTTACTATGACGACAAATTATATGTGATATATGTATCTAATACTGAAAGCTCTTTTAAAAAGCAAAGTGCCACATAAATATAGGTACTGTTAGTTAAGGGATGTTCTGAAATTAGTAAAAACAAGATGTATCCCAATCTTGGAAGCTCATCTGAACTAATAATGGATTTCATAAAATGTCCAGTTTTTGAAAATACAAACCCAGAAGGGATGATTGGATCTTTAAAGGAGATAAGGCTGGGACCTCTTAAGTACTCCTTGATAGAAGTACAGAAAGAATCTAAAAGTAATATCCATCTCTCTACATTAACACAAAAAGCCCTCAATTGGTCATAAACTGGGGAAAATATTTTTTTAAGTAAAAATTAATACAACCAGAATAACAAGCTGAGGGAGAGAAATAGTTTAAATATATGGAACTCACTGTAATGGAATTTCATCGGCGGTTTGTAAGTTTTTACCAAAGTGCCCCAAATTACCTTAAACTATCTTCACTATTTCTTCTAGATTCCTCAAAAGGTTTTTTGTGCTCTCCTTCCAGACAGTGGTAGAGCTCATCACCAACAGGGCTCATAGGACCTCGAGATTCCTTCAATAATAAAATATAAAGTACATAAATACAATGGAAGGTTATTAATTCTCTCTTTTCTTTTTGGCCGTGCCACACAGCATGTGAGATCTTAGTTCCCTGACCAGGGATCAAACCCGTGCCCCCTGCAGTGGAAGCGTGGAGTCTTAACCACTGGACTGCCAGGGTAGTCCCAAGATTATTTATTCTTAAAAAGGAATGAAATACTGATACACGTTATGATGTGGATGAGGCTAAGTGAAAGACGCCAGACTCAAAAGCCACATATATGATCCCATTTATATATGAATTATTCAGAATAGGTAAATTCATAAGGACAGAAAGCAGACTGGTGGTTGCCAATTCCAAAAAACAAGATTAGTTAGATTAGAGGAAGGGAAGAGAGATGACTGATCATACTTATAGGAGACAAATTTAAAAGGATGCTTTAGAGAGCCGTGCTTCCCGAACTTTAACATGCATACAAATCAACTGAGGATCTTGTGAAAATATAAGTTCTCTTTCAGTAGGTCTGGGGTTAGGTTTGAGATTTTCTATCTCTAACAAATTTCCAAGGATGCAAATGCTGTCGGCCTGTGGATCACACTTTAGCAGCAGGTCTTTTGAGATCAGTTCCCTTACTAGATTTGGTGTCTAAACTACTGACGTGCCAGGTTTATGGGCAGGACGGAATTAAAAACCATTAAAACATTTAAAGTTCAAAGGGTAAAAGCTACCCACTATCACTTGAAGAGAGATTTAAAACTAGAAAGGACCAAAAAAAAAAAAAAATTCAAATGCAGTGAAAAACCAATTCAATGGTTTGAATATACATTTACATATACTAAATGTATATTCAATATATACATTTACTGACTAAAGCAAAAGAATAGTTTTAAAGCTGTACCAAAATGAAACTTCCCTAAGACTGAAGAATTCAAGGGTTCCATTTTTTAGGGATCAATTAAGAAAAAAAGTAAATGTGTCTGATGGAAGGAAGAACTAAAACAACGAAAAGAAAATCATGGGGTCAATTTCTGACTCAATTCCTAAAGATGTGGTCTAATTGGACTGGCATTTATAAGGACAAAGATGAATTAAAGGATCTATAGTAGACCCAAGAATTCAGACTATCTTCCAAATCAAAGCCTGGTTTAAAGGATGTTGAAAAGATCCAATAAATTCTGAAATCAACCTAAAGGTTTAAGACTTCTCTTAAAGTCTTCTCTTAGTTGGAATAGGGTAGGGAGGAGAGGGGGAGAGGGAAGACGGTTGCTAAATCCTCTAAGTCATATAAATTTTGATTCAACCCACAACCTATATATCCCAAGAATTCTAAAGATTCTAGATTTCTGAGACTGCCTGGGGTGAATAATATAAATGGGCTTTTCTAGTCACATCAATTTTTGTTCTAGGCCTTTATCCAATAATCTTTGGATAAAATAATTTTTCTCTTGCTCAATTCTCGAAAAACTGACCTCAAAAGACACCAATTAACTCATATTATCACCAAAGTAAACAATTACTTACAGACTCATCTTGAACACTAAGTCCAAGTGTTTCAGCAACAACTGTAGCTAAATTATCAGGAGGATAACTGCTTTTTCCATGTGTATCTAAGTTTAAAAAAAAACCAAAACAAATTATACAATTGTAGAAATTAGACGTATGAAAAAATACCTAAAAGGAAAGAAAAAGCTCAAAGGACCACTTTACAAAATGGCACTGAACAATTTTTAAAATTCTACGTAAAGTCCAAAATATCTACTATAAATTGCAATAAGTTGCAGGTATCTAGCACCTACACTTGCCAAACTTTCTCAGCTAGTTTTCTATTTTTCCTAAATGAATTGAATGTTAACAGGTAGATTATTTTTCTTATTTCCACTGGAAAAAAATAAAAAACATAATTAAATGGAGTTCTTGTGATACAAGACACAGCATGAATATCAAACCGTATTTATATAGTAACCTTTCATGAAAACACTTTCATGAGAGTTTCACTTCATGAAAACTCTCACAGTGCAGAGATTTTCAGCATTGCATAATTTTCAAGTTTTAAGCTAACACAACATATTTATACAGAATTCACCTGTGTTCAAATATTTTATAAAGTTTTATGTATACGGAGTTTCAATAAGTCAACAAGTATTTATGTAGCACATACTAGGTTTCAGGCATTGTGCTACGAAGAGAAAAGGTTGTTGTCCTCAAGGAGCTTATGGGCTGCTATAGTTGAAAGGTATAAAGAAAATTGCAATAAAATGTGGTAAACATTAAAGGTACATAAAAGGGTCATTTGAACACAGAGCAAGGACTCCTAAATCTGCCTTGAGAAAACAAGGAAAGCTCACCAAGTGTTGACTAAGCTGACCCTTGAGAGAAAAAGGAATTAAACTGGGCTGGGGGCAGAGAGGATTCTAGGTATGTGGAAGGTGTGATATGTGAAACAAAACTGCATGTTCAGGCAACTACATGTGGTTCAACTGCTGGAAATCAAAGTGCAAAAGCTAAAATGGTAGTTAGGACATGAGCGCAGACAGGTTGATAAGGGATCAGATTATGCTAAAGAATTTAAAATTTATCCTGTAGACAATGAAGAGATAGTCAAGGGTTTTTTAATGGAGGACAGATGCAATATTTGGGCTAAAAAGGTGATTCAGACAGGCTGACAGAACAAGAAGCGCTCACTAATAGGCAACGGGACTAATTAGATTACTAAAAGAGTCTCATGAGAGATGCTGATGGCCCAAACTAGTATAATGTGGGTGCAGAAGAATGTGCATGACAGATGTGTAGGAGGTGCAATCAATAAGACTTGGAGACTATTTACGTATGAGAGTTGAAGAAGCAGGAATCGAAGATGATTCGAAGTTTTCTGATTTAGGTAACTCAAAGAGGTATGTAAACTGTCATTTACTGAGACTGTAAATAAAAGGATGAGCAGGTTTGACAAGAAAGTCTCACTTTGGACGTGCTGAAGTGGAAGGATATCCAGGTATAGATGTTCAATAGCAGGCAGATACATCAGTTTGGAATTCAAGAGAAAAGTCTTGGAAAGAGATAGATTTGGAATTTATTATCATATAGGTGGTAGCAGAATACTAACTCTAAGTGAAGATTCCTCCAGAAACAGAAAATGAGAGAAGAACAGGCCAAGGATCATATATACTGGGGACAGTGACATTTAAAAGACAGATGGAGAAAGAATAGCCAGTAATGGAAGGTGAAAAATGAACAATAAGTAAGAGAATCAGGAGAGTGGCACCACTTCAAGAAAAAGTGTGTGCACTATCAAATGTCATAGAAAGGTCAAGTAAGATAAAGACTGGTAAGCATTCACTAGATTTAACAACCAGGAGGTCTCTGATGACTACTGCCAAGCAGTTCCAATGTAATGAGTGAGAGAAGAGAGTGTGAGGATGTGTCCGCTTTTCTCCCCCTTCCTCTCCCTCTTTTCCGCCCTCCTTCCTCCCTTCCCCTGCACCCCTTTTTCTTCCTGGAGTGAATGGGAGTTGACAGAAAGGAGAAATTGAGCACAGACTGCTTTTTCAGCTTTGAAGAGAAGCTCTAGCTGAGAGTGGAGACAATTAAGAGGGGGTTATTTTAAAAGACAAAAGATAACATGTATCTTTATGTTGAAAAGAACGAACCTGCAGAGAAACTGGAGATACAGGATAAGAGAACAACTGATGGAGTAAAGTTCCGGCAGCAGCAGAAGAAAATGGGCTCCCGAGTGCTGAGAAGCAAGGTGCTGACACAGTCTAACGTCCCCTGCAGCCTTTGCCTGACAGTCTGTCTATACACATGCACACAAACATACATACACTAATATAAATAATTTGTAGCTTTCAGAGTATAGGCTCTGATTTTACTAATTTTACTAATATAAAATGAGTAAGTGATTAACCATGGCCAGTCCTCCCAGTTTTGCTCTGCATTTCATCTCCTCTCACTTTTTCAAGGATCTAGCAATTGTTCCCTCTTTCTCCAGAATTACTCATTTCTCTCTTTACAAGATCATTCCATCAGCATAAAAACATGCTGAATAGGCTATAATAGTCCATCTTTTAAAATCCTCCCTGGACCCATGTTTCTCTTTAGCCACTGTCCGTTCTCCCTTCCCCCTTCACCACAAAAAGGCCCTGAAGGACTTGTTCACAAGTGCTCCTTCCGGTTCTCTTGAACATGATAGTCTAGTTGATCACCTCTACACTTTAACAACTCTCATTGAGAGTTAAACACTCAATGATCCCCAGGGGACCGAATCCAACGGTCAATACTCAGTCTTCATCTTCTGCGACCTATCAGCTCTGTTCTCCACAGTGACCACTCCGTCCTTTCTCTCTTGGTTTAAAGGACGCCACTTTATCTTGGTTCTCCTATCTCACTGGCAGCTCCTTCTCTGGCTACTTGGTTGTTCCTCATTTTCACAATCTCTAAATCATCATCCCAACAGCTGCGATACTGCCTCCGAGGAAGTGAAAATGGTTCTTGGGGGGCAAAAAAATATTTTTATGTATGAGACACAGATACACATACACTCAATACAGTATATCTGCAGTATTAAAATCTCATGGGGGAAGTGATGCAGGGGGGCGGTGGGGTGTCTAAAAAGGCCACGTGGGAGTGATAATAAAAAATAGCTGAGACTCACTCCTTTACATAATGGAGTGCCTCAGGGCTAAGTACTGGAACTTCTTCTCTTTCCCATCTTCACTCGCTTGGCTATCTCATCCAGTCTCATGGCTTCAGACACCACCTACATGCTAACAACTTCCATTTGTATCTCTATGCTAGACTTCTCTACATTCACACCCACCTACCCATCCAAAATCTTTACCTGAATGTCTACCCGGCATCTGAAAACAAAATATTCTCAAAACCAAACCCCTACCCTCAGCCACCCTGCAAACCTCCTGCTCCCTGTCTCTCTCCTCTTAGCAAATAGCAACTCTAAAGAACAGAGTTGCCCAAACCAATCTCCCTTTCACTCACTCTGCCCCAGCCACACAGAGCTCCTTAATGTTCCTCAATCAAACCAAAGAACACCCCCACCTCAAGGCCTTTGTGCTTACTGACTTCTCCACCTGAAATGCCCTTGCCCCAGAAATCAACACGACTCACTTGCTTCCCTCAGTCTCTGCTCAAATGTTGCTTTTAAAGTAAGCCTTTCAACAACTTTTTTTTTTTTTTTTTTTTTTTTTTTTTTGCGGTTCGCGGGCCTCTCACTGCCGTGGCCTCTCCTGTCACAGAGCACAGGCTCCAGACGCACAGGCTCAGCGGCCGTGGCTCACGGGCCCAGCCGCTCCGTGGCATGTGGGATCTTCCCAGACCGGGGCACGAACCCGTGTCCCCTGCATCAGCAGGCCGACTCTCAACCACTGCGCCACCAGGGAAACCCAAAGTGAGCCTTTCTAATATCTCTTCTTACCCTGCTTTATTTTTCTTCAGAGCCCCTGATCCATCTAACATATTTATTTTCTCTCTTCCCCAACTAGATTGTAACCTCTATGAGGTTAAAGATTTTGTTTTGTTTAGTGCCCGGTATACATTAGGCATCCAAATATTTATTGAATGAATGAGTAAACCACAGTAAAGCCTTATTTACTTAAAATTACTAGCAATTGTAATTACTGTGGATAGGGATATTAATATGAATTAATAACAGGATAACATTACTTTCCAATATGAAAAAGACTGCTAAACAAATAATACAAACAAAATTATGGAAAATATTTTAAAATGTTGCCTAATTCAGACGGTCACTCTTGTCCACCAATTTTAAACTTATACAGTAATCTCAGTATCTTGCTTACTAGCCACTGGAGCTTGACTCTGATCACAAGTGTCAGCCACTAGAATTTCACGTTCATTATGTTTATGTGGTGGATGAGTTGAAGACTTTGGTATTTTTCTCAATTCTAAGGGAAAAAAGAAGAGAGATTACATATAAACAAAAAATCATGAGAAATGATAAGCCAATACAAATCTATCTTTAAATGCACTAGAAGTGCATTTTATTCACGTAACTTTAATATTCTAAAAAGGTTATTCCTTTAGTTTCACTGAGAAACAAAGTTGGTAGTTAGGACAGTGGGGTAGAGAGGACTGGAACAGATAAATTCTTCTGACCTAAGCCTTCTAGAGTTGTAATATTTTAATGTATCTTTTCCTTGTGTATCATTGCAAATCAGTAGGTTCATTTGAAATGAATATTGCATCATACAGCTTTTTCAATCTTTGTTTTAGAGTTTTCATTTTCTGGAAGGAAAGCTGAAACATGCTTTATCAGAAATCATTCCACTATTTAAGGGTTTAATTCAAAGAAAACCAAAAGAAGGACAAAGTAAAGGGAAATAGACTTTTACTAATTATAACTAGAAATTATCATTAAAAAGCAGTATACATGTAAAAATAAATAAGCATGGGTGGTTAGAAAGAGAAAAGGAGTAACTAGTCATTAAATTAGTTTTAACATAATTTGCATGGCTCAAAAGCATATTTTAAAAGCAGAATTTCATATTCCAAGTAAAAATGATCAGAACAAGATTAAAATTGACAAAGTTTTAAATAGTTACAGGTTATTCTCATACAATGAAGAAATAAACCAAGAGCATTTTACTAGATACAAAAGACAACTTTTCCTAAAAAAGAAAATTGCTGTGATTTGCTTTTCTGGATATTCTTTCAAATGGATTTAAACATGATCTAAATTATGCCGATGCTTATCTGTAGTGATTCATGTTCTATCTGATACCAGACAAAAAGACCCACAAATGTTCATTCTAAATCCACGATCTTACATTTTAATTTAGCTCCTAATTACGTGTAAGATTTTTAACAATTCTTTTGTTTTCCACTAGATGGTGATGCAAGCTCATATAAAATGGGGGAAAACTGTCAATTTTCCAGTATCAAAGATTAAGATCTACTGTTTCTTTAAAAGGCATAGCTACTGTCAACAATTTATTTGCATTAGAAAAATATCTCTAAGGCTGTGTATACTCCTTTCCCTCGAGTGCTTTCCTTGTTACAAACAGTTTAGGTTAAGATGAAAGTTTTAAAAATATTTACTTTTAGATTAATATTAAAAGGAATAAGCACTGTATCACATCACAGGATAAATTTCAGGACTACATGAAAAGGTATTTCCAAAGCATTTAGCAGAAATGGTCAACTGGCTTGGAATTAGAAATATGCCACTGACAAGGCACGAAGTAGATACATTATAAAGCCATTTATGGATTTACCACCAAGCGCTACATATTATAAAAAATAAAAATAGCTAGTTAAAGCGTTGGTGGGAGTAGCTGTGGATAAGACTTGGAAACTACAATAGTTTAGAGCCAGGAAGATCTATATTTGAATTTTGACTCACCTACTTACTTGACAGGTTACTTAACCCCTCTAAAGAGCAAATCTCTCCTCATCTATAAAACGAAGGTGCTAGTAGCTACCTCAAACCTGTCCTGAGGATTAAAACACAGTAATAATGTAGTCAAATCAGCAAAATAAGCAGCACACAGTAGGTGGAACTTAATGTTAGGATATCTCCTCTTCCCATGTATCCTACTCAGATATATACACATAGGAATAGTTTTTAAATAAAAAGAAAACTATTCACTACCTTTGTAAAATGCTGAGTGTTTACATATTCAGATGAGCCACACACGTCTATACATAATACGGGCAGTAGATGCCTTCCCAGTCACTTCACTAATGGAAGTTAAACTTACAATTGTAACGTAAGTTACCTGAAAAATGACTATCCTCCTAACAATAGATGAATACTTTTTTTTTTAACAGAACCAGGTAACTAAACTACAACTCCAATCCTTACCCTGTGCACACCCAGAGTGCTCCAGTTTAGTATGTGTTTGTTCTACGTATCGGACGTGGAGGTTCTCCTTCCTTCGTAGTCGGTTAGCGCCAGAAAATGAAAAGGTTGTTATTGGTGAATCTGGAATAACATCTTCCTCAGTTTCAAGATCGCTTGCTTGATGTGGTTGATCATTCCTACAGGAAAATAAGGACAACTGAATGAAAATTAGTTTGATAAATATTTATTAAAACATCTAGCATATGGTATGAGCGACAGCAGAACACAGGTATGAAGCCGTAAGAGATATAATTCCTTGCATCTGATGTTCCAAGTCTAAATACAAGGATTAGAGAAATACTCACATGACTAGAGTACCAGGTGGGGAATATTACTGTGAGAAGTGAAGTAGAAAGTGTAGTTGGTGGTACCTGAGGTGAAATTAAAAGAATTTCAAATGGCAGAGAAAATCAGCAGAGGATCCTCCAAGTTTGAGTTAAAGGCAGGCAGTACTGTGTACTTGTGTTAGAGAAAGACAAGCCGGAACTACATGAAGGAGAGCCTCGACTAAGTGTGCACATAATGTAGAAAGCAAGAGGAAAGGAATGAAGGTTTTAGAGAATGGAAGTAATGTGACAATCTAGCAGCAAGACTGTGCAAGATTGACTGGGACAGAAAGAAAGGAAGTAGTGGCTGTAATAGTTCAGGCAGGAGCTTCTCTGGGTTTGAACTGGAATTCTGAAGATACGTATGGAAAGGAAGGGACCAGTGTTAAACACTCTGGCAACAGAATCAACAAGACTTGGCAAATGACAAATTCAGGGTGATAAATAGTACTAACACTGGTAACACCAACATTTGTTGCAGTTTTACACTGGCAGGCACTGTGCAAAGCGTTACATGTATCAGTTTAAGTATAAGGTATTATCATTATTACTCTCATTTTACAAACAGAAAATACAGATACAGAGGTTAAGTCACTTACTAAAATAAAATAGGAAGGGCTTCCCTGGTGGCGCAGTGGTTGAGAATCCGCCTGCCAATGCAGGGGACATGGGTTCAAGCCCTGGTCTGGGAAGATTCCCACACGCTACAGAGCAACTAAGCACGTGCACCACAACTACTGAGCCTGTGCTCTAGAACCTGTGAGCTACAACTACTGAAGCCCAAGCGCCTAGAGCCCATGCTCTGCAACAAGAGAAGCCACCACAATGAGAAGCCCGTGCACCACAATGAAGAGCAGCCCCCGCTCAACGCAACTAGAGAAAGCCCACGCACAGCAAAGAAGACCCAATGCAGCCAAAAATAAATAAATAAATTTATAAAAAATAAAATAAAAACGTTTAACAGAAGCAGGATCTAAACCCTGGCAGCCAGACTCCCAGGACAACACTGTTATCCTTGGTATAGACCATGGGGCTGATGACTGACTACAAGTAGGACTCAGACTTTGAATTTCTGCTTCTGCTTCTATCCACATTTCACTGTCAGTACTCTCAACACATCAGTCAGAATAGTCTTATTAAAACTTACATCATATCATGTCACTCTTCTGATTAAAACCTGCCACATCTCCCCACTTCACTGAAAACACAAGCCAAACTCCTTATAATGATTGATCTGATCATCCCCCTCCCCCATTACCTGACTCCTCTCATATTACATTCTACTCCAGCCACCCTCGCTTCCTCAGGCTCCTCAAACACACCAGGCACACCCCTACTTTACGTTCTTTGCTCCAGCTGTTCCATCTGCTTGGAATGCTCATCCCCAGATATCACATGGCTAACTACCTCATCTTCTTCAAGTGTTTGCCTTCTCATCAATGCCTGCCTTGAACATGCTATTTAAAACTGCAACCCCCTTCCCACACCCTAGTACTCTAGTTCCTTGTTATTCTGCTGTTACTTTATCCATAGCAGTTACTGCTTTCTAACATAGTACATAATTGATTTGTCTATTGCTCACCAGCCAGAAAGTAAGCTCTAAGAGGATAAGGATCTTTTTGGTTCATTGATACATCACAAGTGTCTGCAATAGTGGGTACTTGGTACATGCCCAATAAATATTTATTGAATGAATGAATGAGAGGTTCCCAGATTTCACTAGAAAAATAAATTTGTGCTGATCTAGGCATATGTTCTTGCCCAATTCAATTCAGGCCCGAAGGCACCTAAAGACTGGGTTTGGACTGAATTGTGGGTACTGAGTAAAATAAAGTTAATTCACTTTAACTCAACTGCCTTTCCCATGTCAAGCCATCACTGACCTTATTTGCCACCAATTTTTATCAGTCTGTCAGGCATTTATGCTTTACATGACAAAACCAGTCTATCCTAATATACTCATCAGTTTGTAATACTACATATGTCAAACAAAGAATAATGAGATTTTTATAAATTATGACCAACAGAGATGTTTTTTAATTAAAAGAGATTAATTTTTCCTAATGGATTTGTATCTTAATTTCCTAGATAATATCAATATTATTTGTGGTCTATAATCCTATACTCTATACTGAGTAAAATCTTTAGAGCGAGTATCTAATCTCTACCTACAATTCTACCATCTTATTCTGGAGAAAACAAAGTAAACTAAAGTCATACGAGAAACCTTTACAAATTAATGGAGTATGAAATCTATCTGACCTCACTTTAATTAATCACATCACAGGCTACCTGCCTATTAGTCATAAAAATTCAACCTGAAACATGAATGAGTCACGAGAAGAAACTGCTTTCCTGGCAGAGTCAAGCTAGAAGTAGCTGGGATCACAAAAGGAAAACACACACACACACACACACACACACACACACACACACACACACACACACACACACACACACACACACACACACACACACACACACACACACACACACACACACACACACACACACACACACACACACACACACACACACACACACACACAAAGCCAGCTCTAACTAGAGGTGTCCAAACTAAGTAAACAAGTGCTGGCTTTGTCCTCCTTTGTCCTGTCATAAAAGAAAAAGAAACAAAACAACTTTCCATGTGTTAACCAAGTTTCTTCTTTAAAGCATTAGGTCTCATTCTGATTTTCTGAGAAAAGTTAACATGTTATGCCACAGCTTTAGGTTAATTATGTACACTGGCCATCTTTCTCCTTCCACTTTTCTTTCTAGTGGCCCGAGAGCCTCCCCTTAAATTCCTGTCAAAACAATTTTAGTTGTCCATTTTTCTAAGAGCTGTAAGGATCCAGGGTCTCCCTTCATAATGAGTCTGTAAAGAAGCTTTTAATATTCAAGCTTTTCTCCTCCTCCAAAAAACTTACACTTCCAGTTAAAATATAATTTAAATTTAATGAAGTAGTTACAGCTATCAGGTTCACTTAAACATTCTGATTTTCAAAAAAAGGGTTCCCTGAAATATACACTAATGAGTCTGATACCCTGCTTTCTTGGAACCAGTTTATAATATGAATAATTCAAATAAGACTAATTTTTAAAAATAGGGTTAGAAAGCTAGTTTTCTGAGGAATGCTCTACTGCATATCTCGCTCTCAGGAAGGCATCTGACAGTGACTCTCTCGTTATCTTCTCACTGTAAACAAAAGGGAGAAATACAAACTTGGTATTAATAGAGAAAGACAGACTCCAAACTGACTGAACACCATCAGACAAAGAATTATATCGATGAGGAAACCTGTGGAAGTATGCCTCAGGGCTCCATCCTCAGGCAGGTTTTCTTCAACGTTTATTACTGATTTTGATGAGGATGCTGATGGAATAGTCATTGAATTTGTGGAAGACACAAAGCTGCGAATAAAAGTTAACCTAATACATGGTAGGAAAAAAATCAACATATGAAAGACCCCCAGAGGTTGGAATAATGGGCCAAATCTAACAAAATGAAATAGAACAGGATAAATGCAAGATAAAAAGCCTCACTGAAGTGAGTCAGAAGAGAGAGAATCCACCTACGCAGGGTGACACCATGCAGGTAACCTTCTAAGGCTGTTTTAGCACAAAACTATACAGAGGGTTTAAAAACTCTGAAATTGAGGTAGACCTGGGTTCAAATCCTGCATCTGACATTTACTAGTCACATTGGGTAAGTTAGTTAACCTTTCTGAGCCTCTATTAAAGTAGATACAGTACTGTACTTTCCTACCTCGTTTTTGTGGGAAAGTGGTGAGAAAAGAAATAATATATGTAAAAATGTAATGCAATGCCCAGAAAATAGTATTTAATCAATAGTGCTCTTTACCTTACAATGAAGACTCCTTTGATAGAAGGTTACCATAACAACTACTATAAAGCCATAGGGAAGACTTTGACTTAGAGGTTCTAGTTAGCAGTAAACCTGGTAAAGAACCGCCAGTATGTATGTTTTGACCACATTAATACAAGTAAAAAGATACAGAAAAATGGAGGGAGCAGTATTGCTCTACTGGTCAGACTATACCTAGAAGACAACTGAATTAATTAAAATATTGACAAACTGAAACATTAAAGAGAAATGATAATTTGAAGAGGCTTGAAGTAATGTCTCACAAAGAACAGTTAATGAACAGAGAATATCTACTCTGTATATTTACCTATTTACAATTAAGACTCAGGAGGGCCCCGTACCCTGTCTTCATGTAAACAAAGGGCCATCAAATAGAAGGCGGGTGGGGGGTGGGGTGGGGGGGTAAACTTGCTCCAGATGGTCCCAGAAGGCAAAAATCAGAATCAACAAATATCACTCTGTACAGTGACTTCTACCCAAACTTAGAACTTTTAACAGTATCATCTCGTTAAAATTAAATAGGCTTGGGACACAGTGAACCTGTATAAGAGGTATTCAAACAATGGCTATTTGTTAAAGAAATTATACAAGGAATTCAATTTAAAAGAGAGCACTGATGGAACCCCCTGTCAGCCCAGTGGTTAGGACTCTGTGCTTTCACTGTCAAGGACTTGGGTTTTAAAAAACAAACAAAAAAGAAGACTCCTTTGACTTTCACATCCAGCTCATCCATTTCCCCAAACAAGTCATGACCTCAACACTTAGCTTATTTAATTACTTGCCTTCTGTGACTGGTACAGCTGAGTATATATTTTGAACTTTATAACAGCAAATTTTTTTCTGAATAATTTCTTACTATAGTGTCACTAAACAACTGTCCTACCATAAAAGGTCTCTGTGGGACTTCCCTGGTGGCGCAAGTTAAGAATCCGCCTGCCAATGCAGGGGACGTGGGTTCGATCCCTGGTCTGGGAAGATCCCACATGCTGCGGAGTAACTAAGCCCATGCGCCCCAACTAGTGAGCCCACGTGCTGCAACTACTGAAGCCCACGTGCCTAGAGCCCGTGTTCTGCAACAAGAGAAGCCACCACATAAGAAGCTCACGCACCGCAACGAAGAGTAGCCCCTGCTTGCCACAACTAGAGAAAGCCCACATGCAGGAACAAAGACCCAATGCAGCCAAACAAAACAAAACAAAAACAACAACAAAAAAGGAAGGTATCTGTAACATCAAACCCAGACGAGGTGAGTCAGAATTACTGCATTTAACAAGAAAAAGTATAAATAAAATAACACTTTTTCTGAAGTTCAGGGAAATTTCAGGCAAGATAATACTTGCTACTTCTTTTTCTGACTGAAAGCAAAAGGGAATTTGAGGAGAACAAGTTGTAAAAGAAGTTGGCTTATGAGAATAACTATCTTAAATTTCAGGAGAGAACTGAAAGACACAACGGATTACCTCCTACACTGTTCTAAGGCCATGTACTAAATAAAACATACATGCCCTGAGCTCATCTATATGACTGATCTTCACTGTTATTACAAACTTCAGCCTTTACTTCTTTTCTAATGTATCAATGAGCTTCAACAGAAAAATCTGTGAATTCGAGAACACTAAAACTAATTCTGAACAAATCAGAATTCACAGTTGACCAAGCAAATGACATTATCTAGTTACAAATCACTTTATAACCTTGGTTTTGGAGGCGTTCACCCATCTAATTCTATAATTCTCTACAGACTAGTTATCATATTTATCTTTGGACTTCATAAATATCAGGGCTGATGTGTTCAAAATACCATAAGCTACATGTGCCAAATTAATTCACAGAACATAAATTAATGTAGGTCAACCACCACTTATCTGAAATCTTTGGAACCAGATGTGATTCAGAATTCAGTTTTTTAAAAATGAAGGGTACACCTAAAGCAAATAGAGAAAGAAGAACAAAGAAAACCCAAAGTCAGTAGAAGGAAAGAAATCATAAAGATCAGAGCAGAAATAAATGAAATGGAAACAAAGAAAACAATTGCAAAGATCAATACAACTAAAAGCTGGTTCTTTGAGAAGATAAACAAAATGGATAAACCATTAGCCAGACTCATCAAGAAAAAAAGGGAGAGGACACTACTCAATCAAATTAGAAATGAAAAAGGAGAAATCACAACTGACACAGCAGAAATACAAAGGATTATAAGAGATTACTACAAAAAACTATATGCCAATAAAATGGACAACCATGAAGAAATGGACAAATTCTTGGAAGCGTGCAATTTTCCAAGACTGAACCAGGAAGAATTAGAAAATATAAACAGACCGATCACAAGTAATGACATTGAAACTGTGATTAAAAATCTTCCAACAAACAAAAGTCTAGGACCAGATGGCTTCACAGGTGAATTCTATCAAACATTTAGAGAAGAGCTAACACTCATCCTTCTCAAACTCTTCCAAAAAATTGCAGAGGGAGGAACTTTCCCAAATTCATTCTACGAAGCCACCATCACCCTGATATCAAAACCAGAAAAAGATATCACGAAAAAAGAAAATTATAGATCAGTATCACTGATGAACACAGATGCAAAAATCCTGGACAAAATGCTAGCAAACAGAATCCAACAACATATTAAAAGGTTCATACACATGATCAAGTGGGATTTATCCCAGGGATGCAAGGATTCTTCAATATGTGCAAATCAATCAGTGTGATACACCATGTTAACAAATTAAGGAATAAAAACCATATGATCATCACAACAGATGCAGAAAAAGCTTTTGACAAAATTCAATACCCATTTATGATAAAAACTTTCAGAAAAGAGGCATAGAGCGAACCTACCTCAACATAATAAAGGCCATATATGACAAACCCACAGCAAACATCATTCTCAATGGTGAAAAACTGAAAGCATTTCCACTAAGATCAGGAACAAGACAAGGATGGCCACTCTCGCCACTCTTACTCAACACAGTTTTGGAAGTCCTAGCCACAGCAATCAGAGAAGAAAAAGAAATAAGAGGAATACATATTGGATAAGAAGAAGTAAAACTGTAATTGTTTGCAGATGACACGATACTATACATAGAAAATCCTAAAGATGCCACCAGAAAACTACCAGAACTAATCAATGAATTTGGTGGAGTAGCAGGATACAAAATTAATGCACAGAAATCTCTGGCATTGCTATACACTAACAACGAAAAATCAGAAAGAGAAATTAAGGCAATAATCCCATTTAACACCTCAACAAAAAGAATAAAATACCTAGGAATAAACTTACCTAAGGAGATGAAATGCATGTACTCAGAAAACTATAAAACACTGATGAAAGAAATCAAAGATGACATAAACAGATGGAGAAATATACCATGCTCTTGGATTGGAAGAATCAATACTGTGAAAATGTCTATACTACCCAAAGCAATCTACAGATTCAATTCAATCCCTATCAAACTACCAATAGCATTCTTTACAGAATTAGAACAAAAAATTTTACAACTTGTATGGAAACACAAAAGACCCTGAACAGCTAAAGCAATCTTGAGAAAGAAAAACGGAGCTGGAGTAATCAGGCTCCCCGACTTCAAACTATACCACAAAGCTACAGTAATCAAGACAGTATGGTACTGGCACAAACACAGAAATATAGATTAATGGTACAGGATAGAAAGCCCAGAGATAAACCCACACACATATGGTCACCTAATTTATGACAATGGAGGCAAGAATATATAATGGAGAAAAGACAGCCTCTTCAATAACTGGTGCTGGGAAAACTGGACAGCTCCATGTAGAAGAATGAAATTAGAACACTCCCTAACAGCATACACAAACATAAACTCCAAATGGATTAAAGACCTAAATGTAAGACCAGACACTATAAAACTCTTAGAGGAAAACATAGGAAAAACACTCTTTAACATAAACCACACAAGATCTTTTTTGACCCACCTCCTAGAGCAATGGAAATAAAAACAAAAATAAACAAATGGGACCTAATTAAACTTACAAGCTTTTGCACAGCAAAGGAAACTATAAACAAGATGAAAAGACAACCCTCAGAATGGGAGAAAATATTTGCAAACAAATCAATGGACAAAGGATTAACCTCCAAAATATATAAACAGCTCTTGGAGCTCAATATCAAAAAACCAAACAATTCAATTAAAAAATGGGCGGAAGAGCTAAACAGACATTTCACCAAAGAAGACGTACAGATGGCCAAGAGGCACATGAAAAGATGCTCAACATCACTAATTAGTAGAGAAATCAAAACTACAATGAGGTATCACCTCACACCAGTCAGAATGGCCATTATCAAAAAGTCTACAAACAATAAATGCTGGAAATGGTGTAGTGAAAAAGGAACCCTCCTGCACTATTGGTGGGAGCGTAAACTGATACAACCACCATGGAGAACTGTATGGAGGTTCCTTAAAAAACTAAAAATAGAACTGCCATATGACCCAGCAATCCCACTACTGGGCATATACCCTGAGAAAACCATAATTCAAAAAGAGACATGTACCACAATGTTCACTGCAGCACTATTTACGATAGCCAGGACATGGAACCAACCTAAATGTCCATCAAGGGATGAATGGATAAAGAAGATGTGGTACATATGTACAATGGAATATTACTCAGCCATAAAAAGAAACGAAATTGAGTTATTTGTAGTGAGGTGGATGGACCTACAGTCTGTCATACAGAGTGAAGTTAAGTCAGAAAGAGAAAAACAAATACCGTACGCTAACATATATATGGTATCTTAAAAAAAAAAATGGTACTGATGAACCTAGTGGCAGGGCAGAAATGAAGACGTAGACATAGAGAATGGACTTGAGGACACAGTAGGGGAGGGGGAAGCTGGGGCGATATGAGAGTAGCACTGACAATATATACACTACCGAATGTAAAATAGCTAGTGGGAAGCAGCAGCATAGCCTAGGGAGACAAGCTTGGTGCTTTGTGATGACCTAGAGAGGTGGGATAGGGAGGGTGGGAGGGATGCTCAAGAGGGAGGGGATATGGGGATATATATATGCACATGGCTGATTCACTTTACTGTACAAGAGAAACTAACACAGTATTGTGAAGCAATTATACTTCAATAAAGATCTATTAAAAAAAAAAAGAAGGGTAATGCAGAGCATATACAGCTTGTTACAAAACACCTCCAGTGGAGCCTGAGGTATCATCCTGTAGTCACACACACTGATATTATCACAGTGAAGCATAGGAATGCTCACAGGAAGTGGGACAAATAAGGACTGTAATAAAAAGTATCTTGTCAGTTGAAGTGAGATTAGGTTGTAGCTTTTCAAAAAGAAAAACTCTGTGTTTTGGAATCATATAGAAAAAACTGAATTTGTTTTCTAGCTACACTTCAATATGCAGCATGAGTAAAATGAGAAAGGGTTGACATTTTCATACACACATGTTTGATAACCTCAGTCTGGCCTGATAGCCTTCTTTCCTCATCTATTATCCCCTCTCAAAATTCTCTTTGACTACCAATATTCAGTGGGCTGAATATTGGACCAATATTCATGATAACATGGGAGAAATATCAAATTCCACTCGTGATGTGTTTATACATAAGACAGTAAGTACTCGTAAGCCAAAATAATGTTACGTCTACATAGTTTAGCAAAGTTTTTGTAGATGTCCACTCAGATGCAACAGAGTCTTTAAAACCCTATAAACCATTAACATTATCCTGAATCCTAACTTTTAAAAAATATTATATAAGCTTTACATAAATGGGAACTAAGAACTGGCCATAACTCTGCTTGGCATCAGTCAGACTAGACCCAGAAAAAGATTCTGTTTTTGAGACGCTGTCAAATAATGGAAAGAACAGAGGCTTTTAAGTCAGAAGATGGGGTTCTGAGTGATGTCTCATTATCTACTAGTTGTGAGACCATGGCAAGTTACTTGACTTTTTTAAGATGTGGATTCCTCATCTATAAAGTAGAGTTGATAAAACTACCTTGAAGAGTCACAGTGAGGATTAGAAATAATAAACATAAAACACAAAGAAGAGTAACTAGAACACAAGATAAAAGTTATTATTTTTATTATGAGAAATTGGGGGAGAGGGAAAGGAGGAAGTTCTCCAGGCCTGAGAAGTGTATAAGAGGAAATAATTATTCAGATTGCTTTTATAAAGTTTCTGGGACAGGGCTAGAAAGGTGGTAACAAAACTCAAATACTTAAAATATACGTACTTCAAATAATTTATTTGAATGATTTGTTATTTATAATAAAGTTATAAAAATTAAAGTGCTTTAAATTAAAATGTTTTGATTTTTATGTATTCACACACTAAGCTAAGAGATGCATACACACCCTTCATATATACTCCCAGAACAAAAATATAGTGATTTTCTTTATATTTTCATTTGCAGAATACTTTATAACTTTTAAAAATGAAACCTTTAACTCTTAATATATCTTTACAGTTTGCAAAAAGCTAAGTAAAATGAAGAAAGAGAAGCTAGGGGAAAATATTCAATTTTCTGCCACAATTAAGAAAAAATACTTACTCAATTTTCTGCTGCAGCTGTTCAGAAAGCTTTTTGTTTTCTTCCTGTAGAGTATTCTTTTCATTCACTTAAATATAATGTGAAAAGAAAGCACAAATTATAGCTATAATAAGATGTATGTCAGGTTCTTTCAACAGTTGCAACAATCATGGAGAATTAGGATTTCAAATTCTAAGTCATGATGTTAGGGTTAATGCTACTGTTCAAAACTAATTTGTTACTAGGTAGTGATTATTACATCTCATGTTGTGCAAGTTCCACATAAATGATTAACTGATAATTCTATGTAGTGCTTGTGGGCAAAAAAGAAAGAGTACCTCATGTACTGGGGAGTATAGTTTAATTATTCATACTGAGCACAAGAAAGCATTCCATCTGGTTACTCAGTCCTACTAATTTCAAACACCACTTATCTTGAAATAAATCTGATCATAAAATATAACACTGAATATCAGTGTAATTTTTATAACATAAGCACACTTAAGTAAATTTTCTTCCTTAGTCATACTCTATGTTTCATTCATTAATAATATATATTAATATATTCATTAATAATTATGGTATCAGTAACTTAAATATACCATTGAAGTAGTATCTCCTTGTTTGAATCTACCTTGACGAAATTTTCCTATCCATCCTTATTTATAAAGCAGAAACTCAGTTTTGGGCTATAATTTCTACTGCTGCCAGCACAAAATTATCAATCCTTGATGTTATGTCACTGGTTAAGCATGTGTTTTACGAGGAGAAATATATCAAAGGAATCAAGTCAGAGTAAGTACAATTAACCTCTCAGAAAGAAAGTTAATCATACTCCAAAAATCTGTTAATAATTTAGTGGTTTACAAATCCAAACATATTTTCTTACACTGAGTAAATAAAAATTTGTTGACTATATATCAATACGTGAGGGTTACTAAACTACCTCCTGTGGAGGATCTGGAAAAAAACAAAACAAAACAAAAACCTGAAGATATGACAGTGACCTAGAGGAAAATGTAGTCTAATGAGAGACAAGATATTATATAAACATATTTTTTACAACTGAAAGTGATAAGGGCATTAGAGAGGTACAGATAAAACACTAAATGAAATTCCAAGGAGAAAAAATGAAATTCCAAGGAGAAAAAGGTTAGGTTGAGCTGTTGGAAAAATCAGGAAAGGATTCAAAAGGACAACTGAGCTGGACATAGGAAGAGAAATTCAAGAGCCTCCCATTCCACCACCACAATCAACAACAAAAACAAAACAAATTGTGAGCTAAAACCCAAGCAGTGTAAGCAAGCGGATACTGGTATCAGGACTGGTGGAGGGACTGAACTTGAGATTTCCAGTTTAAGCCTGAACTCCTGGAATGGAGCCAAAGTGATCTGAATTCACTTACCACTAGAGTCAGTAGAAAATAACTCATATATAGGTTCCCAAGTATTTCAGATAACAGAATTATATGATAATGAAATGTTTAAAGATTTAAAAGATGGAAGGCTCAAAACTAACATGATAAAAGTGATTACCAAAAATGAGTAGACAGACAAGATTGAGAAAATTTGAGCATCAGTAAAAATAATGAACATAACTGAATGACACACACTGAATATATAAAATTACACGTCTATTATGCTCAGAAAAGAGAAAGCTCCATTCATGTCAAAAGCAAAATGAAACTTAACATATACAACACACAAAACCTCATTTGTCCTAGAGACTGTCACACAGAATGAAGTAAGTCAGAAAGAGAAAAATAAATACCACATGCTAACATATATATGGAATCTAAAAAAAAAAAGGTTCTGAAGAACCTAGGGGCAGGACAGGAATAAATATGCAGATGTAGAGAATGGACTTGAGGACATGGGGAGAGGGAAGGGTAAGCTGGGACGAAGTGAGAGAGTGGCATGGACTTATATACACCACCAAATATAAAATAGATAGCTAGTGGGAAGCAGCTGCATAGCACAGGGAGATCAGCTCAGTGCTTTGTGACCACCTAGAGGGGTGGGACAGGGAGGGTGGGAGGGAGAAGCAAGAGGGAGGAGATATGAGGATATATGTATATGTATAGCTGATTCACTTTGTTATAAAGCAGAAACTAACACACCATTGTAAAGCAATTATACTCCAATAAAGATGTTAAAAAAAAAACCTTATTTGTCACCATTTAGGTAACTATTATACAAGATATTACTCTGAAAACTGGCAATTAAAGGGAAAACATTAAGATGTATCATGCCTTTCAAGTAGGAACGACATCCCACGGTAACCAATAGCCCCAAACTGATGAGGGAGAATTCTTGTTTACAGAAGAATGCCAGCTGATAAAGAATAAGAATAACAGAAATGGAATATTATCATTTTATAGTCTGTTATTAAATAATTGATTCAGGCCAGAATCACAAATGGATATTAAAACCATTAAAGAAAGATTGAGGGAGAATTGTATTTTTGCAAGATTTCAAAGTATCACACATTCATCCTCCCAATTTAGACTACTTGGTGGTACTCGGGGGAAAATATAACTCTATAATGGAGAAATGTGGCCACCAATCCCAGAGAGTGGAATAACCTGACAATATCTATATCCTAATATGATACAATATAAAGTAGACAATTTTACCTATAAAATACTGCTGTCAAAAATGTTTAATCTGGACCTAATCAAGCCTTCAGATACAATTTCTATTTTATAGAAAATAAAGAAACAAGATAAAGAAAATGATGAGAAAAATCCAGAAGGTGGCATAATTTTAGGAAAACAGCCCTACTTCTTCAAGAAGTCAATGTCATAAAAGAAAAAAATAGGAAGGGAGCTTATTCCAGATTAAAAGACAAATGCAATGTGTGATCTGTGATTGGCAGGTTTGAACAAAACTGTTGCAAACAGAGGGACAGCTGTAGAAATATGAATATGGACCAGCTCTTAAACAATATTAGAGAAAATTATGGGTAATCTTTGGTAGGCAAGGTAGTGGTATTGTGGTTAGGTATAAATTATCCAAGTATGTAGGGGAAAAATCTCCTGATGTATGTAATTGACATTAAAATATTTCAGTTCAAAAAGAAGAAAATACAGCAAAATATGAACAACTGTTAAATCTATGTGATAGGTGTATGAGGGTTCCTTACTATTCTCCTTACTCTTCTATATTTTTAAGAAATTTCATTAAAAAAAAGACTACACAGATTTGAAAAGGAACCAAACAGAATTTTTAAAAATGAAAAATTTGGTTACTGAAATAAAATAACTCAGTTTAACAGAGCTGAAGAACTTAGTATAATAAACAAGAAAGCTGAAGAAATTACCCAGAATGCAGCAGAGTGAAATGAGGGGACAAAAAATAGGAAAGAGATGTTAAGAGACCAAAGGATCAAATGACAAGGTCTCATCATAACCCCCAAATAAGGAGAATGGAGAAGACACAATATTTGAAGAGCTAGTAGCCGACAGTTTTACAGATATGATTTAAGAAGTGATTAAACAGATTTTGTAATGTATACTAAACAGACTTTTTTCTTAAAAACCTACTTGAAATTGCACTAAAACTACAGAATACCAAAAACTAAGGAAAAAATCTTAATAGTAGCCAGAGAAAAATAATTGTTATCCTGTAAAATAGCCTTATAAAAATAACAGTGAAATAAAAACATTGAGGATAAAAACTGAGGGTTTAGAACCAACAAATATCCTCTAAAGGAACTTTCCAGAATGAATCTCAGGACTTCCCTGGTGGTCCAGTGGTTATGACTCTGCACTTCCACTGCAGGGGGCGCAGGCTTGATCCCTACTTGGGGGAACTAAGACTCCGCATGCTGTGCAGTGTGGCATGGCCAAAAAAAAGAAAGATCAGAAAGGGTAATAATACCAGAAGAAAAGTGAGATGTAAAAAGCAACAATAAGCAAAGAAACTGCTGCACATGTAGTTAAGTCTTTTAAAAACTGTCTGAATAAGGTAATTTTTTAAAAAGTTTCTAACTTGCAGTGCTGAAAAAAAAATACAGGCCATAAACAATATGTAAATGGAGGAGATGATCAGAGTGAAAGTGTTTTAAAGTCCTTGTACTATTCAGAAGAGAGTATCTTTATATTTTAGGAAAGCATGGTAAAATTTCAAGGTTGATCAAAAAAATAGAAATAAAGAGTTTAAAAACAAAGTAAAGGATAAAATAAAGATGAAATAACAAGATAAATATCCTCAAAATGCAATACCTGGAAAAAGTAAGAACAAAAAAGAGAGGCAGGCCGGTGGGGCGGGGGGGGAAGTAGCAACAATATAGAAACAACAAGAATTCATAAACATGAAGCCCTTAGTATTTTTATTCATAAAATAACTTTGTTTGGGATTTGACCTCAATGATTTTCCTGTTGCTCATTTTAATGTAAAATTAGTTTTCCTGAACTTTTCAGTAATCACATTGGGGGTATTATTAGTGGTATTATTCTAAGACTATTGTGCTATAATATGAGATTAAAAAATGAGTAGTTAGGGGATATTTTAATTCTATCATCCCTGTGTCCTTGAGAACCATGATTCTCAGTGTGGAAGAAAGGGGATACAGATATTATTAGAAGAGGTTAGCAAAAGCTCTATAGTCTTGAATTTGAATTTTCAACATGAACTCATGAAGTATTTTATCTATCTGAAAATTAGACAAAGGATATTCAAACCATTCACCCAAGAAGAAATGCAAACTGAAGATCAAGTAAAAAGATAATTGACCTGAATAGTAATAAAGAGAATGCTAATATTAAAAAGGTATATCAGGGTGGGATGGGGAGGGTGGGAGGGAGGGAGACGCAACAGGGAAGACATATGGGAACATGTGTTTATGTATGACTGATTCACTTTGTTATGGGGCAGAAACTGACACACCATTGTAAAGCAATTATACCCCAATAAAGATGTTAAAAAAAAAAAAAAAAAAAAAGGTATATCATTCTTTACCCACTGAACTGGATATTGTCAATTAATACATTTTTGCACAAAACTGAAGAGAGTGTAGGGAAACTGAAATTCTCAAACACTCAAACAAAAAATTGACTTGTTCATCAATATGAGAATGGGTAAATAAATGGCATCTACACAATGCAGCCATTAAAAAGAATGCTGTCTTATTCCTCAATACCTAGGGTTTTTGCTTGTTGAGTTTTGGGCTATTTTTCAGACAGTTAAAGTTGCTAGAAATCTATTAGACATGTAGACATTACTGCAGATTATTTCAAGTACTAATGGTAATATAATTGTGGATCTCAACTATATCTATTGAAATGTAATAGTTTTCTACTCACTGATAATCTTATATTCCTAAATAAACTCATGCATGCATTCATTCATACACACCACAGAATCTATGGGTCTAAATATATAAACAAACATATAAACATGTAAAGACTTCTAATATATAGTCTAAAATAAAATAACATATGTCAGAACAAGAAGTATGATATGATCCCATTAAAAATTTAAAAGAGAAGATAGAGGAGGGGGTAAAATGAGGGAAAGAGACAAACAGAAAGATAGATAAATCTGGACCTGTAAAGATATTTATTATATACTTAATAGTAGTTACCTCTGGGAGCAGAATATAACTATGTTCCTTCTATCTTTTTTTAAAACTATCAGCATACATTCATATATTCTTGCTTGAGTAACCAGAGGACAGCAATATAATTAATAGAAAAAAAAGTCAAAATACCAAATTAGTTTGGAAAAGAAGATAAATGTAAGAAAGTCCTACATAAAATGGTAAGTAGACTAAACTAAAAATGGTACACTTGTAATAGTGTGTCCAAAAAAATTGTGAAAATAAAAAAAAAATACACCTTTGTAGAACACTAAATTGTCTGCTTTGTGTTTAAATTTACTAAATATAAATAGTTGAATTAATATGAAATAAAACCAAAGAAGCAAATATGGATATAACCAAAGAAAATTTGCTTCTTGTCTTATAGCTGGTGAGACTTTAAGGCCAACGAGGACAGTATCTACACAACCTTTCTGTACCCTATTTCTTACTAAAATAAGCATGAGATTAAATCTACAAAAAGGGAAAAAACAACATTTGAACTTTTGCTTAAATAAAGAAAAACATATGTAAACAATCCATCTGATTGTAACCAATTTAATAACAGGTTTTAACAATAGCATACTATGCTTTACATACTTAATAAATGAAGAAAGTAAACTCACTAAGCTCTGTGATAAGTTTAAGATTCTGCTGTCGAATATTTTCAAACTCTTGTTGTTTCTTCCGCATATGTTCTTCAGTTACTGCACAGCGATCACATAATCCTGCTCTTAATCTACAAAACAAAAACAAAACATTTTCAGAGTAGAACTTAAATGTTCTCATCAAAAAACAAAAAAATATGTGAGGTGATGGATATGTTAATTAACCAGATGGTGGAAATCCTTTCACAATATATACATTTATCAAATCACCATGATAAATACTTTAAAAAAATAATTTTATTTGTCAATTATACCTCAATAAAACTGAAATTTAAAAAATTTTTTCAACTACTAAAAGATACTTATTCATATTTGAATTTCAAGATTTTTAAATTTTATGAAGAACTAAAGAATTTACTTGGAAAATACAGAGAAAATTAACTAGTTATTATACCTTTAACATATTCCCAAACAGGCTGAAATCATGCTACATCATTTTCTACAGACTGCAATTCTGTAAAAATCTGCCAATTTTAAACTCTATTCAAGGGAACTTATTTATTGAAGCTCCCTTGTTTTAATTTATTAGAGCCAAAACATGAACCCTGTCTCATACCAATGGACAGAATTTTATCTTAAGCAAGCTTGCATCTGCTTAGCATAGCATATAACACATAATGAGTGTTCAACAACCAAGTTTTAGTTGAATGAATACTAAAGGTCAAAGAATACAAAGTTTAAAAAAAAGCAATGCTCTTTTCAGCATTAAAAAAAGACTCCAGTGTTAGTAGAAATTCACAGTGTACTATTTTTTAAAAAAAGAAAAAAGATTACAAAATAGCTTTTACTAATTATTTGTGAGTGCTGAAGGGAAAAGGGAAATACATATATTACACAGGAGGGGTGGGTGATGGAGAGAAAGGTGTATTTCAAAATGTTAATACAGTTATCTTGTAGGTACCAGTAATACAGAAGATTTTCTTTTTAGTGTTTTGCTATATTTTTCAAAATTTCTCTAATTTCATTATATATATAACCAGGAAAAAATATGGTTAAAAAAAATGACACATATCCCACATTAGGAATTTAGAAAATATAAAATCTAAGATAATCATTTTAACTCAATGACCTAAGTCAATAAGATACTAAGTACGTGAGTGTCTAAGGAAGTCATAGCATGGTAGTACATGCCATGAATTTTAAAATAAGGCGACAAAACATGAAAACTATACAACTAAAACAAACAAAAAGAACCTAGAGATTTTTATATAAAAGTAAAACTCATATCAACAGTGTTGATATGGATGTAAAAAATAAAGATTATAGATCATAGGTTGCATTAATAGGACTAAAATTTCTAGAATGAAGGAATAAAGCATTGGGCAACATGGTTTAATTGGAGTACATTCCAGAACAGGAATTAGGCCAATCAAGATCTAAGTAAAGATGACGAAGTGAACATCTGCATCTACTGTCGCTTCCTCCCCAAATCCCACTAAACTACAGTAAAGATCTGTGTATATTTTTCAAGACACAAGACTATGAGAACTGGGAGAATGGGAAAGAAAAACAAACAAATTAAAAAGCAAGGAGCTGGCGGACAAATAGAAACTGACCTGAGAATGCTGAATTGTAGGCTAACAATGGGAGAAGTCTAGAACTCTTGTCCAAAACAGTAGCCACAGTCCACATGTGGCTATTTCAATTTAAATAAATTAAATTGAGAAAAGATAAAAAACTAGAAGATTATCCTAGAAGGTCCATCATATCAATAATAGGAGTTATAGAAAGAGCAAGGTGGGGGCAGGTACAAAAAAACAGGAACAGAGGAACAAAAAAGACTTGAGACATACAGAAAGCCAAACGACTAGCATAAATCCAACCACATCAATAACATTAATCACGAATTGACTAAACACTCCAATCAAAAGGCAGAAACTGTCAGGACAAAAAAATAAGATCTAAATATATGCTGTCTACAATAGACACACTTTAGATCTGAAGATACAAATAGGCTGAAAGCAAAAGGATGGAAAAAGAAATGCCATGCAAACAAAACCCAAAAGAGAGCTGGTTATTAATTAATTAGTATCAAACAAGAGACTTTAAGGTAAAAGTGTTACTAGAGACAGTGAATTCTATAACAAAAGGGTCAATTTATTAGAAATATAACAATTAACATTTAACACGAAAGCCCCCAAATATGCAGAGCAAAAACTGACAGAATTGAAGAAAGAAATATATAAATTCGTCAATAACCGTTATAGACTTCCACTCTCAATAGTGGATAGAACAAGACAGACAGAAAATCAGCAGATATAGCAGACTTGAACACACTACCACCTAAACCTACCTGACATCTACAGAACACTCCAGGCAACAGCTGCAGAACACACATTCTCCTCAAGCACACTTGGAACATTCTCTAGGACAAACTATTTTCTAGGTCACAAAACAAGTCTCAATAAGTTTAAAAGCACTGAAATCAGACAAAGTATGTTCTCTCACCACAATGGAATTAAATTAAAAATCAAAAAAGAAGGAAAATTCACAAATATGTGAATCTTAAAAACAATGCACTTCCAAATAAGCAATGAGTTAAAGAAGAAATCACAAGGGAAATTATAATAATAGGGCTGTAGCTGAGTGAGTGCCCCAGTCTAAAATCCTACCCAGGTCAAAGGATAGCTCCTCATTTTCTTATTGAAAAGTAAAGCTCCCATAACATATACAGAGTCCTCAGTTGACTTTCCTATTCATAGGAAAACTCCTGGGGGAAGGAGAATTGGGAATGGCTGGGGTAAAACAGATAGACAATTAAAAGCAGTCTACATATACCATATGTAGTCTAATGCAGAAAATTCATTGCGGTCATACACTACTAAATACAGACAACCAAAGATCAACAGTGTATGAAACAAACCAGTAACATAAAAGAGCTAGTATCCCTGGAAAAATGAGAAGTGATGTTGACATAAAACAAGAAAAGGGTACACGTACACACACGTACATATAAATGATCAACAAACAATAAAAAGTTCTTGGATACTAAACATGTGATTACCAAAATAGCTTCAATAATAGGGTTGGAGAGTAAAATAGAAGAAATCTCCCAGAACATGGAAAAAAACAAGTAACAAAAACAAGACAAAAGATTGTAAAGGATCAGTTTATGACTAAGAAGTGCTCCAGAAAGAAAGAACCTATAAAAATGGAGAGAGGAAATAATAGACAAAAATAGTATCTTAAGAGATACTAGTCTTCAAGTTAACAGGATGACTGGACAGCACAATGAAGGAAACACACACACACACACACACACACACACGATTATGAAATTCAGAACTAGGATAAAAAGATCTTACATTCCAGAAAGGGAAAACAATCTATTACCTATAAAGGAATGAACATTAGAATGACAGCTTTGGATGCTCACAGACAATGAGAAAATGTCTTCAAAGTTTTGAGGGAAAACTATTTTCAAGCTAGAATTTTATATCCAGTCAATATACCATCTAAATGCAATAGTAAAATAAAAACATTTTCTCAGATATGCAAGACTCTTTGAAAATTTACTTCCTGTGCATTTTTAAGCAGTTACTTGTGGGTGAGCTATAAGGGGAAAAAAAAAAAAAAGGAAAAACAGGCCCACATTTTTCCAACCATGTATACTAGTATATCTTCAAGGTCTGTGCCTGGCACAAGACAGGAGCTCCATAAATATTTGTTGACTAACATGAGTTGAAAGAAGTAATGGAATTAATGTAGGGATCCAGTGAGAGAAATTCCAGAATTGCTGTTGTAGGACAGCCTAGAAAGTAAATGGTCCAAATTAGTAAAGAAAGTTTTTCAGCCCAAAAAGTATGTCTTCAAGAAAAAGAACAAAAAAGATTATAATCAAATAGAATAACAGGCATTAAATAATATTAATGACACGATGAGGAAAACATTTCTAATCTCAGTAAGAAAAAAGGTAGTTAGAAATTCTAAAAAAAACAAAGCAAACTTATACAAGTACGTCGTTATCATAATACAGTTATAGGGTGACTTGAGCAACTGATTTGGGACAGAGTAGAAAAGAATCTATTTGACCTGGACATTAGAAACACTCTCCTTGAGTGGCACAGGGGTCATGACAATGGATCTATAGAGAAGGAAATGAATCCTGGCTCAGCACTGAATAGTCAATAAATAAACATTGTTCATTATTTTCCAACTTCTACTATCAACTTGTAAACAAAATACAAGGGACTGAAATCTGGTAACAGAAAAGAACATAGCAACTATCAACTTTGTCAATATTTATTGGTTCAGCTAACACAAGGCAGAAGGTAGCAAGAGAGGAAGAGTGATGCAGGTAAGGGTGAAAGCATCAGTATCCTCCTGTGATACAGAGGTGAGTTCAGGGAGACTGTTCAGACCTCTCTCTCTAAAATATCTTTATGTAAATATGTATATCTGCATAAATGTATGTATTAAGGTCCAAAAAGAAAACAGCACTAAAATAACTTCAAAAATAGGTGAGGGAGGGAAAAATTATTCCTCTTCATAGCAAGAAGTAAACAACTATTGTCTCAAGTTGATAAATCAAGTGAAGTGAAAACACATCATTTAGAACTTTGGAGAACTAAAACCTGGGACAGGCATGGGTGGGAAAGAGTGGAACAGGAAACTATTGGTTGATGATAACTATACAACTTTGTAATGTACATGTATTACTTGAATAAAAATTATAAAAGGAAAAACGTAAAATCAGCTAAATAGTACGTTATACTCCTCTTTCTTCATAGCATTTTTTTTTTTTTTTTTTGCGGTACATGGGCCTCTCACTGTTGTGGCCTCTCCCATTGCGGAGCACAGGCCCCGGACGTGCAGGCTCAGTGGCCATGGCTCACGGGCCCAGCCACTCCACAGCATGTGGGATCCTCCCGGACCGGGGCACGAACCCGTGTCCCCTGCATCGGCAGGCGGACTCTCAACCACTGCGCCACCAGGGAAGCCTCGTCATAGCATTTTAACTTAACAGAAATATATTCTAGTAAACTTTACATAAAATTTTTTTGAGAACTGAGGTACTAAGGACGTACACCTTCTTATCTTTCTGCTGTAACACTTAATGTTTTCAGACTTTCAAGCATTTCCAAAGCTAATAGTAAAGTCTATTTATGCCTTTAAAATTCCAAAGGAAATAAGAATAAAGTTCTCTCTAAACTATTCCAAAACCAAGACATTGTTAAACTGTTATAAAAAGAAACTCAGTTTTAACTATTGGTTTAAAATACTTCACATTTCACTTTTATATTTCTCTTTTAAGATCTATTCAAATTAATAGCTTGAGATTCATGCAATAAACATTCAAATAGTTGACCTGATTGTGGTAAATAATTTATACACAGAACTACTAAGCTAGAGAGGCCAAAAAGAGCACTGACACTGAAAGGTCACTGAAAAACACTGAAGGAGTTAAATGGCATTAATCAATCCTAATTAAGTATTCAAATGTCACCCTACCACTTTGTCATTGAAAACTGAACACCTTATTGTTTCCAAGAAATCAACTGATATATTAAAATGTCATAAGATATCATGTTAGACAACCTCTTGAAACCCTTAGTTTCCAAGTTTAAAAATGCCACTGGTATAAACAGTTATAAAATGAAACAATATTCCCTAACTTGTTTATTACATCTAGTTTTCTCCAGTTAACTGCCACTCTTGATAATACCTGTGAAAAAGAGTCAACTCTTGATTGTTCACTGATCCTAGCTTAAATTTAAATGAATGTGAGAAAACAGGCTAGCTCCTATTCCATCAGCAGGATTCTACTGTTTTCCTCTTGCCTATCTTCAACTGCTGCTGTCAGAGAAAGAAAAAACAGCCTCAATTTCACAGGAGAATGCAATTTCAGTAGCTATAAACAGGTAAATGGGAAAGAAGAGTAATTCTACTTGTAAGGGCTGAAAGTATCATGCATTCTGAGTTATATTCCAGCCTGTTCACGGAGATGAAGAAAGAAAAGATTTCAGTTTTCAGTTAAAACTTACCAGATAAACAAGTATGCTCAACTGTTTGCTATACCCTAAACAGATTTCCTCAAACTTACTCATTTTCATTCAAAAGGGTTTTACTAAACACCTACAGTGAGTACTGTAAGTGCTAAAATACAACAGTGGCCAAGATAATGTCACTTCTTTAAAAGAGTTTACAGTGTACTAAAAAAAGAAAGACAATAAAAAGTAATTACAATAAAGTATGACTCACAACATTAAAGTGGAAATACATGGTACTATGAAACCACAGAGCACAACTAAGTCGAGTCTAGGAAGTCTGGGAAGGTCTCCTGAAGAATACATTTAAATTCAAATCCATAAGTAAGAAGAGTTAGCAAGACAAAAGAAGACATTTGGTCAGTATTTCAAAAATAAAGAACCACAAATCCTCTGATTATGAGTACCAATTTTCCCTTTTAACAACAGTTGAAATATGAGTTTCCTAATATTGACAAAAATGCTTTTAAAATATTAAAATCTATCAGACAACTATGGTTTAACTGCTTTGTTCAGATTTTTCTTTTTTAAATGCCTTCTATCCAGTACAGTGACTGTTCCTTAGATTAAGGAAATACTTTAGTTTCTTGAGGGAACCTGTAAATGGTTCCTGTAAATAGTAATGTAATAACAGTACTAGTAAAACACAAACAAGCCACATTAAATTAGAACTTTTTATTATCTAATTTATCTTTACCGAATAATTCCTTTCATCTAAACATCTGATGTTTTCATAATGTGAGCATAAGAAATAAGAAACGCTTCAACTTATGAAGGGTAAACAGCAAGTTGCAGAATTACCATTTAGAAATTTTAACAAAATGTATGTTGCTTTTAAAAGGTCTCAGCAAAACATTAATTTTTATAGATATTTAAAGCTTGCTCTAGGATTATCATTTTTACATATGACAAAATTAAAGTAAAATTTTAAGTAAGGCAGAACTTTACTAAACGTTACCTACTTTGACATTTAAAAGGCAGGATTTAGTTAGTAGCAATTTAAAAGAAAAATAACCAAAACCAAGCAAAACAACCCTCCAAAAAAATAAGACTAGATAATGTTAAAGACTTAATATTTCAGAGTACTTGTTTTGGTAACTTTATATCAAGCATAAATACTTTGAGATAATCAGTTAAGTTGTATTCATTTAAACGTTTATAAAATTAAGACAACACACAGACAAGGCATCGTCAAACAGTAGAAATTGGGAAGTTTGAGGGGCAAATTTAACCTAATTATCCATTAACTATGTGATCCTGGGAAAGTTTCTTAACTCTTTGTCAGCATAGTTTCCTCATTTGTAAAACAGATTTACCATCTACCGCACAGTGTTAAGGTAAAGATTAAGTGCTGGAAGGATGGGTATAACGTGAGCCCTCACAACTAGCAGATCCTACATTAAAAAAATGATTAGATCTACATTGTTCTTGGTTTCATTAAATGAAGCTTCAAAAAATGAGGGACAAATCTTAAAGTAATCCCAGAAGGAAATTTCAGATTTAAAGAAAGGAAAGAAAAAGCATGTGAATAAAGAAATGAGCTACACTCCTTTTCCCACCCCCAGATTAATACCATGTAATGAATTATAGGCCCACCTACCTAAAAATGTAAAGGTGAACAGAATGAAAGGCAAGAGAACATTTAGGGTAAGAAACAGCACAGAAGTGTGACATCCACCTGAAATTAGTGAAAATAGATGGTAAAAAGAAAATCTAGATTTTAAAAACTGCAGAATAAAAATGATAATTTTAACAATTAAATATATTAACCGAATAAAGGATGGTAATTTAGAAAATACTTCAATGGGAAGGGTAGGGGCACACATCCACTAACATTTCTTCTCAGAATGAGCCTGGAGAAGAAAAATTCACTTAAGAAGAGAAGCACAAGATGCAAAGAATAAAAGAACAGCCAAAACTTTAAATCATAAAGTGAAGAAATGTTCTGAAGATATTAGAAAGGAGTGTCTTCAAGAGCTAAGATGAAGAACACTGTATCTTGGGGATGAAATGGAGAGCGCACTGTATTAAGCCACTTCGTGTGAAACATAATGAAAACCTTACCTTGTGATTTTTTTTCAGTGTACTGAGTCCTAAACAACTTGCTAATGATCAACTGAACAGAAAGAATGCTGGAAATAAACGCAATCAGTCTTTGAGTGTGGCAACCATGAAAACGTATCTCCTATTGTGGGAAGTAAAATCACCGGCTCCAGCTGTTGTGCTCTGAAATCCTTCACCCGCCAAACAGGTGAACATACCAGGCATCCCACAGTGAGAAGCCAGCCAATGAATGAGTAGAGCAGGGATACCATGGCTCCAGAACTCCCCACTGGCCTTGCCAAAGCTTTCTTAAAACTGCAGTGCAGTCTAAGACCTTCCTTTTTCTCTCTTTTTCAAAAGGGTTAGATGCATGGACATCTCACAACTCTCCCAGTCTCCTCCAGCTCCTTCTTCATTTACCTTACAGGTGTGTTTCCTCCCAAAATCTCTTGAATATCTAATGTCATCTTGATGTTTGCTTTCTTAGAGAACTCAAGACTTAAAATTTTCTATCCTTGGGAATCACTGAACAGAAAGAAAGTTCCTAATCTCTTGCCATTACTACCATTATTATATGGAAGGAAGAACCTCATCGCTTGTAGAAAGTAGTGGAGCAGTAGAGATGAGAGAAAAAATATGGTGAAGTAAGAGAAGGAAGTGCTTCAATCAATGGAGAGTTAAAGGCTGAGAAAGATATGCTCTCCACCCTTCCTGCTCAATCTTGTACTACATATCCAGAGAAAATAGAAGGAAATGCTGCACCACACTGAAGGAAGAGTAATTGATGATTTCCTCTTTGATCCTGGACTAGGGAAGAGTGAGACGGACAGATGGCTTTCTAGTTTCCAGATTCTCAGCTTGAGAGAGGGACTAGTCTGGCTGTGTGTACAGACTAGAGCACTAGAGGTTGGAATCATATTCACCAAACAGGAGGGATATTGTAAGTCTTTTTAAGCTTCCATTATGTATTTTTACTTGCATTACCTCATTTAACGTTCAAAACAGCCCTGTGAAGAAGGTATTATTAGTGCCACGCCATATGTTCTTGGTTTTTCTCCTACTCTGCTAATTCCTTTCTCAATCTTTTTTGCTGGCTGGTCCTTATTCTTCATTAAACCTTAGTTAGTATGTCCAAGGATTCAGCCCTGAGCCCTCTTCTATTCTTTTCCTATACTTTTAAAGATGTCCTTAGGAGATCTTATCAAGTCCCAAGATTTTAAATGCTGTTTCTATACAGCTGATGATTTTCAAATTTGTTTCTCTAGCTCTAACCTCTCCCGTTAGTTCCAGACTTACATATGCAACTACCTACTCGACATCTACATTTGGATATAACAGATGCTGTCAGTACCTGCTCGTATCCCTTTGGCATTCCCCTGCTTAAACCCTCCAATGGCTTCCCAATGCAATTAAAATCCAAATTTTCTGATGTCCCTACAGAATTTAGTTACTTCCCACCTTTCCAATATTATCTATCATTCATCCTCTTACTCATTTAGAATCACAGTGGATGCCCTACTCCTCAAATATTTCAAAATCTATTTCCACCATAGGCTTTTGCATTTGTCCTCTTCTTATCTTCAGTTCTTCAAGTGATGGCTCTTTTTTGTATCACTCAGGTCTCAGTTCTAATGGCACCTCCTCAGAAAGGTCATCCCTGACATCCATCAGTAGCCCTTCATTTCCCAATGCTTGTAGTCACTCAATTACATAATTCATTTGTATTTCTTCTTCAGCTCTTGTAATCTGAAATCATCTTATTTGCAGGCCCACTCCCAATCTTTGAAAATTAAGTATCAGCTCCATGACATACTAAGGATAGTATTCCTAGCCCCTAGAACAACACCTGGAACGTAGTAAGTACTCAACTATTAATTGTTGAATTCAATTAAGAAGATAGTGTGAAGTTGGAATTCAGATTCATATCTATGATTCCAAAGCATATGGAGCCTTTTCCCACAATAGGCTGCCTATTCCAGTAAATGTGCATCCACTGAGATAGCAGTCATGGAAGGAAGAGTACTCAACTTTAGTTTGCATCATGCAGAATATTAGATTATTCCACCACTAAGACAGAGTGGCGAATTCAAACCACCAGCCTTCCTGTAACATATACAGAAATGAAAATAATGGAAAAATATTAACTATAAATAAAAAAAGCAAGAAACATAGTTTGCTATAAATAGTTCAAGTTCCTAAATAGCACTTACAGTTCAGACAAGGGAAAACAGCAAAATCTGAAAGCCTTTTCTAATGTAGAGTGTTAACCTCAAAGGAGTGGGAAAGAAAAAAGTCTGTACATGAGGTGAAGTAAAAGGCATTATCTTGGGAATACTCAGTAAAAAGAATCCCTAGAATGCTTGAAAGTGGAGAAATATGCAAGGAAGAAAAGAGAGTGGCAGGAGTAAGAAAATAAGACAGGAATAGGGCTTCCCTAGTGGTGTAGTGGTTAAGAATCCGCCTGCCAATGCAGGGGATGCGGGTTCGAGCCCTGGTCCGGGAGGATCCCACATGCCGCAGAGCAGCTAAGCCTGCGCTCTAGAGCCTGTGAGCCACGAATACTGAGTCCGCGTGCTCCAACTACTGAAGCCCGCGTGCCTAGAGCCCATGCTCTGCCACAAGAGAAGCCACTGCAACGAGAAGCCTGTGCACCACAACTAACAGTAGCACCTGCTTGCCACAACTAGACAAAGTCTGCGCGCAGCAAAAAAGACCCAACACAGCCCAAGATAAACAAATAAAATAAATAAACTAAAAAAAAAGAAGACAGGAAGAGAATTGTGAAGCAGTTTCCACCTACTTAGAAGTAAAAATGGAATGAAAGCATCAAATGCATTAGAACACTGCTACTCTTGAGCTTGTCCTACAACAAATACCAGATAAAGAAACGTCATTTAAAGGGTAAATTGATGTGATTGCTGTAATTAATGAAAAAGCAAACCTGTAAGTTTGTTTTAATTTCATAAAATATTTATCCAAAGTTGACATAGAGTTGGAAAAAAGATCACTTTAAGTCTCAGAACTGATTACAAATGAAAACCAATGTATACTCTCTATTAAGAGGGAAATCACCTCTTACACAAGAAGACCCAAGAACCAGACTCACCGATCTTCTAAAACTTTAATGGTTTCATGAAGAACTTTCTGTTGCTCTCTCAGCTGTTGATTTTTGGTGAAGAATTCTTCTAGTCTCTGTGCATCTCTAAAAGTCAAGAAATAAGTCATTTTTTTTAATGGAAAAATACTCTAACAAGACTATTCTGTCATTAAGAACTCCAAAGCATGATCTCACCACTTACATATTATGAATTCGTTATATCAAAACAAACAATTTAGAAGGTGAGGTTTGAATATCTTGTTAATCAGAGTTCAAATTATACTAGAATTTGCTCTGCAGTATTTGTATGTTCTACAGAAGTATCTTCCTAAGCACCAGGTATTCATTATACAATGCTGGAACACAGATGAAGGAGTAAATTCTGATGCCACCACTGACTCAACATTGTCAAAATTGCTATTAAAATGTACACTTACTGTTTTTTTAATTATTTTATCTACATTCAATAATGTAAATAGGTAACTCCACTCATATCATTCCTATTCCAATTATGAGGGATTTGTACTTTCTATTTTACTAATTTTTGTGTTGCTTAAACTTTTACCTGGTATTACTTTTAAGCCAGGGTTTACTGTGAAGTAGAAGTACACAAACCCTACATCCTGAAGCCTAGGTTTGAATCTCAGCTGTCACGTACCAGCTGTGTGAGCTGGTGCAAGTAACCTAAACTCTCTGTGCCTCAAAAAATGTGGATACATTAGTAGTATCTACTTCATGAGACATTTGCAAGGACTAAGTACTAATGAATATACAGCATACAGAACAGTACTGGCACACAGTAAGTTCTATTTAAGTATTTACCATTTTGATTTTAGTCAGGAAAAAAGAAAGACACCTAAAATTTTCTTCTAGTAAACTACCTGGTTACCTTCCAAGGTTGTGCCATATTTTACCTCTCCATCATTATACTTCAAACAATCACATATATGAAGTATGCATATATTTTAATTCTATGAAAGCCCATTAGAAATTGAATCAGGATTCTCTGTGTCATCTGGAATCTGAAAATATAGGATAACACCGTGGTTCAAATATCTTCTCCCAGCCCTCTCCAGGGTCTGAAATATCAAATCAAATAAAGGAGACAAACCAGTCTGCCAGAAAAAGGAGATGTCCAAATGACTGTGTCAAAATTGCTGAAACGTAGAATGTAATATCACTGGCAACAAAACAGACGAGCAAAACAACTAAGTCAAAATGTCAGATACCAATACGAGGGTACTTCTTATATACTGATTGAATATTTGATATTGAATGAAAAGCCAATACATCTAAGAATGGCCTCCTGCTATACAACAAATATTGTTCTGGTAGCATATGTATATATATATATGAAATTTTGGAAGTAATAGATAGCTGAAGCTAATAATAAAAAAATTTTCTAATACTTCTAGAAAATGTATTTAATTCAGAAGCAGCACTAGGTTTTCACTGATCCTATTTTGGAAGTATTCAACAGTCAACATTTCTATTGATACATGTGTAATTTTGTAAATGAATCTGTGTAAAAGAGGAGCATTAGTCATGTGCAGAGACAACTATCATCAAAACACAAGTCTGAAGCAATTAAGTGATAGACAAATATAGTACAGTTACTGATTTCTTTTCTAATTGCTTCTTCCAGGTGGGAATCCCTAGGACTGAGATACCTCACAAATAAAGCTGTTCTAACAATATGGAGACCAGACATCCTGTTACTGTACCCTGACTGTCTATCATAAAATATACTTGGAAAGGAGAGTTATGGTCATACAGGCAAATCTGAGTTCTTGGTCCCACAATGCAATGACTTATCCTTCTACAAAATAAAGCATCCCTTTAATTCTCTGATTACTCAGGGGATTTAGTTACTTACCCATGCTTCCAAAATGTGTAACCCCAAGCTACCTAAGGTAGGCAGGTACAGAGTAATTACAATATATATTAAAAGGTTGCTAAGAGGATCAAATGACTGAGAACTATACAGTGAAGTAAACCATTATTATCACCTACTGAACAACCAGCTGTGTTTCCACTCTTTAAGATTCAGAAATGTTTTAGGTGATTTTTGATAAAGTAATATTCAACAGTCATTTACGAATTAAAGGTTTTTCATGTGGTATGGAGGTATGGAGAGGTATGGAGAAATACATTTGGGATAAAAAGTCTCAGTTAAAAAAAAGTACATTTGTTATAAGCAAATCTAGATCTTTTTTTTTTTTTTTTTTGTGGTATGCAGGCCTCTCACTGTTGTGGCCTCTCCCGTTGCGGAGCACAGGCTCCGGACGCGCAGGCTCAGCGGTCATGGCTCACAGGCCCAGCCGCTCCGCGGCATGTGGGATCTTCCCGGACAGGGGCACGAACCCGTGTCCCCTGCATCGGCAGGCGGACTCTCAACCACTGCGCCACGAGGGAAGCCCAAATCTAGATCTTTTAAAAAAATTTTTAGATTTATTTTTATTGTTTTTGGCTGCATCAGGTCTTAGTTGTGGCACGTGGGCTCTCTAGTTGTGGTGTGTGGGCTTAGTAGCTGTGGTGCGCGAGCTTAGTTGCCCCGTGGCATGTGGGATCTTAGTTCCCTGACCAGGGATCGAACCTGCGTCCCCCACATTGGAAGGCGGATTCTTAACCACTGGATCACCAGGAAGGCCCTAGATCATTTCTAACTATGCCTAATCATTCAATCTGCAGGAAAATGATTCTGATTCTAGCTAAGAGGAAATACTATTCTACAGCTATAAATCTATCATTTAAAATAGTAACATTTTAGAAAGTAAAATTACTAGGTCTACAAGAACGATCCATTTTTAATAAAACTAAATTCCTTCAAAAACATTTAGTGAATGTAGTTTAAAATATAAAATCATATAGCAAACACAATGTTTCTAAAAACTGACCAACATTTTGATTCTAAAGGATGTCATTCTAATCAATGGTTGTTAATCTAGGATTTATAAGGTCATTTACCAACACTGAACCAAGGTACAATATAAAGAGCTCACTGTCTAACTACTGATCAACTCCAAAATATTACACTTTGGGTATTATAATGGTAAGAGGGAACAAGAATTCCTATACAGTATTATTATATATAAAAGAGAAGACTTGTAGAATAACTCCAACAAACAGTAATTAGCTATTTAGTGTAGTATGTGTTAAATCAGCATACCAAGTCACTGATAGTACATACTCATCTTCTGATTAACAATGCTTGTAGCCACCATCACTAGCTGGGCTATAAGCAAAGGTGAAGATGAAAACAATAGAATAAGTGTATTTCATAATGTTTAATCTCAAACCACTCAAAAACAATTTCACCACTGAGGAAAAGTCTCCTTATCAACAATATACTTACTTATTCACTTAATCCTGGAATACATATAAAGTAGTGTCATAATTAGTGTAAGCCAATCATGTTAATTCAATTCTCTTTGCCAGTTATTATTTAGGAATGAACATTGTCAATGAGTTAGAGGAAGTCTGCTGGGGGCTGCTTCTGACAAATCTTTATAATTAGTAAAAATAAAAGGACACAAAGATGTTGTGCAAGTGATAACTAGAATGATGACGGCCAGCTTGACATACTGAAGTGAATCAAGACTAACAGGGCAAGTCTGAACACTACAGATGGCAGAGAAGAAAGATAGAAGTAAGTGATAACCAGTCCTAGAATCTCCCTACTTTGGGCCTTCTATGTGAAAGAATACATCTTCTTTACCATAAAAGTCCCTTCTGGTGTTTTTTTGGTCTCACAGTAAGAAAATATGATAAACTAATAAGATATACATCCTAAATTTAAATGTTTAAAATGACACCTTTAAGGTAGGAACAGGTACATTTTCAACATGCAAAGCATTTAAAAGTGTCAGTAATTAAGAATCCTAAAATTATTCTTCAAAAAAACTGTTTTAAAAATTTATGATTTCTCATTTCTGTATCTAGGTCATCTTCCAAACATGACTTTACAGGTGTAATGGAAAACTTCACAATTTCTATTTTCAGATTATAATAGCAAAAATAGTGAGGTGTGTTTTGATGAGTGGTTGGTAACTCCAGCTTCTGGTTACAGTCTTGGAAGCTTTAGAATATGAAGGAACTGAGACCTATTGGTATATACTGTAAAGCAAATGCAATTATTATTAGTCACATGATATTAATTTTTGTTATAAGTAATAACATTCTATTATGCCATCTGTTTCAGATTCCTGAATGCGGAAGGTCTAAAGAACCGCGAGTAAAATCTGCTCCTGACTTAGAAAATCAGATCTGATTCTGGGCTTAATAACCAAAACAATTCAGGGGAACTGCTGGTAATTTCAAATTAGTTAAAAGGGGTCTCAGAATATCCATTTAGTTCCCATTTCTTATATGAGTTAGAAATCCCAGACTTATTCTGCTCCCCATCTTGTAGTATCTTAAATTCCAGGTATCAATCATAGTTGAGAAAAAAATGCCATTAACAGATCAAAATGATTTATAGATCAGTTTCCATCTTAATAAATATTTTAAGGAAAAAGATTATACACATATTAAAATTATGTTAAAATATAAATATATGCAAATATTAACTAAGATTATACTCAAAATTATTCTTTTTCCTTTAGAATTCTGAATAACTTGCTGTCAACTACACAAGGTCCACACTAAGTAAAGCTAACTTCCTTATAAATAAAACACTGAATTCAAATAGGACATCAATATCAATTACTTTATAAATAGGACATCAGTGTTATATATGCTGATACTTACAAAATTCGTTCCTTTTTCAGTTTGGTTACTTTTACTTGTAAACCTGAAAAAGAAAAAAATCCTCAGTATTTTATTTATACATTTTATCGTTTCAAAAGCAGTTAATCTAAGTTTCTTTATGAATCTAATGCTACACTATTAAGTTACTTGAGCCTGGCCTCTGAACAATGAGCCAGGTCCCATTAGTTTGAAAAGTGTATTTCCCTCACTTGCACCCTTAGGTCACAAAAGAGTATTTGCAACATTATTGCTCTTAGTCTATTGTATGACAGCCAAATAGAATGAAATTTTCTCCACCTAAAGTGGGTTACTTCCCAATAGCATGGGCAAGCATATAATTAGAAGTTCACTATAAATGAAGGTTTATGTTCTGGCATAGCCTATGTATTTTGATAACAGCAATAGTGCTTATGTAGGCTCAAATCTTCTGGGATTAAAACAGATTGTGTCAGGAAGTCCGGGACTAGGAACACAATTGCTTACAAAAAAGTACTTAACATAAGGCAGTACTGTTTTTAGCTCAAGATATGTATTACATGTGTTATATGTATTTTTAATTTTAATTGAGTCCAATACAAAATAGAAGACCACTGCCTATGGGACTTGGGTAATTACTGTTAAGAAAGCAGGCTGATGAGCATTGAGACTGCAAGAAAGGATATGAACAAAATAAGAGTGACATTCCTCAGTCTCAGAAACAATAATTAAAAGGAGAAAAACAGCCATTAAACAAACATGAAAATATATCCAACACCACTAGCAATATAAATCCAAACCCAAAAAATTACTTAGCAAAATTATAAAAATTATAATACCCAGTGTTGATAAAAGTGTTGTAAAACTACACTGCCATGCTTTGCAGGAGGTATTATAAATTAGCACAATTCTTTTGGAAAGCAAGCTAGAGATATATAACAGGACTCTTTTTCATCAATATCCCACATCTTGGATTCTAACCTAAATAATCCAAACTATAGAGAAACTCAGTCACAAAGAATATTAAACAATGTATTGAAATATAAAATGCTTAAAATAGGGACGAGTTTAAGTAAAATATGATGTAACCACTAGACAGAATAATACACAGCTATTAAAATCATTAAGTAAAAAAGAATAAGTCTATTTAGCAACACTAAACTATTTGGTTCTCTATTTTCTCTATGCTATTTTCTGCAATGTGATTATTAAAAGGAGGGGAAAACTTCTGTGTTTACATTTTCAGATTCCTAAACCAATTTTTTTACTATTCTACAATTTTCCCACTTGTGGATATTATATTCACTTTTAAAAACAGTGCCTAGAAAGTTTTAAAATTCTGTATCTACTTAAGAATTTCTTTTATTTGGGGCATAGTTAATCCCCAATAAATGGTTATTAGTTAACTAATTTCTGAAAAATTAAACATTGACTGTTTTTGGTAGTTTATGGATTCTAGTAAGTTATACATTTAGAAAATCTTTCCATATAATTTGTGTAGAAACATTAATAAATTTGTCACTTCTAAGAACAGGATTTTTTATTATCTGTTTGAACAACATTATTTAGCTAAGTAAGAGTTTTAGAAAACAGACCTATACATTTCTCCACAATCTCCCCCTCCCTGGTGCTGACTAGGGATGAAATTAAAAGTCATACACAAGAGGGAAGACATATGGGAACATATGTTTATGTATGACTGATTCACTTTGTTATAAAGCAGAAACTAACACACCATTGTAAAGCAATTATACCCCAATAAAGATGTTTAAAAAAAAAAAAAAAAGTCATACAGATACTAATGGGGAAGTCACCTTTTCTTACTGCCCAAGAGGTAAGGATTTAATGCCAGGAAATCCAGTTATTATGGAAAAATAAAGGCCCTGGAGAATTTTTTAGTTATACTTTTGCGCCATATCTCAAATTTCACCTCTAGGAAATGTCCAACTGATATGATACATTTACCCTCATTTCTATGGCCTATAATTTGAATAAATAAAATGTTATGAATAAACCTGTAATCAAATGTTCACAGCAGCTTTATTCATAACAGCCCAAAACAGAAACAACCCAAATATCCTTCAGTGAGTGAACTGTTAAAAAAAACAAAACGAAACAAAACTGCAGTACATCCTTGTACCACATGTACTACTCAGCAATAAAAAGGAAAGAAGTATTAAAATATGCAACAACCTGGATGGACTACAAGGGAATTATGCTGAGTTGGAAAAAAAAAAGCCAACCCCAAAAGTACACCCTATGTGATTCCACATACATAACATTCTTAAAATGACAAAATTATAGAGCTGGAGAACAGATTATGGGTGGCCAGGAGCTGGAGGGGTTGGGGTGGGAGGAAGGTGGTTGGGGACTTAGCATTAGGGACCCTTGGTAATCCAGGGATCTGCACGTTAGTGAATTAAAACACACACACAAATGAGGGCATGTAAAAGTAGCAGAATCTAAATAAGATTGATAGATTGTATCAATGTCAATTTCTAAGTTGTGCTATTATACTATAGTTATACAAGATGTTACCACTGGGGTGAACTGGGTAAAGGGTATATACTACAGTGTGAATCTACAATAAGCTCAAAATGAAAAGCTAAAAAAAAAAAAATATGGAAAAATATTTACCCTAAGAGTTGGAATACTGTTAAAATGTAAATTATTATAATAAAGGGAAACATTAGTTTTTCACTGTTTAAAATAAAAACTGGTGTGATCTTTTGATTTTTTAAAAAAATCTTTTCCATCTGTCAAGTTCGTAGCTAGAGAAGCTTCCTTCTTTTTCAGGTAATGATGACAAACTCACAAGGCCTTGAAAGTACTTAGTAAAGCATCAAATCATTCTTGAAGAATTAAGAAAAGAACTTGTGACCCTACTAGGCCAAAGACTAGAGTCAGCAGTTTTTCACTCTTTTACCCTTCCCAAAGTGTGTGAAAATTTACTTGCTTTTAGATTTTCTTGTTTTTTAATTTTGGCCAATTCTAAAACTCAGGTCCGCCTTTAGAAGTGAAGAGTGCACCCAAGATGAAATGGATTATTGCCATAAAGCATTTTAAGAAAAGAAACAATGAGACAGAAAATCCTTATAAACTTCAAAAGAAAATTCTTGGGAAATATGGAAAGACTACTCTTTTATCTTGTAAGCATTCAACACCTGTGAGGCATTTGTTCTGTCATGCAGATCAGCCCTGAAACAGGTTTATGTGTGTATGTGTATGTATGTGTGTTTAAATTTTAGCATTTGCCATTCATCAAGTCAATTAGGCATCCACAATTAGAACCCCTATAAAGTGTGCTTTAATCCTGCTCCACACCCATCGGAAGGAATGAGACTATACAACAATGCAGCTCCTGTATGAACAGGTAGTCTGTTCAAAAAAGTATTTAGGATTGTAACACTGGCAACCTGAGACACCTAATGAGGAAACAGCGCTGAAAAAACCAAAAGCGCTGCACTACAATTAACCTTATAACGTGTATGTGAATTTTCAAAGAAATGAAACAATTAAGGGCCCATATGTGTAGTCACGAACATAATACAAGAAACAAATTTAAGTAAGAATTCAGAAATAAGCCAAGAATTCAATTTGTTATAAACAAAATAAAAATCATTGCTATGTTAATTTTTACTCATTCTCGTTTGCTACCCAGAATAAACCATATATGTATGTACTGTCACTGTAAAACAAGTTATTTATGGTTCTGAATTATAAATTGTAAGCCTAATAACACTTCTTGATAAATAGTGGCTTTATATATAGCTCAAAGAATTAAGCTTCTACCAAAAACACAACTATTAGTATTCCTGTAACTGCCTAATCAATTATTTCAACTTCAAAGTAAAGACACTTGTCTTTATGAGATGCAGCCATATTTAAGGTGTGCTTAGTTTACTCTTAAGATTTAATGATCTCAAAATGGGTAAATTAATTTTTTGTGGATATTATCGAATTTATATTAACACAAATGGAAAATAACATGTGAGAGTTAATGATAGTGCTTTTTTTATTGAATTATAAATGATGTATAATATTGTTACAGGTGTACAATATAGTGATTCCCAATTTTTAAAGGTTACACTCCATTTATAGTTGTTATAAAATATTGGCTATATTTCCCGTGTTGTACAATATATCCTTTTGTTTTTGTTTTTGGCCGCACTGTGCGGCATGTGGGATCTCCGTTCCCGGACGAGGGATCGAACCCAAGCCCCATGCAATAGGAGTGCGGAGTCTTAACCACTGCTGGGTTAACGGACTGCTGGGGAAGTCCCTATCCTTGTAGCTTATTTTATACCTAATAGTTTATACCTATTAATCTCCTACCCTATATTGCCCCCCACTTCCCTCTCCCCACTGATAACCACTAGTTTGTTCTCTGTATCTGAGTCTGAGTGAGTCTGCTTCATTTTTGTTATATTTACTAGTTTGTTGTATTTTTTAGATTCCACATATAAGTGACATCATACAGTATTTGTCTTTCTCTATTTCACTTGGCATAATACCCTCTAAGTCCACCCATGTTACCGCAAATGGCAAAATTTCTTTTTTATGGCTGAGTAGTATTCCTTTTTTTTTTTTTTTAATGGCTGAGTACATATATACACCACATCTTTATCCATTCATCTCCTGATGAACACTTGGGTTGCTTCCATATCTTGGCAACTGCAAATAATGCTGCTATGAACATTGAGGTGCATGTATCTTTTCGAATTACTGTTTTTGTTTTTTTTCGGATATATACCCAGGAGTGCAATGGCTGGGTCATATATGGCAGGTCTATTTTCAGTTTTTTAAGCAACCTTCATACTTTTTTCCACAGTGGCTACAACAATTTATATTCCCACCAACAGTGTATGACGGTTCCCTTTTCTTCACATCCTCGCCAACATTTGTTATTTGTGCTCTTTTTGATGATATCCATTCTGACAGGTGTGAGGTGATATCTCATTGTGGTTCTGATTTGCATTTTCCTGACGACTAGCCTTTCTTAATGACTAAGACACTGATGTTATGGACCAAAATTACTTGCAATTCCTTTCATTGCTAATTTGTGTAGTCTTAATATGAATGTTATGTTTTTGGAATTTTTGATGAAACATCTAAGAAAATAAATGGAGCAATCCAAAACTGAATCAAGAAATATTTATCCTGTCATATTAGAGCCTCTATACTTTCCGTTTCTTCAATGGGGCTCCAATTCTGTCCTCAAAAATCTGCCTAGTTTTCTATGAAATTGATTACCTTATTTACCAGATATAGAAAACATTACTAGATGAGATGTTGATGGTAAAACATAGCGTGGACAAAAACCATTTATTAAAATGGTGACATTATGAAAAATATTCTAAATTCCATCTTATTACCTGTGCTTTCTAATAATAAACCTGATACTGAAAGGGATTTTAAAAGGCAAAAAAATATTGTATCCAAACAAGTTCAGATGCATTTAAGTTCTTATGCGTATCTAAGAAAAATTATATAACTCAGGTACTACCTTCATATCTTTTCTTTCCCTTTTTTTTTTTTTAACCTGACACGAAGTTTTAAAAGCAATGACTGAATTTTAATTCCTATGTATACTTCAAAACCTGCAAAGTCTGGACAAGTCCATGTTTGACGTCTTTCAAATAGCCTCTTATACTGGTTTCTCCAAGTGGATCCTCTACTTTAAAAAAAAAATTAAGTACCCTTTAGGCATGTCTTTGATGTTATCACAGAGTCACAGGATCTAATTTTATATGGAACTATCTGGAACACATTGACAAGGGACTGTCAAAAAAAGTCTTCCTTTCAACAAATTTGCCTGGGCCCAACCAAAATGTTTCTAAATAACATACTAATTTTTAAAAACTAGTGCACGATCATTTAAAACTTTTAAGAAACCATAAGTGATTTTGAAATTGGCAAAAGTAGCCTGATCAATATATTATAATATGCCAGAAGTTATCTTCTCTCATCAGCTCAAACATATATCCAATACCTACCATTCATAAAGCACATAGATATTAATCAAAATCATCAACAACTTCTGTATTCCTCCCTTAAAGTTTTTCCATGTATATAAACTAATGCTCCTGCGAGTGTGATGGCTACTAAGAGTATGGCCATGAGGAGTACACACTTTAAAAAGAAATTATCCATTATGTAATATTTGTGAGTCTTATATGTTCTGTAATCTGATGAATAGCATATTGTTCTTATCAAACAATATGTTATTTATTTTCTTGATGCTTCCTCATCATAGAGGTCTCCTGAAGACCCTGAAACACCAATGAACATGAGGAAGAAAGCTGCCAAATACTTTATCCTTGTTAAATTAGGAGCCTAAAAAATAAAACTGTCCCAGTTTTAAATGGGTATGCCTAAAAATTCTAAAATGAAGATTATGTACCACATGAAAAACAAGCAGTTTGGTTAAGTAATGAAATAACCGCAAAAATAAGTCACATATAAAACAGTATGTACACTGAACACAACAATACAATAAGCTACATGCATTTCTTTTAAAACTAGGAAAGAATAAACAAATGCCATTCCTATAAAATGGTGATTTATTTTTCTTTTCCCAACTTTCTACAGTATCATCTAAAAATAGAAAATTTAAAGTAAATGGGTAGTAAAGCATTTCAGGGTTTTAGAGATATGAAATTTTGATATTTTGATATATTATGGGATTTAAAAAACTTATGTTCAAGAAAATGTTTCACTGATGCAGCTAAACTATGCAATTCATTCAGATACCATTTACTAACTTCTTACTATGTGCCAAGCACTTTCACCTATGGAAATGCAGGTAGAAAGATGAGTAAGATAGGGACTCTGCATAATAAAATTTTAATGATCTTCTTAAAATTTTAATGTCTTATTATAAGACAACAGAAAGTAATCATTTAAAGGATAAAGAATTTAACCTTATACTTGAAGATGGCAGAATGCTAATTCTTCTCTGTTAAATGTTTAATTAAAAACTCAAGTACATCTGGTCCTATTTAAATCATTTGAAGATATTGTATTTGCTTTACCTCCAGGTCACAAAGAATAAGCTTTTTCATAGTGTATAGCTCCTATAATAGTTTAAACTTGAAACTGTTCCTATTGGTAAACTTACATGCTGGGGTCACAGTATTATAAACCAAGAGGAGGATATGGCTTCTCTTCAACAGAAGTTGGGAGATGTTATTATTCCTTTGCAGTTTTAAAAGTGCACGTAGCTGATTACATTGTTATTATCAGTGTAGCCATTATACAAGACAGAATATCTTGTATCTGGATTATTTTTGCTATCATTTCATTATATAACTACAGTGTATAAATATTTTCCGAAAGAGGATGAATACAATGCCCCCAAAACCTACTGTGTCTTCTTCACTGTTTTATTCTCAGCAACTGCTACCATTCTCAGCATATAATTCAATAACTGCTCACTGAATGAATAGCAAGTCAGTACTAAAACTCAGAATACTTCCTCAGTGTTTCACACTACATTTTCTGGGGGAAAACAGTGTAGTCAAATGAAGAGCAGAATTAATGTAAAATACTCATATTTGTCCCTGAACATATGACCACAAGCACAGTCACTTAAAAATCAGATGTTTATCACTAACAACAAATTTGAATTTCTAAACTTTCAAATATTTGAAGTGAACTAATCTGCCTCACATATAAACAGCTCCTATCAATTGATAGGGAAAAGGCCAACCAAAGAATAATCAGGTATATAAACAGTTCTTAAGAAAGAAATACAAATCACCCTCAAGCATAAGCAAAGATGCTTAATCTCATTCATAAGGGAAACATAAACTAAAACTACACTGAAAATAATCAATAGATATATTAATCAAACACAACATGGAGAATTCTTCTAGATACAGATGGGAACAAACCAACTATAAAAAGACATTTTAGATAACTGGGGAAATTTGAACATAATCATCTAATAGGTATAAGATGACATTAAAGAATTTGTTAGTATAATAATGGCAATTTTTTGTTAAAAAAGACTACTGGAATATATTGAAGTATTTATAGATGAAATTATGTCAGAAAGTTCAAAGTAACTGAGTGGAAGAGGGATAAAGATGCAAATGCAAAATAAGTAAAAAGATTGGCTGTGTACTGATAACGGTTGAAGCTGAGTGATGGGTAAATAGGAGTTCATTATACTATTTTCTTTACTTTTATAAATGTACAATATTTCCTAAAATTAAAAAGTCTTAAACTTTAAATTTAAAAAAAAATACACACACAAAAGATAATAAAAGTGGTTACCTGTTTGTGTGTGGGGAGAAGAGGGTAAATTTCTGCTGTTTATTTTGTGTTTTCACAATTTTAGAAGAAAAAGTTTAAATTAAAAAAAAATGGATAAAACAATAATAACTTCATTGACACCTGGATTTCTAACCGAACACTAATGTACCCTGACTGCATCAGCAACTCTAATATGCTGAAAGAGAGTTTTAATGGAAACATGGATCAGAAAAATCTATCAAAGAATGAGCGTAATAGAGCAGTAACAGATGTAAGTGGAGTAGCAGATGTAGTTGAATTCCAACCTTCCATAATAAAATTAAAGAGTTTCTAATGTTTTTCTCAGCTAAGAATTCAAAAACTACAATTAAGAAATAGAAACTTTCAGCGAAGTTGTAGGATACAAAGCAACACACAAAAATCAGTGGTGTTTCTTTACATTAACCACGTGCACTCTGAAGAGGAAATTAAGAAAATCCTATTTACAATAGCATCTAAAATTAAGAAAATTCCATTTACAATAGCATTCAAAAGCATCCAATACAAAATAAGGAATAAGCTTAACCAAGGAGATGAAAGACTTGTATGATGAAAACTACAAAACATTGCTGAAAGAAATTTAAAAAAGGAAAGACGTCTCATGTTCATGGACTGGAAGACTTAATATTGTTAAGATGTCAGCATTACTCAAAGTGATCTACAGATGCAATGCAATCTCTATTGAAATCCCAATGATGTTTTTTTGCAGAAGTAGGGAAATATGTCCTAAAATTCATATGAAATCTCAAGGGACTCCGAATAGCCAAGACAATCTTGAAAAAGAACAAAGTTGGAAGTCACATATTTCCTGATTTCAAAACTTAATAAAAAGCTACAATAATCAAAACAATATGGTACTGGCATAAAGACAAACATACAGACCAATTACAATAGAGCCTTGGCACCCTTCTCAAAAAAATGGTTTTTGAGAAGGGTGCCAAGACCATTTGATGGGGAAAGGACAGTCTTTTCAACAAATGGTGCTGGAAAACTAGATATCCACAGCAAAAGAATGAAGTTATATCCTTACCTTACACCATATACAAAATTCACCTCAAAATGGAAAAAGGACCTCAACATAAGATCTAAAACTATAAAACTCTTAGAAGAAAACACAAGGCAAAACTTAATGGCAATGGATCTGGCAATGATTTCTTGGATATAATACCAAAAATATAGGCAACAAAAGAAAAAAGTAGATAAATTAGACTATATCAAAATTAAAAACTTCTATGCATCAAAGGACACAATTAACAGAGTGAAAAAGCAACTCACAGAATGGGAGAAAATACTTGCAAACCATATATCAGGTAAAAGATTAATATCCAGAATATACAAAGAACTTCAACCACAACAAAAACCAATATGATTAAAAAACAGGCAAAGAACCTGAATAGACATTTCTCCAAAGATACACAAATGGCCAATAAGCACATGAAAAGCTAACATCACTAATCATTAGGGAAATGAAAACAGTATGAAGGCTCCTTAAAAAACTAAAAGAAGAGTTACCAGTTGATCCTGCAATCCCACTCCTGGGCATATATCAGGAGAAAACTCTTATTTGAAAAGATACATGCACCTCAATGTTCATAGCAGCACTATTTACAATAGCCAAGACATGGAAGCACCTAATGTCCATCGATGGATGAATGGATAAAGAAGATGTGGTATATATATACAATGGAATATTACTCAGCCATAAAAAGAATGAAATAATGCCATTTGCAACAACATGGATAGACCTAGAGATTATCATACTACGTGAAGTAAGCCAGACAAAGACAAATATGATATCACTTATATGTAGAATCCAAAAAAAATGATACAAATGAACTTATTTACAAAACAGAAATAGACTCAGAGACAAAGAAACCAAACTTATGATTACCAAAGGGGACTGGGGGTGGGGTGGGGTGGAGGGAGATAAGTTAGGAGGTTGGGATTAGCATATACACACTACTATATATAAAACAGGTAAACAACAAGAACCTACTATACAGCACAGGGAACTATATTCAATATCTTGTAATAACCTATAATGGAAAAGAATCTGAAAAAGAATACATATATGTATATATATGTGTAACTGAATCACTTTGCTGTACACTTGAAACCAACACAACATTGTAAATTAACTATACTTCAATTTTAAAAAAAGAGAAAGCTATTCAACTGAGGGAAAAGAAAAAAACTATAAAGCACGGTAGTATTAACCTATGGTTGCAGTAGGTAATCAAGAAACAAATGTAATACGAAGCATTTCCCACACATGGGGGAAATGTATTACATGAAAGTCACAGAATTAGATAGGTATATTAAGGCTTACTATCAGACGTTGAGTTTGCCTTTAATAGTTTAGCTTTTAATAGTACATTTTAACACAATCATATATAACATTTATATACTCAACCTAATCGCAACAGCTCAATTCTCTGTATGCTCATTGCATTTCATATAAACCTTTTAGCCCTTATTTCACTATACTGTTAATTATCTGTTCACATGACTCTCTCTCTACCAGACTGCAGGCTCTTTGAAGGCAAACTGCCATTTACTTTTGGGTCTCAGGGCTTGGTGGCAAACCCAAGCACTGAAATACAAATTCTGAAGGTTTGTTGAATGACTTAGGTAGTATTTTTATGTCAATAAACAATCCTGCAAATAATTTTACAGAAGATAATTAAGTTTAGAGGTTACGTAACTTGCTGAGATCACAGAGCAAGTACATAAATGAAATTAGAATTCAAATCCAGATCTTCGGTCAACAATTTCTATGCCCCTTCCACCACACCATACATATTACAAGTAACTACAAGCTGTGCAGGAGCTACATTCTGTGGTTAGTTGTCTGTAGTCAAAAAGCAACAACTCAACCATAAAAATCAATCACCCAAAATTGGAATAGTAAAGGTCCCTTAAAAATGAGATCTTTGAACTGTCATAAAAATTAGTTATTATTATTATAGTCTCAGCAGAATACTGCTACAAGTATTTCAGGAAAAAATTACCTTGTACTTCTTTATCATGACACTCCTTTAGTTTTGTCCAAACATCCTTAAAGTCATTAGATACATCTGCAGAACTAGGGCTTCCACAACTGCTTCCCGGGACGTTCATCTTACTTAATATGCTCACACTTCTACTGCCTAATGTTTTCTGACCTTTTCTGTTACATTATACAGGTCTGAAGTTGTCTTTGGTCAGTTCAAATACCTGAAACAACAGATTGCAACATAAGTGAATTCTGCATTTATCTTTGTGTAATTTGAAATCAGGATGACTTCAAGACCAGGCAGCTGATCTCAAGTTTTCCTTATTTACCTATGATCAATCACTTTAGAATTTGAGGGGGTGGAAGTGAGGAAAAAAGATGAGTATGGTGAGAAAAGCCCCAATTTCAGTTACCTGGCCTTAAGTTAAGCTACTCTTTCAGGCAAATTTTTTCTTATTCCGCCTATGAGGAAGTAATTACCTACATTATGTTTAATTGAAAGGACTATGATATAGAGAGGTTTGTAATCATTCATGGTCAGTACTGTTTCCCCATTCTAAAAGAATTTATTGCTTTCTTAACTTTTGAGTTGATATGGAATACAACGATATATTGAACCAAAAACTGGAAAACACTCTGAAATATTCTTGACTTAATAAGCATTCATATCTAGACACACACACTGTAAAAGAGCAAGAAAGATGACTGACTAACACGAGTCTCTGAACAGCTTTCTCATAACAATGAAATTTGGTGAGCAAGATACAGACACAGCCAAGATCTATGAATACGGAAACATCTAAAAACAAGGCAAATATGGGTAAAGCTATTTTGTGCCTCTCAGAATAAAGGTGAATGATTAAGTTTATTATTTGTGTAGCCCCTCAAGGAAGCAACAGGCTATTAAGTTCAAGTGGATTAATAAATATTTTAATATGTGTTCTTAAACTGAAACCATTAACTAGCTACTACTAAAAAATTACAATAAAATGATTAACAAATCTACTAACCCTCACATCTGGCTCCTTAGTCAATGCCTTACCATTGCTAACAAGTGCCCAAACGGATTTAAGTGTCTTTTACTAACCACTTCCTGAGGTCTCTGATGAAGAGGCTAAGATAAGCAAGGGCATGTCTAAAGGGAGCAATATTATGTGCAGAGCCACTTGGTAAACTATAAAACACTAAAGAAATAAAAATACATTTATTAAGCTTTTCAAAAATTGTGATTACACTTTTTTTAAAGATAATCAGTGAAAATTGAACAAGTACTAGATTTTACATAATATTAGGAAATTATTTTTAATTTCTAAAGAGGCTTGTATTCAACTATTTATTAAATAGTTTTATTTATCTAAATAAATTTTATTTATCTAAATTTATTTAAATTTAGATAAATTTAAATTCCATTTATTTATCTAAATTTATCTAAATAAATTTTATCTAATTTATCTAAATAATTTTATCTAAAATTTATCTAAATAATTTTATCTAAAATTTATCTAAATAAATTCCATTTATTTATTTATCTAAATTTATCTAAATAAATTTTATTTATCTAAATTTATCTTTTATTTATCTAAAAGATAAATCAATGGGTCTATACTACTGTCAATAAAAGCCACCATTTATTAAGTGTTCACTATGTACCATGGAGTGTGCTGTTTTATATTTCCTTTTAATTTAATCTTCACATTGTATAAAACAGCTACTACTGATATTATTAATTTCATTTTAGAGTTTAAGAAAACAGGCTTAAGAGACTAAGTGACTCGTCCGAGGTCACATTGCTAGGACACGTCTACTACGGCCACGTCGCTGCTGCAACTCAAGTTGTGATGCCAATGAACTCCAAAATACTCCTAAGAAGCAAAAAAAACAAAACAAAAATGTTAATTGTTTTTATTAATCAAAAAGTTCAAAACAAAGTTTTAGTTACTTTAATGAACAATTTAAAATTGTATATTTTAGCATTCAATAGTTTAAAACCAATAGTGTAAGATAAGCTTCCTTTATTCTACCTTCAGGGGTAATAAAAAGGTTAAGTGTTTTTTCCCCCCACATAACAATTTATCAATACTAAGCTGTTCAGATATTGAACAGCTTATGGCAATCATCTTCCTTGCTCTTTTACAGTGTGTGTGTGTGTCTGTGTGTCTAGATGCTTGTTGTCAAGAATATTTCAGGGCGCTTTCCAGTTTTTGGTTCAATATATTGTTGTATTCCACATCAATTCGAAACTTGAAACCCTCTCCAATCTATTTTGCATGCTTAGCACTTTTTGCTGGCATTTCTTTTGATATTGAACCGTTATTCGCTGCACGAATAATTTCTCAAAAATGTGCATCTTGCCTCTCAAGTTGCATCCAGGGCTCAACAGTTTGCAATAATTTAATACATTTCTGTGCCTCCTGTTGCAATGTAAACCACAAACCACCACACTGAAGGTGCTCAAGAGAAGATCTTTCCTGTCACACCACACACATTCTTAGGTGAGGCAAGAGCCGCTCCTCAGTTCACACAAGGGCCCTGAACAAACTGAATAGTGACTCTGACTGCTGCTCTTACGAGCAGAGCAGAGGTCCAGTGGCTCCCATCCCAGGACCCTTAGCCATCAGCCTCCTCCCGCACCGCGAAGGGCTGGCGGTCCGCCCTAGCCAAAGCGCTCCGCCGAACAAACCACACGACTGGCGCCGGAAGCGCGCGCGGCGACACCGGGCGCAGGTCGGCGCATGCGCGTGGCGGGCCCGGCGCCGGCAAGCAAGTTCTCAGCTGGTGCGAAGACTCGGAAACAGCACTCAGCGCTGGGTCGTCCGCAATCCGGTCTGCCTCCTGCGTAGTTCAGGCCGGCTCCAGCCGACTCCTCAGATTCAGCCCCAGCGCCATACAGCCATCCCCACCCCGGGGTCAAACGCCTTCGGTCAGCCGGCAGCTCCAGACCGGAAATAGCCCGCTAGGACCCAGCGCTTTGGGTCGGGGAAAAAGATTCCTTTTACTCACGGCTTGCAAGATTGCGTCGAGATTCTCGAAAGCCCCAGCAGGAACGCGAGCACGCTCTGGAGAGGGGAAGAGACGGCCGCGTTCGCTTTTCTGCTCGTTCCCTCACTAATCTGCCACACCGCCAGCAGCCAAGCCGCCCCCTCGGGGCAGCCCGCGTTTTCCAGCGCTGGGGGAGGGCCCGAGGGCCGCCGGCTACGCTCGCCCCGCCCGGACCTCGCGCGACGTCACGCAACGTCGTGTGGGAGTTCCCGCGACGTCACGCCTCTTCCTCCTCCTACCTCCGCGGAGCTGGGTGGCGCCCCTCACGTCCCCTGCGGAGGAGCTGGGTCGGCGACGAGTCCCACCGCGTTGGGCGGTGACTGGAGAGTGGAGCTCTTCCACTGAGCCGTCAGAAGAGGCTCCGAGAGCTGGCGGCCGCCACCGCGGTTTTTGAGAGGGCCCGGAGAAAGCTCACGCTGTTCTGTCTGCGGAGATTCACGTTCTCCTAAGAAGTGATCAATGTGTCTGACTTAAGCCCGTTTCTGGGAAAGCACGTAGGAGCGGCCCGTACCAGATGGAAAGTTAAAGTTAACTGAGGAGGGAAGGGACACAGATCAATCTAACGTAGCTTTCCGGCTGGTAGCTCTTACCTACAGTTTAGTGATGCGACCTGACCGGACTGGGTGGCGAGGCCGCGTAGCAAAATGAACGATGTATATTTTGCTCAGGTTAAAGAAAGTTTCTGACGAACCTGAAATGAGACGGAATCAGAAGTGACGCATTATTTATTGGAACAACATGCTGTTAGGTAATTTTTTTAAGTCAACGTTTTATGTGGCTGTTCGTTTATAAACATTCAAATTATTAGTATATTTTCCTATTTATATTACCTATTTAAAAGAAGCGTTTTAGCGTTAGAAATTCTAAATATATGAAGTTGAAGAAAATAAACAGAATAGACAGTATCGTAATATTTCTTAAACCAGTTCAATACTTTTTTTAATACTTATAAGACCTGGGAGGAAGACAGAGGATATTATAAACTTTAAAAAGTAGAGTTGTATTTGGGAAATCAAAGATATAAAATGTAAAAGTAATTTTCCCGTTCATTCCCGGTCTTAAGGGATGAATATCACAGCTTACTCCTTGCGAGTGGGCATAACAGGATGTTTCTGTACCATCCTAGCAATGCTGTAGGAACTTTGGTATCTTTATAAAAGAGAGCTGCTGAACATTCATTACCCTGTTAAAGTATCATTCACTTCCAAATTTTATCTTGTTTTAGTCTTTTCTATCAGATCCTCTTACAGCACTATGTGCTATGTGCCTTCCTATCTGACACTTATTGCAGTTTTCATTATTTATTTAATTAAATCAGTCTCCTCACTAGACTCTTAAGTTTCTTAAGGTCAAAACCATGTCTTGTTCACCTTTTTATCACCAGAAACTAACCCAGTGCTTGCCAGAGAGTCAGTCTCCGTGTAAAATTAATGAATTGGGCGTTCCTTGAGGGACTCATCTTTTTCATTTAAGCGGAGAATATCTTTGAATCCATTCTAAATTCTTAGATTCTCTTTATGGGATTTTATGATAAATCACTTTAACGGTGGAAACAGTAGGCATACGTGTAGATACCTGCCTCCGATAAGGAGCCTTAAGACCTACATGTAAATTATGAAGTCCTATGAGAAAACTTAACAGTGAAGCAGATATTTTGAACTCTTTGTAATACTGGGTTTCTCAAATTTTATGGCTTAGAACAATGCTTCCCAAACTTTTTCAGTACCTGGAAAAAGAATACTTGTATTACATATTGTGATAAAAAATGAGACTGCTTCCATCCAGAGGCAACAGCAACTAGGATTCCAGCCACCTCAGGCCCAGCACTGCCACCTTGAGGGTTGGGAGTTTAATGTCCTAGCATACATATAATGTCCTAGCATACATATTGGAGGCCCTTGGTTAGGATGCTCAATTTAAAAATTGTGTGGTGAAATGGTTAAAACGGTAACTTTTATATATGTACACTTAACCGCAATGAGAAAAATTGTGTACTGAAAACTCTAGGATTCTTAGAACTGTAAGAATTTTGGAACTATGTAGATTTTGAAATCATGTAACTCAAGCCATTTTACAACTGAAACTCTTTGTTGATTCATTCTATACAATCTTCTTACCTCCTACAGCTGGGTAGCTGAGGGTTGTGACGGGAGAAATCACATAACAGGTTAGACTGATATCACTAAAATTACATGGTTTCAGACCTCATATAGGGCACCAATTAATCTCTAAAGTAACCTTTATTTAGCTCCTTCTGTTTCCTTTGCTGTCTTCCAAACCTTCACTGTTTTCCTCAAGCCTCTATACAGTATTCTCACTCTCAGCAGACAACTTCACCTCTTGGTTAAACAAGACAATGGGACTCAACAAGTGTGATCTTCCTGAACTTTCTTTTCTCAACTCTGTGAATTAGGAAGTACCATTTTGCAGAGAAAAATGCAACCCTAATCCAATTTCTTCTCATCACCTCATCTGTATCCACCCTGGGCCAAGCCACCATCATCTTAAACCTCTTCTGCAGCAATAGCCTTCCTTTTTTTTTTTTTAATCAACTATCTTTCTACTTACACTGTTTTCCCTTTACAGTGTATTCTCCAACAGCAGTCAGAATGATTCTTTAAAACCTAAGTCAGAACATGACACTCCCTTAGTTTAAGACATGCCAGGGTCTTCCCATCACTTTAGAATAATATCAACCCCCTTTCCATGGAGTCAGGACAGGTCAATCACTGTATTCTACTGATGTTACCTCCTAAATAGAGTTCTGAATTAGTGCTTTCCTATCCATCCTCACTCTTTTTGCCCTAGTTTTGGCCCTGATATTTCTTACCTAGACTGTGCTTCCAATCTTGCACCTAAATGCAGTTTCCACACAGCTGCCAGAATGCCCAACCATTATTTCTGATCTTGGCACTCTCTTGTTTAAAACCCTTCAAGTGGCTCTCAATTGCCTAAAGATTAAAATTCAATCCCTTTAAAATGTCAAAGAAGCCCTTCTTAACCTTACACCTCTACCCCCCACCTTATCCTTTCCCTCTAAAACAGGAGACTGCTTATATTCCTCCTTCCTGCTCTTTGCTATTTCATTGTCTTGGCTCATACAATCCTCTTCTCTTGAAATTACCTCCGCCCAGATCCTTAATATTTCACCCCCTTTCTACGTATCCTTTAAGACTTAGCTCAGGTAGTGCAGCTTCCAGGAGACTACCTTAATGTCTCTCTTCACCCCTTCTTCCTACCCCCTTCCACAAATAGCCCTCCTCATTCTCCCATACCCTTCTATATGTATCTTTGTCGCTGCATTTAATGCTATTATATTGTAATTATGTTTATATCTTTTATCTTACCCAGCTAGGCTGCAAGGGGTTTCTTGATAGCGGAGACTGTGCTTTCTTCATTCTCCTCGGTATTCCTAGTTCTTATCAGAGAGTCTTAGAACAGTACTACCCAATAAAGCCACATACATGATTTAAAATTTTCTATTAGCCGCATTTAAAAAGGTGAAATGAAACAGGTGAAATTAACTTAATATGTTTTGTTTAACCTAATTTATCTAAAATATTATCATTTCAACATGTAATCCATATACAGATTTATGAATGAGGCCGTTTACATCATTTTTCTTCATACTGAGGCTTTAAAATCTGATGTGTATTTCACCTTCACAGGACATCTCAATTTGGATTAGCCACATTCCAAGTGCTCAAACTCACATGTGCCTAGTGGCTACCATATTGGCACAAAACATGCCCAGCATATATAATGAACAAATGAGGTTACATGATTTACCTGAAGAACCAAGTTGGAGCTGATTCCTATGGAGCTGTTTCCTACTCTAAGGCTATTTCTCCTATTTGTGCTGGGCATTTCCCATCTCTCTCCCACTCTACACATCATGCCATTCTCCTCCCCTCCCAGCAAATTTTTTGCCTGTATCCCCAGGCAAAAAATCTAGTGATTAAACCCATTATGATTATTTACATAATAATGTCCAGCACCTTTAATACGAACACAAAATACTAGTAAACTGGAGTGAGCTGTATACTTACAGTCAGAACTACTTTAAGAGCAGAACAAAAGAGATAATAAGGAAGATAAAAATAAGATTAAAATAATAAGAGGGATAAGAGGGGAGAGAAGTATTAACATAATAGAAAATTATGCTGTCAAAATTTGTGTCAACCTAAATGAACACGATTTAATTTTTAAAAAGTTGTTTACAGTAATTACTAGGTGTTGTTTGGATCAATTAGTGATCTTGCCCCAAGTGCCAAAATGTTTTATAATTTGAGTTGATGGTGCTGAGTTGGTTGAGCAGTTTTATAATTGTTTTAAAAGATTATTTAACATTCATGGAGGATGTCAGTATCACAGTTTTTCTTTTGACAGTCAGGTGGTAATTAAAGTGCTTATAAAAGACATTAAAGATTATACATTGCTTTCCGATTAGAAAAAGTAGCCTCATGCGGTATAGCCAACTTCCAACTTAGGTAGAGAAACTTTTATGTATTTTGATTATCTCTATGGCTACATATACCTTCTTCATTTCCCTTTATAAACTATTAAAGTAGTTTGTGTTTTTAAGTACTTAGCTACTTCATTTCACATCAGCAATGAGCAAAGTTTTATTAGATATATAATTTTCCCAATTTAGGAACTATCACTTTATACTTGATAAATAGTCTTATACAGTATACTGTGTGCTTGCCTATTGGCATAGGTTTAAATGATGGTGGGCTGATCCAGGATGTTAATGATCTGCTATTTATTGTCAGTGGAAAGAGGCATCTTTTTCTTCCAGGCCATCAGTTTGTATACAGTGGCTGCTTGGGCAGTATTTCATATCTCTGCAATATAGGTTAATGAAGCTTAGGAATTTTGTTAGATAGCCGTTAGGCCCTTTCTTTAACACTGGCATTTGTAAGAACCTCAGAGCTTAACCGCTGCAGAGATGATAAAAGAATTTAAGAGTGATCACTAAGACTGTAGAGTAGAAAAGTGGATTGTATTTTGGGAATCTTGAAAAACCAATCTTTATCTTTTTATCCAGTAAATGTAGTTCTATACAAATTGTCCTGTGTACATATATATAATGCTGCCATGATGGAAACTGTGGGAACAATATTTACAGTAATGTAAATGGAAAATATTATGAAGAGTTAACTGTAGGAACAAGTCACTGACACTTGGAGTCTATTAATTAAAGCATTCCTTGATGGGTTCACAGGAGCAAACACATTTAATATTCATTGCTTTGTCCACTTAAAAAAATAATGATGCATGTCTTAAATGGTAATTTTTCCACCTATGAATTACTGAATTTATTCACTGCTGGCATGTAGATGTGATCTTTAATGTACTCATGCCTCACAAATTGCACCTATGTCTTCAAACACACTGGCTGACTTTTTCCCCCCATTTTTTTCTTATTCTAACCATGTTTGAGAAAAACAGACTATTTAAAAAATAATGACATTTTGCTTTTCCTAATCCATATGTCAGTCTAAGGTTAAGGAAGCTTTGATAATTACTGATCCAAAAATGTTTTACGTTTAAAATTCAGTTCTTAGAGGAGGCCTTCAGTTTTAGCCAATACTTTTCTATTTTACTTAAGTTATAATCGGAAGTATTAGAACTGAATAGTGAAATTAAATTATATTTTAATTCACTTCTCACCCTTTGGGACAATTTGTTTTTGCAGACTATTTAGGATAGATAGAATTCCTCTTCCCAAATCTAGTACACTTATATAAAATGACCATATGCCCTGGCTTACCAGCAACAGTTCTGGTTAATGTCTGTTCTTCTGGCTTAACTATTAACAGGGCTCCCATTTACTCTAAAAAATGTCCTGGTTTGGGTGATAAGTCAAATGGTCAGAAGCTTTAGGGAATTTGAAATATAAACTAATAAAAAAGGGAAGATTCAAATGACCTTCTCTTGTCAGGAGTATTTTCTTCTCAACTATGTACAGATCTATCTAAACTCGTTTTAAAGAATATTATGATACAGATAATGTAAGCCATAAAAGAATTGCACTTTTTGATTTATTGCTAGTACTCTGAAATTCCCATTAGTTGGGAAGTGGTTTGTTTAATACTGATAGAAAATGGGTTCAAGAAAAATTTGCGATGATAAAAATACAAAGTACTGTTCCTACTTATCTTCTCTTTTGAACCTAAAAACTGTATCATACAGGTAGAACAGGTACAGTTTTCATCTCTTCAGAAAGGTTGATAAATTAGGTGGTGTGACTAGCACTATATGTACAAACTAGTAGATAAGTTGACCCAAGACTTTAAACCCAGTCTTCTGGACATGAGTCCTGTGTCTATGATCTTTTCAGTACACCATGCTATTTTTAAATAATAGAATCTCTATGAAGCTTATTCTGTGCTTTTCTGTTTTTAATTTAGAAAATGCTTTTGAGAAAACAACCAAATAACGTTTCTGAAAAATTATTAAAAATTATTACCTAAAGGCTAATTTGCAGTCCCAGTACATTTTTCTGTTTACTTCAGAAAGCTTTACATTATATGAGGTTACTATAAGGACTTTTAAATTTGATAGCAACTTAATTTGTCTTATTGAGAAGAGGAAAATAAACTGGGCTCTCTTGGTCAGGATTGGAGTGAAGCACTATTCTATGGATTAATCTCAGTTTTTTTAGACTTTTTTGCAATAATTTTATTTCTTAGTAATTATGGCACATATGGCCTTTTACTTGGTTTACGATAGATGTGGACATTTGAGAGATGAATATAAATTGACTTCTAATGGAATTAGTGAAAGTGTTTATACTAGATTCTTTCATGTAGTAAGTTTAAAACTAAATAGATTGAAGAGCCTTGAATTATGTTGTAATCTCAGAAGGGACCAGATCAGGAAGTGCTCCAAAAATTGTGACCTTATTTTACAGTCAATGATGGTGTATGGCCATATTCCCAGCCTATGGTACTGTGCAAGTCCTAAGTAAGAGATGACCAGGGTTTATGCACTGGCCCTATCTCTGGTTATCTGCATGTTTCCTAGACAAGTCTTACTTCCTCAACTGGAAAATGAGAATACTCATACTTAGTATGTCCAAAAGGGTGGTTGTAAAAATGAGGTATTATATGTGAAATTTCTTAAAGCTTGCCAGTTGGGAACAGAGTGGTAGCAGGCTTTCCAGGCAGAAGGCATGTGCAAAGGTTCTGCTGTGGGGAATCATTGTGAGCTTTGGAAAGTGCAAGTATATAGTAATGTATTTGTATAGGTTGATAGTGGGAAATCAGTAGCAGTTCCACCTGATTTTTTGAATGAATTATAATTTGTAATTATAATCCTATTAAGCAAGTAATTTAACTTCTCTGTGCCTCAGTTGTTTTATCAGTGATATGAAGGTAATAATATAAGCCTTGGGTGTTTCACAAGATTGTTAAGGATTGAATGATTATATATATGTATTCAAATAGTGTAAGAAGCTATTGTTAATAATAGATAAATTTAAGAGCTACAGCTAATCAGAGAGATCTTTCCAATTGCTAACATTATATAATTATAGTGAAATTGTTGAATTGCTATGCAAATTGTGAGAGATTTATAATTATAGAAGTGATTAAATGATAATTTGTTAAGTGCTTTTTTTTTTTTTTTTTTGTGGTACGCGGGCCTCTCACCGCCGTGGTCTCTCCCGTTGCGGAGCACAGGCTCCGGACGCGCAGGCTCAGCGGCCATGGCTCACGAGCCCAGGCGCTCCGCGGCATGTGGGATCCTCCTGGACCGGGGCACGAACCCGTGTCCCCTGCATCAGCAGGTGGACTCTCAATCACTGCGCCACCAGGGAAGCCCCACATCTTATTTGATTCAAATAATTAAGTTTAAATAAGTCTGGTAGTTAAATAGTCAGGTAGTTATTATATTGTTGTTATTTCCATTATATTACAAGGGATTTTAACCATTATCTAGCTGAACTGCAGAATTGTATAGAAAGGAGAAACAAATTAATTCATTTATTTCAGAAATTGGTGGTTGTAAGGAATCATTTATTTAACAGAGATTTATGATCTATTCAGCTTCAAGTCCAAGAAAGGGAGCATTGGTATCAAGCTGATTATGATCTGAGCTAATTTAGTGAAGACCTGAGTATATTTGATAAATCCTTTTGAAAATAGTATCTGCTATTATTGGGCTGTGTTCAGTAGTGTGTGTCCCCACTTTTTCTTATATCTATGCCCTCTTCAGTCCAGTTTCCCTTTTTTAGTTCATTAGCTAATTTAACCACCTTCTAAGAAAGAGTTTTTTTTAAAACTCAGATAATTATTCTGTTCTAACATAGTTCAAGTTAAGTGAAAAAAGGATGTGATTTTAATCAGATTTCTTTTTTATTTGTACCTGTTTCTTCCTCATTTTTCTAAGCTAAGTTTCTATCATTATGCAAATATGGTATTTACTTAATTAGAGCACATAACTGGCTATTCAGTTTTCTATTTTTAATCCACTTGACTAGAGCCTTCATCTAACGTATTCTTCAGAGCCATGCTCCAGGATCATGGTATAGGTTATAATGAATTAGTTCTTGTAACCAGACCCTATTGGACATAGTCCAAGACAAACTTGTAGCTTTCAAAATTCTGTGTTTTACTATAGTGAGAAGTGTTATTTGAGGGTCCAACATAGTCAATCTATTTTTATTACAGTTTTACCAGTGTAGACTTAAACAATAAAGTCTTTGAATCAATGCTGGATATAAAAGTATTTACAGAGTATGTACTAATTGTTCATTTTGTGGCTGTTTGGCTCTTCAGAAATTGGCAGCCAAATTCAGGAAATGAAATGTAGTTTATTAGAAAATACCTTTCTCACAGAAGATCAAGTTTCTGTGCATCTCAGGTTTTGTGGGAATGGATCAAATACGTCAGACAAAAATTGGCTAAAGTTCCTTATTTCCATTTGAAATTGCTGTACTCATTTCTCAAAAAATCTATTGTAGTTGTACAGTGTATTAGTTAAAAGTATATCGTTAAACCAAGGAAAAAGTGGTTTTACGATATTTGTTGAATAATAATAATGTACTGGACTCCTCTTGGGCCCTGCTTACATCAGTCATCGCAGTGCAAACCAGATTCCTGTCAAGTAAAACCTGACACCTCACCTGACTTTCGGCTTTAACATTAGCATTAACACATGATTTGTTAGGGTATCAGAGGAACTGCTGAGAATTTAATTTACACTAGATGTGTTTAGTTTACACTTACTGGTGGAACTAGAATAACATGCCATTCATCTTAAAAAGTAAAACTGTGGGAAAAGAGACTGGTTTTATTGTGCTGGAATGGACTGAACAGCTTTTCTTCCTGAATGGACTATAGCCAGGTTCCAGTGTAGCCAGGTTCCAGGTTCCTGGTTCCTGGCCTATAGTCAGGTTCCAGTGGTTAGTTCTATATTATAGTTAAAAAGCAGTATACTTGTTCCTGAGCAACATATATTTGTTTTAAGTTTTGTCAAACAAGCACTTGGACAGTGAATAGAGCAGAAGGTAACAGCTCACGAAACTGCTATGTAGATGGTATTTATCATTCAGTACTTATTATATGATTGAAAATTGATCACAATATTAATATCTTCAGAAATGCAAATGTTCCTTTCATCTCAGACTGAATTTCATCTACTTTCAGTTAGGAGACCTCCAAATGTAGACCTGTATGGATGGTCCTCAACTTAAGATGGTTTGATCTTAGCGATCTTTCAACTTTATGATGGTGTGAAAGCCATACGCATTCAGTAGAAACCACAATTCGAATTCTGAATTTTGATCTTTTCAGGGGCTAGCAGTATGCAGCATGATGCTCTCTTGTGATACTGGGCAGGGGCAGCAAGCTGCAGCTCCCATTCAGCCATGCAATCACGAGGGTAAACAGCTGGTACACGTGAACCATTCTGTACCCAGACAGCCACTTTCAGTACAGTATTCAATAAATTACTTAAGATATTCAACACTATTATAAAGTAGGCTTTGTGTTAGATGACTTTGCACACCTGTAGGCTAATGTAGTGTTCTGAGCATATTTAAGGTAAACTCGGCTAAGTGATGGTGTGCAGTAGGTTAGGTGTATTAAATGCATTTTTGACTTATGATATTTTCAATTTACAGTGGGTTTATCGAGACATACCCCATCATAAGTTGAGGAAAATCTGTGTATGTTAAATGTAAATTTTTTCTAGAAGACCTCATCGCAGAATTCTATAATATTGCTCTGTGTCCATAAATATTGTACTGCAAGCTACAGAAAGTTATTGATATGTATTTCTTAATGTTTCAAGATTCGTTCAGAAATTCATTAGATTTAAAATATTTTCATATTGGAAGGAAGTGTTTCTCACTACTAATCTAAATTATTGTAGAAGGGATAGGCACAGAACCTTCAAGGGAGTAGACTTACAATAGAACTTTGAAAAAAAATTTGCCATGTAAGTTATATTTTCACTTTGTCAGTAATACATAATTTCTAAGTTAATAGTTTTCTGATTACTTTTAAAACTATATGTCTTTAACACGATGAGCTATACCGTTCTCTATTTCCCAGTCAGTTTTTGATGCATAGCAAGTTTGGTCATTAGTCCTGTGTTATCCAAATTAGCTATTTATATAGAAACATTTAAAAAATATATGCCTGCTTTTCAATTATTTATAGTAATATCCACTCTGTATGTATGAAAATTAAATGCAAATTAACTACTAATTTAATGAATAGCCACATAAGGTTAAATTGCTTATGTATCTAATAGTTTTAATAAGAATGTATAATTAGTGGGCTAAATTGGTGAAGTGGTACTTTTGTCTTTAGGTATACCATCTACATACACGCTTTTCAGTTTAAGAGAAAAACAATGCATTTACCATGGATACAAATTCAAATTATATTATTCACATAACGCTTATTTGTACAACAGTTAAACATCTTTCAGGAAATTAAAGTTGACTGCAAGAGCTCAATAAGATCAGCTTGTGTTAGAAGTGGATCTGTTTGTTGGTTCTAATATGAAGTCTAGCCTCTTTCCTGTTCTTTCTTCACACATTGGAAGATGTGTCAATTGACCCAGCTTTCGTTAGATAAGCTCTTAAAATGTTTTGTCACACTCTTCTGAGCTCCCTTCTGGCTGATGACATGCATTTCATGAATATCTCACGTGTGAACTTTGCTTATTGGCTCCATCTCCTAATCAATTTATCAGTCTGAGGCTAATTTAATATCTTTAGAACATGTTAAATCCTATTCTATCTTCTTACATCCAATTTTGGATTCACTCTTCCTATCATTATTTACTATCAAGGGAATGTAATATAATTTCGTATTGACCTACAGTAAATTAATTCCTAAGAGAATCTTTTGGAGGAAAAAACATACTCTAGAGCCCTGAAGAAATAATTCAATCGGTAGTAGAAAGCACAATCCTTAGAGCATATAGAAATCCTTGGCCAACTAATCTGATGTGTGAAATAATACAATAGATATAAATAGATGTAAAATGCCTTTGAAAAACTCAGATACTAGGCACAAGCAAGGTATAATTTGGACTATGTCACAATTCCTTCCTTTGGTATAGATGATTGAAATTTGAATTTTTTAAAATTAAGCCTTTTAATCACCTTGGTATATTGCTCTCAGAATACGTTTAACAAAGGCATCTTTGATGTGATTCTTTAATTTGATTCAATTATATGGGTTTCTAATTTTTTTAATTTAATAAGATTAAAATGTTTTCCAATATTAAATCTTAATGCTTTCCAAGGTTGCTGATTTAATTTTATCTCTGACTAATAGAAAATGTATATTCTAAGTTAAGCTTTGACTTCTTTTACTCAAGCTATTTGTTGAAATTTATATATTAAAGAGGGGGGAAGAATATTGACGTGCTACACCTACTATGTTCTAGAAACTCTGCTAGGTGTTTACACAGAATATCTCATTTGATCTTGCCAACAACTCTTAGAGAATGGTATTTGTTTCCTTAATTTACAGTTGGAGAAAAGAGAACTCAGTGTTAAATAATTCCCAAGGGTAAACTAGCTTGTAGCAGAGTCAGTATTCAAACCCATCTCAGTTTGGCTCAAAAACCCATATGTTTTTCAATATACTACCTTTTCTCTTGATTGTAAAGACAAGAAACAAATGGAAGTAATTATTTTCCAGAGTCCACTTGAACTGAACTAAACTTACAAATTTAGAAACATCCCTCTGGTAAGATTTTACCTGTAAAAAGAGAAGGGGCTTAGTAGAATTAATTTTTAGCTCTAAGAATCAGAATTGAAAATTCTGAGCCTTTGGTTCTCAAGCTTTCTATGGTCCTATTGCCTTGGAATTTCTTAAGTTAAAAACATTTAAAGCATTTTTGAGCACTTGTGCTCAAAGCACTCTATTAAGATCTCACGCCTTAAATAACAGGTTTTGTCCCCTCTAAGATGGGTTTTGAGTCCTTCAATTCTGGGCTTCATAACCTTATTGAAATTTTCATCTCAATTCTAACCAAATTTTAGAAGTACAACCTTCTTAGGCAAATCCTAAACTATATCCATATAAGAGTGATTAAAACAATACAAGAATACATACATGCTAAGAAAATAAACAGTTGAGACAGTTTAAAGCAATAATAAGTCAGAAAATGACAGCAGGATCCACAAATAATCTGGGCAAATATGAAGGAATGTGAGGTACTCTTATGATTTTGATTTACAATTTTGTGATGGCACTAAGAGATTAGGTTTTGAAATGGTCGTCATCTTCATTGCCAATGGCAACCCCATAAGTTCGGCCACTATACCAAAAAAGTTTGGGGGCAATAATTATATAGATTAAAATATAAAAGCAAATAATTTCTTGGTTCAGTAAATATTCCTTAAAATAACTTATACAACACAATTTTACCTTTTTACAAATCCTTTAGAACTCACAGAACAGATTTCACGTAGTAGTCAGAAGAATCAATGTAGAGCAGTGAAACAAATATTCGTCTGGGCTGCTATCAGGAAGCTGGGATGTTTTGGTACCACCTCTACCCTTAGATTGTATAATAGTGATTTAGCTACGTTTTGGGGCTTTTCATTCAACTAAAAAGTGAGAAGTTGAATTCATTAGTTATTCTTAAAGAGTCCTTCTAGCTCAAAAATGTCATGATTCTAAGTGCTTTTGGTAGGAAACACATGAATATATTCAGGAAGGAAAGAGGTTATAGTTGTAAAGAAAGCTAGCATGGTTGACAAAAAGAGTCATTGTGTGAAACTGTTGCCAGGAATAAAGACAAAGGAATGCATCCCTAACTAGACTTAGAGAATAAAAAGATTTTTAAATGACTAGAACAATTTTTGACCTGGGCCCTCAGATAATGCAGGGCTATATAAAATACATACACACACACGTACAAACACAGACTCCTAATTTGATAGGTAAATCCATATATCCTTAATTTTCATCAAAACATCACAATGTATCAATATTTTAAAGGAATCAATATATGGAAAATACATAAAAGTCGTATTTAATAGGACTTCCATATATTTGAAACTAAAAATCCATTAAGTGAAAACTGTTGACTCCTCCCCCAAAATGTAGAGTTAGACTTGAAATTTTACCCACAAATTTTATATGAAATATATATCTAGTTCCTAAATAGCTTTCCTCAAAACCATAAACATAAAAACCACTTAATAAATAAGTTGGAATCCCAAATTAAGTTAATCTTTGAAGAGTAAGCCCTGTATTTTAAACATAGTAAGATTTAAAAATTTTAAGTTACTATATATAATATAGTTACCAGAACCACTAAAACTATACTCTATTGACATATATTTATATTTAGCCTGAAAACTAACTGAAAAGAGAAAAATTCAACTAACTAAAAATTTTGGTCCATATTCTCCAAAAATTGTCCAAATAGAGTTTATGCTGAATACAATTAATTTTTGGTTTGCTGAATCAGCACATTCCTTTTGGAGGTTCAACATTACATAGCTTTTTAGAAATTCAGCTGAATATCAGAAGTTTTATGCAGAATTGCCTTGGAGTAGGCAAGCATCCAAAAGGTTTCCCTGCAAAAACTGAAATCTCATCTGAACATTTATTCTCACTTTTTAAAAACTCAATATTTATTAACATCCTGAAGAAACTCTTATAGCCTTTGAGTCTGAACGTAATGACAAAGTGAAGACTCTAAAGGGCCAATGAAAAGGATGCATCAGTCTTGCTCATATCAAGGCAAGTCATATGATGGCCTACAGATAGTCCTTGAAGGGAAAGTATTTAGTATAAATCTGTTTTAAAAAGCAATTTTTAATTCCCAGGTAAAGTTCCTGTGTCAGCTGTTATGTTAGATTGAATGCCCAGAAGGTGTGTACATTCAGTTCCTAATATTAATAACTAAGGGTATGCCAAAATAAATCTAAAGGGATTTATAACTTTCATTTTAAGTGACACAAATTACTAAAATAAATTAATTGGATCAATGAAAAAGAGAGGTAAAAGAATTATTTTAAAATATAATATAAATTAAAGGAAGATCCAAATGTTCTTTAACCTAAAAAGGTTTTCAGACCTAATAGGCATGACAAAACCTGTCTTCATTCCTTTCTATTCAGCTCAGCAAGTGCTTTTGAGCTCCAATAGTTAATCAGTTACCAGATTCCACAATCTTTGTTTTTCACACTCCTCACTTCTTGCTGTGAATTGTTCTTTTAATGTGCTGAGGATCACCAAGCAGGCCAGCACTATTTTTTTTAATGCCTTAAAAAGGCAATTATTTTATCCACAATTAGATTTGCCATATAAAATGTTACCATATAGCAACAGCCTGTAAAACATAATAGTATATTATCAAAGAAGTAGACAGCTTAAGATGCAACATTACATTAATAGGTGAAATATATTTAGCAAAATTATTCAACCCAGCTTTCTTAATGACCATAGCCATGCCCAACTTACAAAAAGTATAGCAAAAGTGATTATATATCAAATAACCTTTATCCAAACAATTCAATGAACATATATGCAAGTATTATAAAACAATATCTAACCAGCTTTATATAAAAGATATAATGCAGGTATTACCATGTTAAAAATAGATATCTTCTTAAACATCATTTCTGAACTTAAACTTCTAAAAGTGCATAGAAAATAGAGAAAGATAAAAAGTGTATTAACTTACCCTTCCATTTGTTTAGAAAACTTCTGCTCTTGGCCAAAAGCAGAAGGTGTTTCACTGCTGACTTCCCTGAAGCTATGAACTTACACAGCAAATCAGTGGGAGACACCTCTGTGGACCACGCTAGAGTTTGCTAGACACTACTGCTATGTGGAAGAGTTCTGCTGCATCTAAGCTATATAAGGCGTGCAGTGGATAACCTAATATGCCTTTCATTTAACTGGCTGGGCAGGTTTCTACCGTCTGTGGAACATGGAATCACACCAGAATATGTTGGCACAACAGGCCAGTCAGACCGGTTCTTCTTTAGATCCAGAACCCGTCCAACCAGTCTGCATCAAAGGCTAGCCCAACAAGCTGCAGCGGCTCAGCTCTGCTAAGCTTGTACCAGGTGAGTTATCCCCACCTCCCGTCAACTCCCAACAAACTGCTCAGAATGTTGTAGCCTCCAGCAAAATAATTCAGAGTTCTAGTGGGAGGGGTAGATCTGTGTCAGGTACAGCAAGCGTCCATTGTTATACACCTCTCATTGTAGATAACTTGAGAGTCTGTCATCCTCAGAGGTAGGTAATCCTTTTTTAAATGTACTCCATGGCTCTGCGGACTAAAGCCTCTAGAAAGAGATTACAATGAAGAAGAATCCATAATGCCTGACCTTTCCACTAGTCCACTTGGTCTAGCTCAGCCCTGAGGGGGTGTTGATATTCCCCACAAGGGCAGTGGCCCTGAGAGTTTGAAGGAAGCATTTCTAGAGGGAGGAAAACAAGATGTGGATTGACCAGACATTTGTCTGGGTGTGTTATCTTTCTTGTACTCAAATGATCCTCATACCATTCCAGTTTTAAAATGGGAAAAACTCCTATTTCTACATACTAGGACAACTTGGAGAGGTTTTACTTTGGATATTCAACAGTTGAACACAAATTCATGATAACTACTATATGCCAGGAACTGTGCCAGGTAAAGGGTTACAATGGTGAAAAAAGACAAATTTAGTAAGAGATGGGAGCAATGTCCAGATTCCCAGTTAAATACGTCTACTAATCATTTGGATGGAGGAAGTGAGCAACACAAGATCACATTTTGACAAAAATTGGTTTGTGTTAAGAGAGATCATATGAGATTTGTTCTTACTCTCTCATGATACACATTTAGAAACAGTCTTTTCTATCTGCTGATGGAGTGATTCTACAACTTCCCTGCTTAAGTATAACCTGAAGTTTATACTGGACCTCACCTCCAGAGATTACTGGACCTTATCTCCAGAGATTCTGATTGAGTAGGTCTGGGGTGTTATCCAAGTATTGATACTTACAGTGATCCTGCTGCAGTTGTTGCAGGGACATGGGCTCAGCCTCTGGTGCTCAGCTTCTTTTCTATTTTTGTACCTAATTAAATAGACTATATTAATCACAAGTTGCCATATTCATCTTTGTATCTCTAGTGTCTAGCACAGACACTTAGAAAGTGTTTACTAAATGCTTATTGAGGAAATATCTACTCAGGGACAACACTTGCTAGATCCCAGGGGTATCACAACTAGTAAGTGTTATATGAATCAAACTGCATTAAGTACTGTAATTAGAATAACTCAGGTAGTAGCACAGAAAAGGGAGCAAGTGTGACTGAGTATAGGAGATTACAAAGGAGATTGGTTTAGAGACTTTCCTTTTTAACCATGACCAAAGATTGCTATCTGCAGGATAACAAAAGGTTGAGGGAACAATAAAAAGAATGCCTTTGATAGAAGTAACAAAAGTTTTAGGTACCTGAGGACACCATGACCTCAACACTTAGTAATAAGGTTATTTTCTGTAGCAGGTGTCAGCAGATTTTTCCATAAAGGATCAGAGATTAAGTATTTTAGGGTTTGTGGGCCAGATTGTTTCTGTTTCAGCTATTCAACTCTAACATTGTAGCACAAAAGCAGATATAAAGAGTAGTCAATGAATGGGGTGGCTGTGTTCCAATAAAATTTTATAAACAAGTGACAGGCTGGATTTGACCCCTGCTCTAGAGTGTAGCTTGTGAAAATTAGCAAGGTTGCATAATTGGTTGGGAAAATAGGGTTGGAAGTCAAAAAGTCTATCTCTTCCGCAGAATCCTGCAAAACTTCAGGAATTGGAGGCATAAGGTACCTCTAAATAGTCTTTGGATATTGGGCAGGGGTGGGGGGAATTTGAAGTAGAGGATTGGTTGAAAGTATGCTTAAGCAACAGTTTGCTCCCTAGATCCCTTCCCCAGCCCAGGAGCCTGGAGACTGACCCTCTTCAACGTTGATGAAAGACAGGTAGGACTTGTTGATTCATGCTGGGAGAGATTGTCCCAGGTTGGTTTTGGACTTGAGAATACCAGGCAGAGCTGAGGGTAAATGGTAAAGTAATGAGACTGTATTAGTTTCATAAGGCTGCTGTAACAAATTGTCAGAAATTTAGTGGTTTAAAAGGACACATATTTATTATCTTACAGATCTGGGGGTCGGAAGTCCAAAGTGGGTCTCACTGGGTTGAAATCAGCAGGGTTGACATTCTAAGATATAGAGAGTCAGCCAGGTTGAATTCTTTTCTGGAAGCTCTAGGGGAGAATCTTCTGGTCTTTCCCAGCTTCTAAAGGCTGCCTGTGTTTTTGGCTCATGGCCCCTTCCTATCTTCAAAGCCAGCAATGGCCAGTCAACTCTTTCTTACATTGCATCATTCTGACATTGCTTCTGCTGCCTTCCTCTTTCATATTTAAATCCAGTTGTATAATCCAGAATAATCTCCCCATTTTAAGGTCAACTGATTATCAACCTTAATTTTATCTGCAATCTTAATTCTCCTCTACTATGTAACAGAACATATTCACAGGTTCCCAGGATTAGGATGTGGACATCTTTGAGAGACCATTATTCTGCCTACCACAGAGATTAGGTCAGAGTTTCCAAATTGAATAGTGAGATGGCCAGATCCATTCCGCTGCATGGCTTCTGAATGCTGATAACCAGGTTCATACTCCTCACTCTGAAAGCAGAAAACTGGAGAATTTCTCTCCAAGAAACTCTCAAGACTCTCATCACCCTAAGACAGTGGTTATTAACTAGGGATGATTTTGCCCCTAGGGGCCATTTGGCAATATCTGGAGAAATTTTTTATTGTAAACAACTGGGGAAAGTAGAAGAGAGTTGTGCTACTGACATCTTTTGGATAAGGGCCAGGGATGCTACTAAACATCTTACAATGCGCAGGAAAGCACATCCTCTACCTCCCTCACTGCTTCCCTACATAATTTTCTGATCCAAAATGTCAGTAGTGCCAAAGATGAGAAACCCTACTCTAATGTTAAGCCTACCAGTCAATATCACCCTAATATAAATAAATAAGTCCCACCTAGGCACACAGAGTTGCAAATCAGTATTTTTATGCCTCATTCTAAGGTACAGAGAGTATCTAACATGAAAGAGACAAAAAGAAACTAGTAGATAAAAAGAACTTACAGAAAATAGTGTAGGGAACATAATAATAATAATTTAAAATATCCACTATAAGAATTTCTTCAAAGAAACGAGAAGATACTGAATACATGAAACAGGAACAGAAGTCTATCTAAAAGTGGAACTTTTGGAGAATAAAAAAGAGATATTGGAAAGTAAAAATATGGTGGCAGGCAGAAATAAAGCCAACAGGAGTTGGAAGATAAAATTGAGGAAATCTACCAGGAAGTAAAATTAAGAAAGTACTGAAGGATGTGTTACAAAATAAGAATAAATTGAAAAAGATGAAATATGGAATCCAGAAGTAGCTCCATTTCTTCTCTTTGCTTAAAGTTCAACATGGCCACCAGTCCCAAGACCACAGCACTCTATAGGGTCACCGCACACTAGTAAGTTATTGAAGACTCTGTGATTTTTACTTCAAATTCATATTGCCTATGATTGAGGGAAGAAAAGGGAAGTGGGGCAGAGGGGGAGAGAGAGAGAGAGAGAAGAGGAGAGAAAGAGATGTGAATATGATTAGTTTTTGGTTTTAGATTTAAATTTAAAAGATTTTCTTAAATGCAAGTATTCACTTTACCCTTTACCAAGGGTTAATGTTCACAGATCATAAAATGAGGAAGGCAGTCAAACTGGTACAAGTACAAACGTGCACCTGTAGAAAAAGTTTGCATAAACATTCATATCTGCCAATATTCATAAGTAAAGGTTTGCAACATACTATCCAACAGCTAGTAAAACCTGATTACAATGAAGTTAAGAGCATGTTTTACCTGAATAAACCCAAATCAGGAAAACCTGATTTTGAGCTTGCCTCAATTGTCCTTAGAGTATGGAAACATGGATTAGTTATTTATTTAACATCCTGAGCCTCAATTGCTTCATTTATTAAATGAGGGAGTGTGATTGGATATATTCTAAATATCTATTCAGCTCAACACTTTTATTCGAAAGTTCTTTTGGGCAAGTGAACAATTCAAAGAAATATGGGAGCAAAAGCAAGATAGACCAATCAAGGAGACATTTTACAGAAGAGAAATTTTAAAATGCAAGTTAATTTTTGGTTGTATATTCTCCAAAAGTTGACACTGAAATATGGATTCACATTCAAGTGATTTATTAGAAATATGCTCCGATATGAAACTAGTTAGGGAGTGAGGAAGGAAGGACCAGAAAGGAGAATAAGAAAAGCAAGGGTATGATTTCAGCTCAGCCTGGTGCCAGGGAGCTCTAGACCATAAATTACAAAGAAAGAATTTATCCCACCTAGAGGCAAAGGAAAAGGCTTTCATACTCCTGAACCAGTCACTGCCTACTGGCTGCTCCAGGGATTTGTAAACTTCCAGGCACTTTCAGCTCTCCATGAGAAGTGGTTCTAGTAACCTGAGAACGTTCCTTTGAAGAAGGTTGTAGGTGCTATAACATTAAGAGTGAAGCATTAATATTCCTGCTTCCAGCCAAGATGAAGATATAGGAATCAGATTTATCCTACCACCTAAAAAAGCAACAAGGGTAAAATGTATAAAACAATGGTTTTCAAGACATTGTGCATCAGTCAACAAAGAACAGTTATCTCTAGAGAGAGAGTAAACAAACAAGGTGAGTCCCACAATCACTTCAGCTTACTGCCAGGAGAGAGTATCCAGGCCATGGAGAAGAGAGGGATTCCTCAGGTAGAGTTTAGTGGTCTTATGGAGATTGTCAGATTGGATAAAAATGCAAAACCCAACTGTGTACTCCCCTCAATAAACATATTTTTAGATATAAAGATGCAGATAGGTTAAAAGTAAAAGGATCAAAAAAATATGCCATGCTAATACTAATCAAAAGACATCTGGAGTATATTAATCAGACAAAATAGGTTTTAGATCAGAGAATATTACTAAGGACAAAAAGGGTGATTTCAAAATGATAAAGGGGTGAATTCATCAAGGAAACCTAATAATCCTACACATTTATGCATCTAATCATGTAAATAAAAAATATGTGAAGCAAAGGCTGATAGAACAGAAAGGATAACAGAACAAATCAATAATTATATTTAGTAGCTGTATTTGGAGATTTCAACAGCCCTTACTCAAAAATTGATACATAAATAGACAGGAAATCAGTAAGTGTAGAAGACAACACTATCAATAATCTTGATTTAATTGACATTTGTAGATCCCTCAGCCTAAAAACAACTGAATGCACATGTTTCTTCAAATGTACCTGGAACATTTACCAAGTTAGACCATGTTCTGTGTTCTAAAATGTCTCAAATTTAAATAGATTCAAGTCATACAAAGTATGTTTTTGAGCTCAGGAGAATTAAATTAGAAGTCAATACAAGAATAATGTGTGGAAAATCTCCAAATATTTGTAAACTAAGTAACACACTCTTAAATAACTCATGGGTCAATGATGAAATAAAATGGGAAATTAGGAAGTATTTTGAGATAAATGGTAATAAAAACACAACATACTAAAATTTGTGAGGTAAAATATATAGTTAAATTCAGAATGCTCTAATGTTGTAATGGTGGTAGGTAACTCATTTATAAATATAGTAAGAAGGTTAAAAGATAAAAGTATTAAAAATAACTATAACTATAATTATTTGTTAATGGATACACAAGGTAAAAAGATGTAAATTGTGATATCAAAAACAAAATGTTGGCTGGGGGGGGGAGAATAAAAATGTAGAGCTTTAGTATGTGTTTGAGGTTAAGTTGTTATCAGCTTAAAACAGACTGTTTTAACTATGAGATGTTTTATGTAAGCCTCATGGTGACCACAAAGCAAAAAACCTATGGTAGACACACAAAAGAGAAAGAGAAAAGAATCTAAGCATACCACTACAGAAAATCACAGAGGAAGAGAGGGAACAAAGGAATTACAAAATATTCAGAATACAATGAACAAAATGGCAATAGTGAGTCCATACTTATCAATAATTACTTTAAATGTAAATGGACTCAATTATCCAATCAAAAAACGTAAAGTAGCTGAATAAATTAAAAAACATGTCCCAACTAACTAATGCTGCCTACAAAGAGACTCACCTCAGCTTTAAGGGCACACATAGACTGAAAGTGAAGGAATGGGAAAAGATATTCTACGCAAATGGAAACCAAAATAAAGCAGAGGTTGCCATATTTATCTCAAACAAAACAGGCTTTCAGTCACTATAATAAGAGACAAAGATGGTCATTATATAATGATAGAAGTGTCAGTTCATTAAAAAGTTATAACAATTGTAAATATTTATGTACCCAACATAAATATATAAATACCTAAATATATAAAGCAAATATTAACAGATTTGTAGGGAGAAATACACAGCAGTACAGTAATATTAGGGGAGTTTATGCATGTTGTCAATTAATTTAATACAAAGGAACTGAGAATGTACAGTGGGGAAAGGGCAGTCTCTTCAATAAATGGTGCTTGGAAAACTAGACAGCCACATGCAAAAGAGTGGAACTGTACCAACTGTATAACACTGTACAAAAAACTCAACTCAAAATGGATTAAAGGCTTGAATGTAAGACCTGAAACTATAAAACTACCAGAGGAAAACATAGGTGGTAAGCAGCTTAACATTGGTCTTGGTGATGTTTTTTGCATTCGACATCAAAATCAAAGGCAACAAAAGCAAAAATAAACAAGTGGGACCACAGCAAACTAAAAAGCTGTAAACTGTACTGTATATATGAAAGTTGCTAAGAGAGTAGATCTTAAAAGTTCTCATCAAAAGAAAAATGAGTAACTATGTGTGGTTATGGATGTTAACTAGACTTATTGTGGTGATGATTTTGCAATATATACATATATCAAATCATTATGTTGTACATGTGAAACGAATAAAATATTATATGTCAAGTATAGCTCAATTAAAAAACAAACTCAGTGAGGTCAGAGCCTATGTCTGCCTGTTCTCCAATGTACTTCCAACACCTAGCATAAGGTCTTCCTGGCATAAAGTCAGCATTCAATAAATGTATATTGCATGAATTCAACCAAATTCTATTTGACTTGGTGACCTGAGCAAATTTGTTCTTTTCTCTAAGCATTAGCTTCTGTATCTGTAAAATAAGGGCTTTGGGCTAGATACTCTCCGAGGTCCTTTTTGGTTCTGACATTTCATGGTTTACTTTCCTTAAACTTTAATCCCACTCCCAGTAACATTCTCACTCATTTGGGAAAAAAAATGTAGAGGACTTCAGTACCCCACTTTCAACAATGGATAGAACATCCAGACAGAAAATCAACAATGAAATGTTGGTCTTATACTACACGTTTGATCAGATGAACCTAATGGACGTATATAGCACATTCCACTCACATTAGACCAGGTGGACCTAACAGACATACAGGGCATTCCATCCAGCAGCAAAATACACATTCTTGTCAAGTGCACATGGGATATTCTCCAGGATAGATCACATACAGGTCACAAAACAAACTTTAGCAAATGTAAGAAGATTGAAACCATACCAAGTATCTTTTCTGACCACAATGGTATGAAACTAGATCTCAGTAACAGGAGGAAAACTAGACAATTCACAAATGTGTGGAAGTTTAATAACACACTCCTGAAAAACCAATGGCTCAAAGAATAAAAGAGAAATTTAAAAAGTCATGAAACAAATGAAAATGGAAACAGCATACCAAAACTTACAGGTTGTAGCAAAAGCAGTTCTAAGGGGGAAGTTTATAGTGATAAACACCTATATTATGGAAAAAGATCTCAAATAAACAACCTAACTTTACATATTAAGGAACTAGGAAAAGAAGGACAAAGTAAGCCCAAAGTTAACAAAGAAAGAAAATAACAAATATCAGAGCAGAAATAAATAAAATAGAAACTAAAAAGGCAATATAAAAGATCAGTGAAGCTAAGAGCTGGTTTTTTTGAAAGATAAGAAATTGACAAACCTTTAGCTAAACTAAGAAAGAGAGAACACTAAAATAAATAAAATCAGAAATGAAAAAGGAAACATTAAAATTGATAACAGAAATACTAAGGATTATTAAGAAACTACTATGAACAATTATACACCAACAAAGCAGATGACCTAGAATATATGGTTATTCCTAGAAACGTACACCTATCGAGACTGAATCACAGGGACTTCCCTGGTGGCTCGGTGGTGATCCCAATGCAGGGGGCCTGGGTTCAATCCCTGGTCAGGAAACTAGATCCCACATGCATGTCACAACTAAGAGTTCACATGCCACAACTAAGGAGCCCGAGTGCCGCAACTAAGGAGCCCACGAGCCACAACTAAGGAGTCTGCCTGCCACAACTAAGACTCGGTGCAACGAAATAAATATTTTAAAAAAAGATAAATAAAAAAGATCATATTTTTTTTTTTTAAAAAAAAGACTGAATCACGAAGAAATAGAAAATCTGAACAGGCCAGTTACTTATTGAATCAGTAATAAAAAACCTCCCAACAAATAAAAGCCCAGGATCAGATGGCTTCACTCGTGAATTCCAACAAACACTGAAAGAAAAATTTATACCAGTCCTCCAATTCTCCTAAAAAATTGAAGAGGAGGGAATACTTCCAAACTCATCGTATAAGGCTAGCATTGTCTTGGTACCAAAGCCAGAAAAGACACTACAAGAAAAGAAAATTACAGGCCAATATCCTTGATGAGTATAGATGCAAAATTCATCAACAAAATATTAGCAAATCAAATTCAACAGTACATGAAAAGAATTATACATCATGATCAAGTGAGATTTATTCCTGAAATGTAAGGATGTTTAAACATATGCAAATCAATAGATGTAATACACCACATTAAACAAAATGAAGGATATAAATCATATCATCTCAGTAGATATCTAAAAAGCATTTGACAAAATTCAACATCCTTTCATTGTAAAAACTCTCATCAATTGAGTATAGAAGGAGCGTACCTCAATATAATAAAGGCCATATATGACAAGCCCACAGCTAACATCATACTCAACAGTGAAAAGCTAAAAGATTGTCTTCTAAGATCAGGAATAAGACAAGGATGCCCACTCTTGTCACTTTCATTCAACATAGTAATTGAAGTCCTAGCCAGAGCACAAGGCAAGAAAAAGAAATAAAAGGCATGAAAATAAGAAAGGAAGAAGAAAAATTGTCTTTATATGCAGATGATATATAGAAAACCCTAAAGACTCCACCAAAAAAAACAAAAAACAAAAAAAGAACTGTTAGGACTAAAAAATTTATTTAGTAAATTATCAGGATACAAAATTAACATACAAAAATCAGTTGAGTTTCTATACACTAACAACAAACTAATGGAAAGAGAAATTAAAAAAACAATCCCATTTACAATTGCATCAAAAAGAATAAAATACTCAGGAATAAATTTAACCAAGGAGGACAAAGATCTGTACACTGAAAATATAAAATATTGATGAAAAAAATTGAAGAAGACACAAATAAATGGAAAGATATTCCATGTTCCTGGATTGGAAGAATTGATATTGTTAAAATGTACATACTCCCCAAAGTGATCTACAGATTTAATGCAATCCCTATCAAAATTCCAGCAGCATTTGTCACAGCAATGGGACAATCCTAAAATTTGTGTAGAATCACAAAATACCCCAAGTAGTCAATGCAATCTTGAGAAAGAAGAACAAAGCTATAGGCATCATGAGCCCTGATTTCAAACTATATTACAAAGCTATAGTAGTCAAAGCAGTATGATATTGGCATAAAAATAAACACATAGGGAAAAAAAAGACAAAAAAAAAACAGACACATAGATCAATGGGACAGAATAGACAAATGGGATATTATTCAGCCATGAGAAAGAAGGAAATTCTGCCATTTGCAACAACATGGGTAAATCTGGAAGGCAGTATGCGTATGCTAAGTGAAATAAGCCAAAGACAAATACTGCATGATGTCACTTTAAAAAAATTTGAACACATAGGAAAAGAGGGTAGAATGGTGGTTGCGAGGAACTTGGGGGTTGGGGAAATAGGAAAGGCTGGTAAAAGGGTACAAACTTTCAGTTATAAGATGAATAAAGTCTGAAGACATAAGAAAATATAACATGGTGACTATAGCGATAATACTGTACTGTATAATTGAAATTTGCTGAAAAAGGTGAAACTGGAGTGTTCTCACTAAAAATTAAAAAATAAATGAAAAGGTAAATATATGCGGTGATGGATGTGTTAATTAACTTGATGGTGGGAATCCATTTACAATGTATATATATATGTATCAAATTATCACCTCAATTTAGCTGAAAAAAGGTCATTGATATATCCACGGTCATCTAGGTTTTTCTTATGTTATCATCTAAGGATTTTATAGTTTTACATTTAACATTTAGGTCTATGATTCATTTTGTGTTACTTTTTGTGAAGAGTGTAAGGTATGTGACTAGATTCATATTTTTGCATGTCCAGTTGTTCCAGCATAATTTGTTGAAAAGTTTCTTCTTTGCTCCATTGTATTTCCTTTATTCCATTGTCAAATATCAGTTGACTATATTTATGTGGGCCTATTTCTCGGCTCTATTCTGTTCCATTAATCTACTCGTTTATTCTTTTGCCAATACCACACTGTCCTGATTACTGTAGCTTTATAGTAAGTCTTAAAGTCCAGTAGTGACAGTCCTCCAACTTTGTTCTCCTTCAATATTGTGTTGGGACTATAGCTTTTTCATAATAATAACTAATAATTTAGGGTACTTGTCACCTCTAAGCACTTTTTATACAATAACTCATTAATTATCATAAAACATTATAAGGTAGGTGTTAAAATATTTAGAGATGAGGAAATAAACAGTTTTTTAAAAAATTAATTAATTAATTAATTTTATTTATTTAGGCTGCACCGGGTCTTAGTTGAAGCATGCTGGATCTTTGTTGTGGCATGTGGGATCTTTTAGTTGCGGCATGCGGACTCAGTTGCAGCATGCATGCAGGATCTGGTTCCCCAACCAGGGATCGAACCTAAGCCCCCTGCATTGGTAGTGCAGAGTCTTACCCAATGGACCACCAGGAAAGTCCCAGTTAAAGAGATTTTGGCAGCTCATCTCTAGAACTCATGTGTTTAATCATTACATTATACCGCCTTAGAGGTGAACTAGATTTTGATCCTCAAATTGATATTTTTTCTATTATTTAGCTACTTTTATTTATATGTGTTATTGTTAAGGCAATAATTACTTTTAAAAGTTCCTTTCAATAACATACTTGTTTTTTTTCTGCCACTCAGTGAGTGGGAAAGAAGAGTTTTATATTCACCCCCTCCAAAAAAAAAAAAGTTTCCTCTACTCCTCACAAGCTATTTATTCTGTGTTAGTATTTCCCAAACATATTTGACCTGAGAACACTCTTTTTTTTATAGCATGCTATCATACTTGTTAACCTCCTCCCTACTACCATGTGAAGTATTCTGCAGGACACTAGTTTGGAAAAATGAGATGGCACCAATACTCACTGTATGTTGTAATATCAAACATTCTCCCTGGAATAGCAGCAGGTGTGATTAAAACCTCCCGTAATTATCTACCTGGTTTTGCTGTTTATTTTTCATACCCCTTTACATGTATTTTACAAATCTTAGTTAAATTCTTTTGTCACAAATGAAACTAACTTGAGATACTTTAAGCCAAAAAAGGCAGAGATTTATTTTGAGGTTATAAAGGTATCCTAAGAAGAATAAAGGGATGTAGGTATTTTGAAAGCAGGGAGTCAGTCTGGCCAAATGAGGAATTTGAACCAGGAAATAGAAAGCCTCATTACTCTCATTCTCTCCCTCTTTGGGGCACATGGTCTTTCATTTCTGCATATATCTGCCTATCTACTTCATTTTCCGTTCTTTGCAGATCCAAATGTCAGCTAAAATATCCCAGGACTTGAGATTTAGATAATATTGGCATGAACCACATTCCACACGCATTGAGGCTCTGGAGACTTCTATGAGATTTCTACAGATTTCTGAGTGAGGGCCAGTGAGATAAGGGGGTGGGAGAATGCCAGGCTGATGCTCTCCTGGTCACCTCTGGCTCTGGGTCCCTGTTTCCATGTCATAGACTTTGTTGAAGATTTTGGAGTTTATATCACAGCAATATAATCAGTACTATTTGCTGAGAATATTTTTAACCACTTCTGAGAAATTTCCTTTGGACCTTCACCCACAATAGTCCTTCCACTTCAAACTTCCCTGCTGAATTCTTTCTCCTTCTCTTTTCTGGAGGGAAATAATTGTTTCTGATGTCAGCAGAGCAGCTTTACTATCTCCTTTGTTTCTATCTCTTCTGATACTTACACCCTCAGGGTTTTATACTCTATCCTAAGCAACTCAAACAAAGACACATCCCTTTATGTTTTTATTAGTTTGCTAGGGCTGCCATAACGATACCACAGACTAGGTGACTTAAAAAACAGAAATTTATATTCTTACAGTCTGTAGGCTAGAACTCTGAAATCAAGGCATTAGCAGGGTTGGTTTCTTCTGATGGCCATGAGGGAAGAATCTGTTCCAGGCCTCTCTCCTTATCTTGTAGATGGATATCTTCTCCCCATGTCTTCCTTCTGTATGTATCTGTATCCAGATTTCCTGGTTTTATGAGGACACCAGTCATATTGGATTAGGGCCCACCCTAATGACTTCATTTTAATTTAATTCTTTAAAAATCTATCTCCAAATACAATTATATTCTGAGGTACTGGGAGTTATGATTTCAACACATGAATTCGGGTGTTGGGGGGTAACATAATTTAGCCCATAGCACTGGTATTTGTCTCTAAAATAGTATAAGTTTTACCTTTGTTACTTTTGCTTCTTAGTGTTTATTGGGGGAAAAAAGTCCTCTCTATAGCAAGTCAGTTTAAGCAAGCAGCTTTAGCGGATTAGAATTGGGTTCCAATTCCAAATCCCCAGGACAGAGAATCAGATTGACAGAATTGAGATTATATATCTACCCCTGATCACTCAGCACTTGCCCGCGTGAGATTATTTAGTACATATCAGGTTGATGGGGCCCATCCTTGTTGACTAGCTTCCAGTGAAGTGAGAACAGTTAGGAGCTGGTCAGTCACCTTAAGCATTATCTACCATTAAAAAACCAGTGTAAATAGTGTAAATTAAAATTTATTTAGAATTGAAAAGGGCAATATTGTATATTTTCCAATTTTTATGACTAAAACTAACTTAAATAGTAGAATAAACCCTTGAGAATTTATTACTGAGAAAATTTTATGATCAAGACTTAAGAGATAGAACGTGAAATGGGTATTTTATATCTGTATTTAATGTGGAAGTAATTGGTGTACTCAAACTTCTAATGTGCAGTCATAGAACTACAAAGCAAAATGAACTTACGGTTAAATATTGCAACTTGCTTTGTCTGAAATTACCTAAGTACTACATAGATGCTAATGAATTCTCCAACTTGAGGAGACATGCAATGAAAATTGCATCACTCTGGTTCTAAGTGCTGCTGTAAGCAGTGATTATTTTTTTTCCACCCATAGTTTTTTCCTTTAAATTGCTGCCTTGTGCCAAATTAAGAGATATGAATTTGCAAATAGCTTCACTTTACGTGCCAGCAATAAATAACTAGACTCACCAAGGAAAGGTAACCTCAGCCACCTTTACAAAAGTTCATATATTTTTTTCTTTACCTTTATGCCTGTGTCACTACTACTTATTTTTTGCTGTGACACATGTTAGAGATTTCCTGTGTCTGAGAGTATAATGACCAGTGTCTTTAGTGACAGAGAAGTTGTAATTAGCCGGAAACATGGCTGGAGGTCACATTTTCTAAGTAGCAACATGCTTTTACTTCTGGCTTGGAAGGCAATGGCAAGCTTCTCTCTTCCTACCACTCCAATTCTTTCCTCCTTGGCATTATAGTATAGTTGTTAGGAGTCTGGGTTTCAAAATGAGAAAGGCCTGTGTTCAAATCCCTGTTCAACCATGTATTAGTTGTTAAATTCTTAGGTAAATTACTGGGCTTGTGAGATTAGTTTGTTCATCCATGAAGAGGGATAATAAGATTATTAAAAGGATTAAATGGGATATTTGCATTGTGTTTAGCAAGAGCCTGGCACATAGTCAATGTTTAAAAAGTAGTAGCAAGAGTTACAAATAATACTAATTATTATTTTCAGTGCTAAGCCTGGGGAAACAAAGGTGCATGAGGCATGGTCCCTGTCTTGAAGGAACTCACAGACCAATAAAGTGTGGGACTCAAAAAGTATCAGTGTAAATGTATCTTTATATTGGGAAGGCACTTGGTACTTGATAGTTGGTTCTTAATTTTTCTATTAAGGCTACATTATTATTTTTAAAAATACCTGTAACTGAAGTTTATTCTTAACTTTAGATTTTAAGAACTTTATCCTCAGAGCAAGTTATCATAAATGACTCATTAGACCTGTAGGTGTTGGCATTCTTTGCTCTGTTCTCAGTTCTGTCCCAGCTACATAGGCTGCCAGGCTCTTTCCTAGGTACCAGGGAGAGGACAGCCAGGTGGGTATCAGGATCAAAATGATGAACCATATTCAACCCAGAAGATTGGCTCTGGTCCCAGCTTTGGAAGTTGAGCAGAAGAACTAGAATGTGAGGTGGAAACTCAGGAAATCTATCTAGTATTGAGGCAAAGGAAAACAGGCTCAAGTTATTCAGTTGGTACCCAAGGCCAGATTTCCTCCAGGCACCTTGGGGGAAGAGGGAACAGAGAAACTTAGGAACTCAAGGAATCTGTGAAGGTGCTCAAAACAGCAGCCTGACCTTCATAAAAGTAGTTTAACCTGGGAGTAGGGTAGCGTAAGAGAGGTAGAGAGCATGGTGCTACCCATGCCTTAGCCCAGCGGCCTCTAAACCTTTCTGGCTGTTAATCTTTATTTTTATTTATTTATAAATTATATACATGTACCTGTATTACTAGTAACATCTCAGTGCATAATAAAATTCATTGTTAATGATAACTGCAATTATTTAAATAATTTAAGAAGTAGTTTAAAATTATTTTGGCTGGCTTCTTGCCAGATTTGATTATACTGTTACTGTTTTTAAATGAAGGTAGGCTGATGAAGAAGAGATTTATCCACTTTATTGTTGTTTGGTATTGTGCTTGCTTTGTTAGTGTTATCTTTGTTTTGCCTTTTCTTTGCCTTTTCAAGCCATCATTTGAGGATTATGTTTAATAATCCATAAATGCACTTAATTAGGCATGTATAGACAGAAATGCATTGCTTATATACTGAAAACCAGTGAAAAATTAGGGAATTATCTCTTTCTGTTTGTAAAACTCCTGCTCCTCCCCCAAGTTACCTTGCATATCGTATGGAATGTGTTTCCTCCCCTAACATTCGAAGGGTGAATGGTTATGATATAATCCTTTTATTTTTTTCTGAACTGATGTTAGAAGAGTTTGGGAGAAGTTAAGGAAGTAACATTCTCCTTTCTATAAAGAAGGAGAAGAGAGGCAGGTCGATGTGTAGAGCTGCAGAGGAGAGGAGAAGGAGTGGAGGTTGAAAAAATGTGACAGTTACCAGAGGGAGTGAGTTTTGGGAGAAACAGATTAATAAAGGATCTTTTCAGGAGGCTTTACTATGTGAAATTGGTGTGCCCTGTCCCTCATATCTCCATATCTTTTGTTCTGGTTATACATTTTTTTTGACTAAATAAGAATGCTGCATTCTTTAAAATTTCTTAATGATAGAGTACATACAACATTATACACTCAAAATGATTTTCTTTGCTACTTGCCTATCCAAATCCTGCTCAGCTTAATGTCCACTTTTTCCAAGTAGCGTGTATCAGACTGTATTTTCTAAAAATGGCAGCAACAATATTGCCCATTCCACATAATTCTTTTCCAAGGTGACTTTGATACTCTTCCCTTCACTGAAGGGTTTATACAAATGGCAAACAAATACATGAAAAGATGTTCAACATTAAACATCACTAGCTATTAGGGAAATGCAAATTAAGACCACAATGAAATATTCTTAACACACCTATTATATAAGCTAAAATTAAAAATAAATAGTGGCAATACCAAATGCTCGTGAGGATGTAGAGAAACTAGATCTCTCATACATTGCTGGTGGGGAGGTAACATGGTACAGCCACTCTGGAAAATAGTTCATTGGTTTCTTGAAGAACTAAACATATACTTAACATATAACCCAGCAGTCACACTCCTGACATTTATCCCAGAGAAATGAAAACTTATGTTCACACAAAAACCTTTACGTAAATATTCACAGTGGCTTTATTTGTAAGAGCTCCAAACTGTAAACAACGAAAATGTCCTACAATAGGTGACTACTTAAACAAATGATGGTGTATCCATGCTAGGGAATACTACTTAGCAATAAAAGGAATGGATTATTGACACATGCAGTAACTTGGGTGGATTTCAAGAGCATTATGCTGAGTGAAAAAACATCAGTCTTAAAAGGCCACATACTATAGAATTTCATCTACATAAAATTCTGGAAATGACAAAATTATGAGATAGATATAACAAATTAGTGGTTGCCAGGGTTTAGGGATGGTAGGGGGAGAGTGTGACTATGAAGTGATAGCACAAGGGACTTATTTGTGGTGATAGTTCTGTATCTTAATTGTGGTAATGGTTCCATGAATGTACACATGATCAAATGTACACACAGGAATGTATACATGTAACATTGTCCCTATCCTGATTTTGAGATTTCCTGGTTTTGAGTAACTATACACAGTTACTAAGATGTAGCTACTGGGGGGAACTGAGCGAAGGATAGGTGAGACCTCTCTGTACTACCTTTGCAACTTTTTTTGAAATTGTAGTTATTTCAAAATAAGAGTTAAAAGAAGGCAAAAGACTAAATTTAGATTAGACCCTCATCAGCCTTTGTCTGCACTCTTTTCCCACCCCTGGAAAAGGCAGCAGAAGGGTGTTACAGAGCACACCAGAAATGTTTTAAATTTAACTTGTGAACTTTTTCTTTGACTTCAGTATTGCATAGCATTGTGTTATTTAATTTCCAAATGTTTGTGGGTTTCCTAGATATCTTACTATAATAACTTTCTAATTTAATTCCATTGTGCAAGATTTTAAACTTTTGAAAAATGTTGAGGATTTATAGCCTACTATATACCTACCTACTCTCCATGTACACTTGAATAGAATGTGCATTCTGTAGTTATTGGATAGAGTGTTTTGTAAACATTGATTAGGTCAATATGGTTTATCATTTACTTCCTTGCTGAATTTTTGTCTACTTGTCTTATCAGTTACTGAGAGACGGTTATTAAAAATGTCCAATACTGTTTGTGGATTTGTCTATTTCTTTATTTCTGTTAATTTTTGCTTAATGAACTTTGAAGCTCTTAGTAGGTACATACATATTTAGATTGTTAGGTCTTCCTAATGAACTGTGCTTCTTATCATCAGGAAATTTCCTGCCTTATCCCTTGTAATATTCTTTATCTTGAGTTCTACTTTGTCTACTATTAATATAGCCATACCAGCTTTCTTATATTTCCTATTTGCATGACGTGCATTTTCCCATTCTTTCACTTTCAACCACTTTATGTATTTATATCATTTTTATATTTGTTCTTCACAGTGTAACATTTCTATTAATTTGTCTTCGTGTTCACTGACTCTTTCAATTGCCATCTCCAATATGCTGTTATGCTCATTTGGTGAATTTTTCTTTTCAGTTATTGTGTGCTTTCCAGTTTGGGATTTACATTTAATCCATAAAAAATAATAGCTTTATTGAGAAATAATTCACATAATACAATTCACTCATTTAAAGTGTACAATTCGATGGATTTTAGATATGACACTAAAAATATGTGCATCAGTCAATACAATCATTTTTAGAATATTTATATCACCTTAAAAAGAAGCCCTGTATCCTTTAGCTAACACCCCCAACCCCTCATCCCCTAAGCTCTAGACCATTAAGTTACTTTCTGTCTCTATAGATTTGCCTATTCTGGACATTTCATGTAAATGGAATCACACAAAATGTTTTTTTGTTTCTGGCTTTTTACATAGTATATTTTCAAGGTTCACCGATGGTGTAGCGTTCATCAGAACTTCATTCCTTTATATTGCCAAATGATATTCCCATGTACAGATATACCACATTTTGTGTACCCATTTGTTTGTTGATGGACATTTGGGTTGTTTCTACCTTTTGGCTGTTAAGAATATGCTGCTAAAACACTTGTGGACAAGTTTTTGTGTGAACATATATTTTCATTTGTATTGGGTAGAAATCCTTTACAAGGATAAAGATCCAGGTGTTGTCTGGGCTGTCTTTTCATGTAGAGCTGAAGTCCTCTTTCAAGCTCATATGGTTGTGGCAGAATTCAGTTCCTTGTGGAAGTATAACTGGGATCCCCATTTCCTTGCTTGCTGTCCAAGTATCTCATATAAGTGAAATCATAGAGCATTTGTCTTTTTGTGACTGGCTCATTTCACTTGGCATTATGCCTCTAAAGTTCATCCATGTTGTAGCATATTGCAGAATTTCCTTCCTCTTTAGGGCTGAATAATATTCCATTGTGTGTATATACCACATTTGCTGATCCATTCATCTGTTAAGGGACACTTGGATTGCTTCCATGTTTTAGCTATTGTGAATAATGCTGCTATGAACTTGTTCATAGTACTCTCTTACAATCTTTTTTATTTCTGTAGAATTGGTAATAACGTCCTCACTTTCATTTCTAATTTTAGTAATTGAATTTTCGTCTATCTAGCTAAAGGATTGTCAATTGTGTTGATTGTTCTGAATAACGAACTTTTGGTTTCACTGATTTTCTATATTGTGTTTCTATTCTCCATTTTACTTATCTTTGCTCTAATCTTTATTATTTCATTCATTCTTCTAGCTTTGGATTTAGTTTGTTCTTCTTTTTCTAGTTCAATAAGTTGTAAACTTAGGTTGTCGACTAGAAATTCTCTTGTTTTCTATTAAAAAATTTTTTTGGACATCAAGTTGGGGACTTAGCCATCTGTCACATTTCTCTTTCTAGACAGTCCTCTGCAAGTAGTGAGTGAAGTTAAATCAAGCAAGTTAGAGTGTTTAGTACATCATTTTTCTCATAGTATTAGCAATTCTACACTTAGTAAGAACTTGGCAGAGGTTTGTTGATTAGATTTCATTTTTTCATTCAGCAAATATTTTTTGAGCATCTACTGTAAGCCAGGAACTGTTCTTTTTTCCCAATTGAGGTATAATTGACATATAACATTATATTACATTCAGGTATACAACATAATGATTCGATATTTGTATATATTGCAAAATGATCACCATAATAAGTCTAGTTAACATCCATCATCATACATAGTTACAAAATTTTTTTTCTTATGAGAACTTTCAAAATCTACTCTCTTAGTAGCTTTCAAATATGCAATACAGTATTATTAACTATAGTCACCATGCTGTACATTACATCCCCAGGACTTGTTTATTTTATAACTGGAAGTTAGTGCATTTTGACCCCCATTTTTAAAATTGGATTGTGTGTGTGTGTGTGTGTGTGTGTGTGTGTGTGTGTGTGTGTTTGCTAGTGGGTTGTATGAGTTCTTTATATATTGTGGATATTAACCCTTTATCAGATATATGATTTGCAAATATCCTCTGCCATTCAGTAGCTTGACTTTTCATTTTGTTGATGGTTTCTTTTGATGTGCAGAAGCTTTTTAGTTTGATGTAGTTCCACTTGTTTATTTTTGCTTTTGTTGCCTTTGCTTTTGGCGTCAAGTCCAAAAATAAATCATTGCCAAGACCAACGTCATGGAACTTACCCTCTATTTATCTTCCAGGAGTTTAATTTACTATATTTGTGGGTTTATTTCTGGGCTGTCTATTCTGTTCCATTTGTCTGTATGTCTGTCTTTTAGCTAATACCATACAGTTTTGATTCCTATAACTTTGCAATGTAGTTTGAAATCAGGGAGTGTGATGTCTCCAACTTTGTTCTTCTTTCTCAAGATTGCTTTGGCTACTCAGGGTCTTTTGTAGTTTCATACAAATTTTAGAATTGTTTGTTCCATTTCTGTGAAGAATGCCATTGGAATTTTGATAGGGATTGCATTGGATCTATAGATCACTTTGGGTAGTATGGACATTTTAACAATATTAATTCTTCTGATCCAAGAGCACAGAATATCTTTCCATTTATTTGCGTGTTTTTCAATTTCTTTCATTAATGTCTTATAGTTTTTAGTATACAGATCCTTGACCTCTTTGGTTGAATTTATTTCTAGGTATTTTATTCTTTTGATCCAAAGTTAGATTGTTGATGTGAAATCTTTCTTGTTCTGTAGTGTAAGCATTTATAGCTATATATTTCCCCCTTGGCACCATCTTTACTGTATCCCATAAAATTTGGTATGTTGTGTTTTCATTTTCATTTGTCTCTAAGTATTTTATAATTTCCCATGTGATTTCTTCTTTTATTCATTGGTTGTTTAAAAGTGTCCTGTTTAATTTCCACAATTTGGTGAATTTTCCAGTTTTCCTTCTATTTTTGATTTCTTAATTCAGCCTGTTGTGGTTGGAGAAGATACTATAAGATATCTATCTTTTAATCTATTGAGACTTAATTTGTGGCCTAACATACAGTCTAGCCTGGAAATTGTCCCATGTGCAATTGAGAAGAATGTATATTCTGTTGTTGGGTAGAGTGTTCTGTACATGTCTGTTAGATCTAGTTAGTCTATTATGTTGTTTAAGTCCTCTATTTCCTTACATATCTTCTGTCTATTTATTCTGTCCATTACTGTGAGTGGGGTATTGAAGTCTCCAACTAACAGTATAGAACTATATGTTTTTTCCTTTAATTCTGCCATGTTTTGCTTCATATATTTTGATGCTCTGTCGTTAGGTATATAAAGGTTTATAATTGCTATGTCTTCTTGAGTATTAACCCTTTTATTAATATATAATATCCTTTTTTTGTCTCTTGTAAATTTTTTTCACCTAAAGTCTATTTGTCTGATATTAATATATATACCCCTGCTTTATTTTGGTTACAGTTTTCATGGAATATCTTTTTCCATCCTTTAACTTTCAATCTATTTATGTCTTTGGATCTAAAGAGAGTCTCTTGTAGATGGCATATTTGCTTTTATCCATTATGCTAATCTCTGTCTTTTGATCAAAGAGTTTAATGCATTTACATTTAAAGTAATTACTGATATGGAGGTACTTTTATCTGTCATTTTGCTATTTGTTTTCCATGTGTCTGATAGCTTTTTGTTCCTCATTTCCTGCATCACTGTCTTCTTTTGTTTTTAGTTGACTTTTTGTAGTGAAATGTTTAAATTTTTTTCTCATTTTCTCTTTTATATATTCTATAGTTATTTTCTTTGTGGTTGCAATGGGGATTGCATTTAACATTCTTAAGTTATAACACTGCATTTTGAATTTATGTCAGCTTAACTTCAATAACGTACAAAAACTGCTCTATTACAGCTGTATCCCCACCCCTCTCAGTTGTTGATATTATGAAATCACATCTTTATACATTGTGTGCCCCAAAACATAAACTGACAATTATTTTAAGTGCATTATTTTCTTAAATTGAAGTAAACAAGATTTGGAGTTACAAAGCAAAGTTACAATAATACTAGCTTTAGGTCAATTATTATTATTATTTTTTATTTGTAATAATCCCTTAAATCATGTAGAAAACAAAAAGTGCATAAAAATTGCATGTAGAAAACACAAAAAAGTTACAATAACACTAGACTTTATAGTTGCCCCTGTATCTACCTTTTATTGAGATCTTTATTTCTCCATATGGCTTCGAGTTACTGTCTAGTGTCCTCTCATTTCACCTTGTTGTACTCCCTTGAGTTTTTATTGCAAGGTAGGTCTAGTAGCAATGACTCCCTCAGCTTTTCTTTATCTGGGAATGACTTAATTACTCCATCACTTTTTTGTTGTTGTTGTTGTTAGCGGTACACAGGCCTCTCACTGTTGTGGCCTCTCCTGTTGTGGAGCACAGGCTCCAGACATGCAGACTCAGCGGCCATGGCTCACGGGCCCAGCCGCTCTGCGGCATGTGGGATCCTCCTGGACCAGGGCATGAACCCGTGTCCCCTGCATGGGCAGGCAGACTCTCAACCACTGTGCCACCAGGGAAGCCCCTCCATCACTTTTGAAGGACAGTTTTGCTGGATATAAAAATCTTGGTCGACAGGTTTTTGTTGTTGTTTTTAGTACTTTGAATATATCATTCCATTGTCTCCTGGCATCCAAAATTTCTGAGAAATCCACTGATAATCTTATTGAGGATCCCTTGTATATGATGATTCACTTCTCTCTTGCTGCTTTCATCATTCTCTCTTTGTCTTTGTCTCTTGAAAGTTTGACTATAATGTGTCTCAGTGTGGGTCTCTTTCAGTTTAACTTACTTGGAGCTTGTTGAGTTTCATGGATGTGTACAGTTGACCCTTAAACAACATGTGTTTGAACCACACAGGTCCACTTATACATAGAGTTTTTTCAATAAATACTACTATAGTATTCCACAATCTGTGGTTAATTGAATTCATTGATGTGGAACAGAGGAAATGGAGGGCTGACTGTAAAGTTATATGCAGATTTTTGACTGGACAGTAGGTTAGTGCCCCAACCCCCTCATTGTTCAAGGGTCAACTGTATATTCATGTCTTTCATAATATTCTCTCTGCCCTTTTCTCTCTCTCTTCTTCTGGTACTCCTGAAATGTGTTATGTTGGTCTGCTAGATAGTGTAACGCAGGTCCTTTAGGCTCTGCTCATTTTTCTTCAATCTTTTTTGTTTCTATTCCTCAGACTTGATAATTTTCATTGTCCTATCTTTAAGTTCACTGGTTCTTGTCTTCTGCCTAATCAAATTTGCCTTTGAATCCATCCCTCTAGTAAATTTTCCATTTCAGTTATTGTACCTTTCACTTCCATGATTTCTTCGGTTTCTCTTTAGGTTTTATATCTATTGATATTACCATTTTTTTCCTACATCATTTTCTTGACCTTCTCCACATCTTCCTTTAGTTTTTTGAGCATTTTTAAGACAATTGTTTTAAAGCCTTTTGTATATCTGCCATTGGGTCTTTTTCAGGGACAATTTCTGTTGATATTTTTTTCCTTTGAGTGGGCCATACTTTCCTGTTTCTTTGTATGCCTTGTGATTATTTTGCTGAATATTGGACATTTGAATTATAAAGTGGTAATTCTGGAAATCAGATTCTTTCCCTTCCCCTGGGTTTATTGTCATTTTTGAATGTCCTAGCCTTTAATGTCTGACTCCCAAAAGGGGAAAGAGAGAAAAACGAAGTGGGGAGGAAGGGCATTAGCCCTTTAAACCTCCTGGAAGTCACTTCAACCAGAAGGGAAAGGGCTTGCATCAATGGGAGGAGGTGCAACAGCAATTGCTGACCACCTCTTTGTCTGCACCTCTGTGCCCAGAAGTAGCAATCAGTGATCAGAGCACAGATCCCCTATATTTAGAGGATAGGGTCCTTTTTGTCTACCCTGGCTCCCACAAGCTATGTGCAAACTGCCCCCAAGAATATGTGCACAATTCCCTGCCACATGGCTAGGGTTGAGGGATAGGTAGCTATTACTGTGCTAGGAGCTGAGAGCTGAGATTGACTAAAATTAATTGCAATTTATTGTCCAAATCTTCCCCTGGAAGTTGCAAGCCTTCAATAGACTCCAGGATTCCAAAATAGTTATATCAGACAGTTTCTGCCAGTCCAATTGTTGTCTAGGTAGGGAGACAGATTCCTGGTGCTTCCTACTCCACCATCTTCCCAGAATCCTCTGGTATATCTTTTTCTATAATATTATTTCCAAACTTTCTGTGCTCTCAGGTTTTTGTTTTTGTTTTTGTTTTTTGCAGTACATGGGCCTCTCACTGTTGTGGCCTCTCCCGTTGCGGAGCACAGGCTCCGGACGCGCAGGCTCAGTGGCCATGGCTCGCGGGCCTAGCTGCTCCACGGCATGTGGGATCTTCCTGGACCAGGGCATGAACCCGTGTCCCCTGCATCGTCAGGCAGACTCTCAATCACTGCACCACCAGGGAAGCCCTGTGCTCTCAGGTTTTAAATGTCTCTCGTTAATAGCATATAGCTGGGGCTTCCCTGTTGGCACAGTGGTTAAGAATCCACCTGCCAACACAGGTTAGAGCCTTGGCCCAGGAAGATCCCACATACCATGGAGCAACTAAGCCTGTGTGCCACAACTACTGAGCTTGCGCGCTAGAGCCCGCAAGCCACAACTACTGAAGTCCATGCTCCTAGAGCCCATCCTCTGCAACAAGAGAAGCCACGACAATGAGAAGCCCGCACACTGCAATGAAGAGTAGACCCCGCTCACCTCAACTAGAGAAAGCCAGTGCGCAGCAAAGAAGACCCAACACAGCCAAAAGTAAAACAAATAAACAAACAAATAAATAAATAGCATATAGCTGGGTTTAAGAAAGTACCAGTTTTGGAATCTCTGTTTTGTGTCTTGTGAGTTACCCTACTTAGTGATTACTGGCATATTTAGAATTGTTTTTAATCATCTTATTTTGTGCTTCCATGTGCCCTGGGGATTTTTTTCCCCCTACTTTTTCCTTTTCTCACTTCCTTGATTGGTTTGATCTTTCTCTCAACTGGTTTATTCTCTTTGTCTCAACTGGTTTGATAGCTATATATTCTCTAATTTCAGTGGTTTTCTTAAAATATGTACATTTCTTAACAAATCTAAAGTTAATCAACATCTATCCTCCAGGTAAACAAGATAGGAACCTGAAATTACTTTAATTCCAATTATCCTCTCCAGTCTTATAGAGAGAAAAGATGTATTGCTTGTAAGTGAATGACAGTCTGATGGAAGATTTCTCATCAGCATCAATGATACAGCAACAAAATATCTTCTAAGCTGAGGAAAATTAACCATTTACTTAAAAGTCAGAGGAAAACTCACAGATACTTAAATTTAAAAAATAATTTTATATTGGAATATGGTTGATTTATAATGTTGTGTTAGTTTCATGTGTACAGCAAAGTGATTCAGTTATACATATAAATATATCTATTCTTTCTCCGATTCTTTCCCATGCAGGTTATTACAGAGTATTGAGTAGAGTTACCTGTGCTATACAGTAGGTCCTTGTTGGTTATCTATTTTATATATAGTAGTGTATATATGTAAATCCCAACCTCCTAATTTATCCCTCCCCCCCACCTTTCCCCTTTGGTAACCATGTTTGCTTTTTAAGTCTCATAGATCCTTTTTGAAAGTGTTACTGACTGTCTCAGATCAGGTGGACCCCAACTGGTCCTTCCCTTGCCTGGTACCAATCGCTCTAATTGAACGAGACTGGGTTTGGCAAAGCAGAGCAGAAACTTTATTCATTGATCAAGGAATGGAGAAGGGTGAGCTCATGCTCCAAAGACACCTTCTCCCAGAAGGGAGTAAAGTGGGAGACTTTTATGGGGTAAGAGGCAGATGTGTCATAAGAAACTGGGGAAAATGGTGGAGATTTCCAGAAATAGCTGGGACACATGCAGTCCCTCAGGCTCCCTTGCACATGGCACTAATTGTGCCTAGCAAGGTACAAGTCCCCACTTTGGGCAGAGATCTAGCATGGTAATGAAGCAAAGACAACTTTTGCACACTTCTAGGTTTCCTCTGCACAGGCACTGCCCTTGCAGTTAGGCTAGAACTGGTTCAGGGCAGTTAACTGTGTTTCCTTTGAGTTGTAACTGTGAAACATCTTTGACAAACATCAGGTGTTTTGGAACAAGAATAGAAATAGGTTAAAGCAGAGATTTTTTGGCTCCCTGGGATATGTGTGGGTGACAGAAGAACACTAAGTGATGTTTTTCAGTCAGAAGAAAACTGAATGCAAAAGAAAGGAGTAAGGTGTAAGAAACAATGTTGTTCAAAGGGACTGGTAAATGTATTGGTAAATTTTTGTAAGTTCTGACTATAATATCTAATACTAAGAATACTCCTGTGAGGTAGTTGGCTCCCCATTTTTACAGATGGAGAAAATGAGGGTGGAGAGGCTAAGTATCAAACTTGCATGAAGTCACACAACTGAAGAAGACTAGAGCTAGGAGAATGCCCTCTTGTTCAGAAATAGCATGAGACTTAAAAAGCAGTGCTAGCAATCTATGTTCATTCTTTGAGCTAAGCTGTGACTCAGAGTTCTTGGTCTATGAGCTCTAGAATGTATAAGGAAAATTCACTCAGGTATTATCCTCTGAATTAAGGAGAACAGGGAGCAAGAAGACCCACTAAAGATAAATTGTGAAAGTTTATCTTACTTGAAATCACAATTGTATGGAATGATTTTTCAGTCACTTAGCATGATTAATAAACTTGGAGAAATATTAAATAACTGATGGTGATATGACCATGTTAAGAAACCAAAGGCAGAGAGAGAAATCAGATTGAAGCAACAAAATTACTCTATTAGAAAAATTAGTAAATAGCAAAACATACGAGTTCCTCTGTATATGGGGATAAATTCTATACAATAAAACACATATGAAGTTGTATTTTTAAGAAAACATCACTTGATTTGTTCTTTAACCAGGCTTACAAGCTGCAATGTAATCTTTTAAAATTATAGGTAATTACAAGAAGGCACATTAAACCTCAGTTAATCACAGCTGTTTCAAAAATATGTCTCTTCTCTTAACAAAGCAGTAACCCAGCCAAAGCTTGGATAAACTGGCATTTCCCTAGATCACATGTTTCATTCCTAAATACAATGCCCCTTGTGTTTCTTTCAGGTGTCCATACTTTCTCTGAAAAATAGATCTCCCCTTCCAAAGCTTGAGCATTATCTGCTCTTTGTTTAAAAATAAATGCATTGTTCATGTGTGGACTAGTAGCGCAGGTGTTTTACGTCTCTTTTCCCAGTCAGGCTGATTCTTAAGCCTCTCATGAAATCAGTTCAGTTTAGTTAAATCTCTGACATCCATTTCTCGTTGCCATTTCCCTTTATGGCCATAATATAAGCCCCAAATACAACCAGATCTTCTTTCATTCCATTATGTTTACATTTTTTATTATCTCCGGAGTTGCCAACACTATTTCTTTCTCAGTTCTTGAAAGCTAATTCGAAGGCAAGGCCAAAGTTCTCATCAAGCATTAGCAGTCTGGGTTGCTTTCATTTTTCCTGAACTTCCAACTGCTGCCTAATGGTATGTGTTTGCTCCTATCACTGGAAAGCACTATCTGAAAGTTTTGCATGAAATTAAACTCCCTGAGGTGTAACCAAACTGAATAAAGCCACAGAAGCATGTATTGAAACAACTCTTTTCCTGAGTGGGGCATGTGAAACACTGACATTCTTAACACAGTGAGGATTGGTATTGAATGTCAGGTAACTGATTCTGTCTTCTGAAGTATAGGGTTTCAAACCCTCATTTTATTTTCAAACAATCACTTTCATGTTATTCCCTAGAGAAAGAGGACGGTATGAATCTCAGATCACTGGGCAAGCTATAGCTGAGAAGGGAAAAAGGAGGGCAGAATTACTTAAAGACTTCATCTCTTCAATGCAAAAGATAGTAATTGATATTACTTATCAAAGTTTCTATTTTCTAGCTGTGTAATTTGAAGTTTCAAGCAATTTCTTACTGTTATTCATATCTCTAGATTTTTTTGCATAATCCCCCCTTTCTGAAATTTACTGTTACTGAGGTGTACTTCAGTAAAATACAGTGCATATTTTAGGATTTTATTATTCCTATTGCTTTCATGTCTAAGAGTTTTAAAAATTTCATCTTCCATTGTAAATGTTAGAAACTTTCCATGAGAATAGTGAATAATCAACAACGAATCTAGCTTCTTTACTTTTTCTTATCCCAGTGTTTTGCTTAATACAAAGTGCTCAATGCTTTGTTGGTTAAAAAGAAGAATGTAACACACTGGTGGTGTGTATTATTGCTTCTTTGTCCATTTACCAAATGTAACTGATCTGAACTTAATTGTGAAACACATTATTCTCCTGTGTCTGTAGAATTTCTCTAGGTTGTTGCAACTTCATTTAAAAAACAAGAGCCCATTTCTTCAGTTGTGTTAAAAAGCTGTTTTTGTAGGATTAACAATTTCAAAATCACTTTCACTTTATATTTTAGGATTGATAATTCTATAGATTTTAGACCAGAGTTTAGTATTCATATTACTACTGGCAATTCTCTGTTACACTGTGGCTATAGTTCATGTGGACTCTAGAATGGAACTCAGCATTATGTGAAGATATTAAGGAGATTTTACTTAGAAGTTAAGTGCCATGCCTCTGGCCTTAAGGAAAGTATTAATCAAGACACTCAGTGTTTTTGAGATTTTGATTACAATGGCTGAAGTGAATTTGCAACATATAATATGGAACCTAAACTCAAGCACAATTTCTCCTTTTATAGTTGTGTTTGAGCAAAGGTTCCTTATTTCTTCTTGAGCCAGCTGATTTCAGAATTCCTATGTAATGTCCCCTTGGGACAACTAAAGAAAGGTCTACCCACAGATACGTGGGAAATAGCACTCTGAACTCCTTGAGATGGAGAAAGGGAAAAACTCTATTTTTCCAGCATCCTGGAGTTAATGTTTGAAAATGCAATTTGCACAAAATGTCTAAAGAGTTTTACTTAAGTGGTAAACACTACTGGTAAATTGACTCAGCAATTACTTTTTCCTTTTCAACTTTATTGAGGAGTAATTTATGCACAGTAAGTACAATTTGTCTCTTCTCCCCATTCACTATATTTATTTGACCATTTAAATATGTCAGTAGTGACTCATGTATATTTATTTTATAATTTGGGATTATAATCCACTACCATGTTATTTATTTTTGTGCTCAAATTGTTCCAGCTTTGGCCATTGGGACCTCTTTCAGGTTGGCTCCTGTGTCGCTTTGACATGCCCCAGCCTTTTGTTTTTTGTGAGCTTCCTTACTTTCTGGTGCTACAAGATACTCCAGGCTTATCTTTTATTTTCTTTCCCTGCCCCAATCCTAGAATTAGCCATTTTCCCAAGGATCCCTAGTTCTTTTTCTTGGAAAATGGCATTTAGAAACCAAGATGTGGGTGCTGGATTTGCTCTTTGCTGCTGAGGTTTGATTGCTTCTAGGTCCTCTCAGTAGACAGAGCTAAGTAATATATGTATACATACTAACCCATGTATGCACATACACTTATAATCGACCTGTATCTATCTGTATATAAATTAATTGGAACATGAGTTCATACTGATGTCTCTGACTCTGATCCAGCACCACAGGGTTCATTCTATCCTTCTCTTCTTGTTTATCTGCATCTTTCATCTCTGACAGTGAGAAACCTGGCTCATCCACATTCTGTTCACTTAATTGTTCAACTTTAATATACATGTAAAGAGGTTACTATCAACATCTTATATGCAATTCTGTGTCTAAGAATTTATCCTACCATACATTCACACTGGTATGCAAAGATATATAGACAAGAACTCTTCACTGAAACATTGGATTCTCCCCCTTTCCTTTCTATTCCTTTTCTTTTAAACCATATTAAATTATCTTTGATTTTTAAAAAAAACTTTTAAATTATGGACATTTTCAAATATACACAATAATAGAGAGAAAAGTATTCTGAACCCTATGTCATTATAGTACAACTATAAAAATTTTTAGCATTTTGCCTATTGTGTTTCACTTATTTCTTATTCTTTTAAAATGTGTTTTATTGCAAATACCAGATATCATATTACCTCATTTATAATTCAGTAAGCATCTCCAACAGATGGCCTACACTAAAAACATAACCAAAATACCACGATCATAACTTTAAAAATTAACAATTCCTATATATGATACCCAACCTATGGTCATATTTTCCCAATTCTATGAAAAGTGTCTTTTTTAACAGTTTCGTTGTTTTAATCAGAATCTGTGGCAGGCAGAATAATGCCCCTTCCTCCCCACCCCCTATGAAATGTCCACATCCTAATCCCTGGAACCTATGTTACTTGGCAACAGGGGCTTTGCAGATATGATTAACTTAAGGATCTTGGGACGAGAACATTATCCTGGATTATCTGGGTGTTCTCAGTGTAATCACAAGGGTCCTTATTGAGAGAGGTAGGAGGTCAGAGTCACAGAATGAGATAAAGGCACAAGTAAATGTTGGAGTGAGGCCATTGCTGGAAGGAGGCCACTAGCCAGGGAATGTGGACAGCCTCCAGAAGCTAGAAAAGGTGAGGAACTGATTCACCTCTAAAGTCTCCAGAAGGAATGCAGTCCCAACACTTTGATTTTAGCCCTGTGAGGTCCATCTTTGGACTTCTGACCTTCAGAAGATAATAAATTTATAAGGGGCTTCCCTGGTGGCGCAGTGGTTGAGAGGCCCGTGTACCGCAAAAAATAAATAAATAAATAAAATTATAAGCTAATCACTTTGTGTTGTTTTGTGTTAATTTGTTACAGCAGCAATAGGAAAACACAGGATCCAAACAAAGTCTACATATTGTGTCGGGTTGTTATATTTCCCAAGTTTCTTTTAATTTGTAATGGTCCTACTTGTTTGTCTTTTCTGATTTGTTGGAGAAGCTAGTTCATTCTTCCATAGAATCTTCTGCATTCTGAATTTGGCTCATTTTTACCTTGTGGTGTCATTTAACACCTCGTGGTGTTCTTCCATATCCTGTATTTCCTAAAAACTGGTATTAAGTTATAAAGTCTTGTTTATAATCAGGTTTGATTCGGGCGGGGGCAGGATGTTTCTTAGATGGTGTCTCATACTTCCTATTATAGCACATCAGGACATAGCTAACAGTTGTCCCATTGTTAGTGCTGCTTGGCTGATCCACCCACTAGGAAGCTTCCATTAACTTTTAACCTAGGGTTTTAGCACCCATTGATGATTGTTGCTTACATCCATTATTTCACTAGAGGCTCCAAAATGGTGATGTATTAGCTGGAATTCTATAAAGAAAAACTTTCCCATATCAATTATTTGGTTACTCTGAAACAATTTGTGTATGAAAGCAGGGTGAATGCTTAGTTCTTTCTTTTCATTCATTAATTTTTTCAAATAATAAGTATGTGTGCCTTAGCAAACCTCTAATGGTGACAAATGAATTTTTTTTATTAGTTTAATTATGAATTCATGGATTTATATATATTTGTTGTGTTTTAGTCAGTTGGAGACAGTATTATTTTTCATGCTCAAATTGTCCTTTGGCGAGTGAAAACTCTTCAAGGTGACTCCTTTTCCTATTGATGCTGTAAAATAAGGTACAGAGAAATTTTGTTCCCATGCCTTTTCAATACAAAAGAATGGAACAACCATCCTGAGCCAATTTCACTACGTGTAAATTCATACTGTTTAAATTTTTTATGCAATCTGATGAGTAGATGAGCTCTGATTTAAAATTTTTAAAAAGCATGTTTATTGTAACAAGAATTATGTTTTAATACTGCAGTTTTCAATAAAGATTGACATAAGTTGCAAAAAAAAATTTGTCAACCCCCAGAATATCTTTTATATTTGTTTTTAGTTTAGCTTTTCATTAATTCACTTTGAAAATGAAGGCAAATGTGTGTATATTTTAGTATTCTTTGCTTTTACACAAAAGTTAATATACCATACACAGTGATCTGCACCTTGTTTTTCATTTAATAATATCTTCTGGAGATCCCCACATAAAAATAGAGAGAGAGAGAGACACCTCATTGTTTTTCACAGCTGCACAGTATTCTATGTCTGGATGGACCATAGGTTAGCCAACCAGTTCCATATTGATTAATATTTATATTGTTTCTAGTCTTTGGGAAAGAACAAGAGAATCATTCCTGTGTATACTTGCTGTGGTGTTTTAGGATCTTTAGGACCCTAGCTTTTCCTTTTGTCAGTGAGTTCTGGTTCTGAGAACTGGCTCAGCTCTTAGAACCAAGCAAGGGACTGCATCTTTTTATTGGTGAAATTACCATCAGCCTCTTGTTTCATCCATCTTTGATTTCTTTCCATCATTGAGATTGAGCAGTACTTTTCTTGCCTGCCCATTTATCTAGCCCCAAGGGTACTGTTCCCTATTAAAAAATTATATCTTTCTGTGGTTCAGGCCTCCCCCACCTGCCAACTTCCACAATGAACTTCTTGTTCCTTATGATAACTGTGCCCACCTTGCTTCTACTAGCTTAACTTCATCAACTGGCCTCTAATTTGGTTTGAGTCTTAAACTGGTATTTATAATTAAAATGCTAAGGTGATTATAGCCTTAGATATTTGCCTAGAAATAAGTAAATAGAGTATATGAGGTTAATAATTACCACTTCCCTTCTCCCCAGTAACGCAGCAACTAGGATTTTGATTTAAATAATTGAGCTAAACCTAATCTGCTTCTGACATCTCATCAGTTTCTCCCCAGCTAAGGCAGAAAAAAGATGTGCACATCTTCCAGATTTTAAAATCCCACACAAAATAAACAGAAAATGCTGTGTATATTGAGTACACAACTAAAACTGATGTTAAGCACCTGAGGAGGTAAATCATTATAGCTTGTCATGTTTCTTCAAAACTTTTCATTTTTCATATAAAATAGGTGTTCTGAGATCTCTGTTGGAAATCGATACAAGCTTTGCACTATCAAACACACATCAAACCCTCGTCTACAAGTATTCCCAAGTAGGTCATTTATTATTTTGACATGCTCTACTTTGTTTACCTAATGTAGGGTAAAGTATTAGTTTTTAGTTTTACATCCTATTTCTGCTTTGCTAGGAAGGAGTCCATAGTCTTTAGCATAATCTCATTGTTGGCCTTTAATGAAAATACAGTAAAGACCACCAATAGCCAACTCTGCGTTGTAACTGATATATAACTGACCATCCACTTTAGCCTTATATTTTGTTACTACAAGTCTTGATGGATTATCTCACTCACTCACAAAAACCTAATAATAATTTCTTATAGTCAGGAAATTCATAAGCATCTGTCATAGATTTAGCATCGAAGCCATCAGTTTTCTAGATTTTCCTTTCCAGAGAGCACCCTCGGCTCTTGAACACTGGTATGAGGAAAAGTGAAGGATCTTTACTGTTCTGCCCATCAACACCCTCCTTGCAGGCACCAATTATGACTGGTGAGTGGCAGTCTCGAGTAGCTGTTTTCTGAAATTTGCGGGCTTTAAAGGGACTATTTGGGAGGTATGTTGAAAATACTTCAAACTTCTTTTTGCTTGCACCAAGGCAACAAAATAAATCTTTTAGCATTCATGCAAAACAAAAACCAAAAACTAGAAAACACCAAAAAAAAAACCCAAACCAAGCAAACAGAAGAACTACCATCAGAGGCAACTGTTTTCTTGATAATGAATACGTCTGTTGTCTTCAAACCTGCTTCCTTTGTTCCTGTGCTGGATGTCTTCCAACTGCACACTCCACCCGTCTCTACTCTGCTTTCTGCCCAAAGAGGCTGACCTGTTTAGATGAAATCAGCGGTTTTCTAAGTGTGGCCTGAGGAACAGCAGCATCGGCATTACCTGGGGACTTATTAGAAATGCAGATTTTCAGGCCTCATACAGACCTACTGAATCAGAAACTCTGGGGTGGGCCCACCAATCTGTTTTAAGAAGCCAGTCCTCCTGGTGATTCTGATGCATGATAAGATTTGAGAACCACTGGAGTACATGTGAAGCTCCCTTATCCTCTGGCCTTTTGTTGAGTTTGGTCCATGGGGTGCACCAGCAGGAAATCTAAGGGAAGAAGGAGGGTGACATCTGGGCATTTATTTTCCCAGTTCTCTTCCTGTGACTGAATGTCTGTGTCCCTGCAAAATTTATTTGTTGAAACCTAAATCCGCAATGTGAGAGTATCCGGAGGTGGGGTCTTTGGGAGGTGATTAGGTCATGATGGTGAAGTCCGCAGGATGGGATTAGAACCCTTATAAAAGTGACCCCAGGAGCTCTCTTGCTTTTTCTGTCATGTGAGGACACAGTGAGAAGATGGCCATCTGTGAACCAGACCCTCCTCACTGGACACCCAATCTGCCAGCACCTTGATCTTGGACCTCCAGCCTCTAAAAGTGTGAGAAATAAATTTTAGGTTTTCTTTTTTTTAATAAATTTACTTATTTACTTTTGGCTGCCTTGGGTCTTCGTTGCTGCTTGGGCTTTCTCTAGTTGCAGCAAACGGGGGCTACTCTTCGTTTCAGTGCGTGGGCTTCTCATTGGGGTGGCTTCTGTTGTTGCAGAGCATGGGCTCTAGGCATACGGGCTTCAGTAGTTGTGGCTCGCAGGTTCTAGCGCGCAGGCTCAGTAGTTGTGGCGCACGGGCTTAGTTGCTCTGCGGCATGTGGGATCTTCCTGGACCAGGGCTCGAACCCGTGTCCCCTGCATTGGCAGGTGTATTCTTAACCACTGCGCCACGAGGGAAGTCCCAAATCTTTGGTTTGTATAAGCTACCCAGCCTATGGTATTTTGCTATAGCCATCTGAACTAAGACAGGAGGTGTTACAGTGTCTTTGCTGTATGCAGTCATGAGAAATCAAAATGCTAATGCCTTCAGCTCATTGCCTTCTCTCACCTGTTCCACCTCAGCTCTTTGGCTTCCCATTATTAAAGCTGGTTTCAGTATTTATTAACTGAGTTCAGATGGAGGAATTATAAGAATCATAAAAGAGTTTAACAGTTGGGGACCACAGGTTAAACATTAAAACCCATTTTAAATAGTCTGACCCCAAATACCATTAAACTCAATAATTAAATAATGATTATTATCTAATTTATAAAATATGTAGAAATAGTTTTATTTCCTTATCACAAACAGGTATTTTTCCTCTTCCTAATAGCATGACTGTGAACTTTGCATTGGTATTAAGACATCATAAAATGATGTGTGCAATCATCTGAATAGGTAAAAAATTCAGCAAAAGAATGTAAGGGGGTCTTAGCAGTGATTTTGGCTCAATGTGTGTGTGAATTGTGCAGTCACAGAGGGCCCTGTACTCAGAAGGTCTTGTGCTTGGTTTGAGGCTCTGTTGTAAATTTTTTTTTTTTTTTTTTTTTTTGCGGTACGCGGGCCTCTCACTGTTGTGGCCTCTCCCGCCGCGGAGCACAGGTCCCGGACGCGCAGGCTCAGTGGCCATGGCTCACGGGCCCAGCCGCTCCGCGGCATGTGGGATCTTCCCGGACCGGGGCACGAACCCGCGTCCCCTGCTTCGGCAGGCAGACTCTCAACCACTGCGCCACCAGGGAAGCCCCATGTTGTGAAATTTTTAAGAAATTTTGAACAATGGCCCCACTTTTTCATTTTGCACTGGATTTGGTAAATTATGAAGCTGGTTCTTGCCCGGTCATATTTGTTCAAGGTGACTAAGTAAGTATGAACACTATCAAAAATAGAGTCTGATTGTTAGTGTCATTATACCTATTCATAATTGCTTTATTCATACTGGTTTCTAGATGAAAGGTGCTAAACCCCAGGTCTCACAGTATTAAATAAATATGTCCCTCTCAAAGACTGAAAAATATTGTCACCTATATCACTATTTCTAATCAAATGTAACAGGTAAGGAAACAAATGACATCTAGTATGCAAAGCCTTCAAGATTATGTTAAAAACACTGAGAGGCTAATTTCAGGTGCTAATAGGAATTGCTGTTCTAATTTCATCAGGCAACCAAACCCTGAAGACTGACTCAAAACTAGACACACAAATGAAAAGATTTTTCTTTGAGAACAAAATAAGAAACAGGAGATGTCCTTTGTAGCACAGCAACAGGTAGATATCCTCTAAATAATAACAAAAAGTCAGAGACTATCTTCCCTGAATAACTGAAACTTGTTGCTGGAAGTAGAAATGTCTTGGGTTTGAGGGAAAACTTTTTCTATAGGGTTGAGCCTTGGCTGGAATTAGAAGTAATTTCTAGTTAAAAATTTATTTCCTGAAGGAATAAGTATCTAATACCTGACATAAGGGTGACTCAGAATGTCACTATTTCCATTTTTGGCATCCAGTGCACAAATCTTAGAAAAGGCTACATGTGCCAATTGACAGTCTTTTCCCAACATGGTAAAGAAACAGTCTATTCAGTTATGGTTTGCACTGCAGGCTCTGTCACTATGTTTACTCTGACCAGGCCTAGTGGGACATGGCATAATATACAATTGGGTCCATTCAAATAATTTCCCCACTGTATATTCATAATATACAGAACCTTGTCATGGCAAGTCAAGCAATCTCACTGCCTGAAGCAGCCATAAGCTAAAGAAATGTCCGGGCTTGCAGGGACAGATATTCTGGAGGCTTACAATGTGTGGGTAGAGTTGTAAGGACTCATGCTGGTGCTTGGTTACATCATCTAGAATTAAATACTGAAGGATTTGCCTTTCAGTACGTTCTTATACCTAGAACTTTTCTCCGTGTATTCCTTGATTGAACTCCACTACAGGAAATTTATAACATTCAAACTTAGTATCTATTTTCTCATTTGGTAAACCACTCAACAAGTGTTTCGAAGAAAACAATCAGAGTGAATGATATACCATTTCTTCCTCATAAATCACTAAAGTGGACACTTTGAGTGGGGCCCTTTGAGAGCACAGAGACTGTGATGAGATGGGCTTAGGGCATCACCTAAATAGAATATTTTCTGTCATTTACTAGACTTTAAAAGGTCTTGCTATAGGCAGCTACCAGTGTGCCTTAGCAGAAATTCTTATCTACCTTACAGAATTTATTAGTATCAAATTTCATTTTGTCCTGACACAAGGGCCTTTGAGAAACTAAACAAACCACTAATGAAATTTTTGCAAAATGGAAGAGTTTAAATATAAAATACACTTAACTGTTTGAACTCAATTTCTCCCCTCTTTTAAAGGGGCTGAAAAGTTATGTATATTGGATTTCACAGGGTAAAATCTCTAGAACAAAATCGTGTGTATTCCAACAACTCTGATATGCACAACTCAGTGATTTGCAATTCAGTTCTTCAAAAAGAGGAGTGCGTCTATAATCGTCCAAATTATTTATCATCATAAACAGTCCTGACATTTTCTTTAGTGATCTAGTTGTATAAGAGATACTGCATTTGTGAGACATACATGTAATTTTCAGGATGAGAAATACCAAATTTCATGGAGGGAGTATTTACACCAATTGTGTACTGTAGGCCTCCCTTAGTATCCGTGGGAGATTGGTTCTAAGACCCATATGAATACCAAAATCCATGGCTGCTCAAGTCCCTTATATAAAATGGCATAGTACAGTTGGCCCTCCATATCCACAGACATAGAACCCAAGGTTACAGAGGGCCAACTGTACTTAAGAATAGTGGAAGACTTCTTCCCCTGGACAAGACGGAGAACAGAACAGTATTCACTCTCCTGGTTGAAACAACTAAAACACAACAAAATATCTGAAAAGACAGTTTTCAGACAATGGACATCAGGTAGTGAAGCACAGTGATACCTGAGAGAAAGGAAACAGATGAGGAAAGCCCTAAGAAGGGAAGAAGACCACCTGAAGATGGAGGCAGAGATTGGAGTGATGCATTTACAAGTCAAGAAATGCCAAGGATTGCTGAATCACCAGAAGGGAGGAGAGAGGCATAGGACAGCTTCTCCCTCAGACTGTCCAGAGGGAATGAACTATGCCAACAGCTTGATTTTGGACTTCTGGCCTCCTGAACTATGAGAGAACAGATTTTTGCTGTTTTAAGCCCCAGTCTGTGGTAATTTGTTATGCCAGTCTTAGGAAACTGATACAGGTAGAATAAAAGCCTGAAAAGAAAATCAACAGTGATTCAGCAAACTGGGAAGCTTCAAGCAACCTAATATATATGTACTTGGAATCTCCAAAGAAGAGAAATGAGAGGGAGAAATAAAAAAATTGTCTGAAGAAATAATAGCTGAGGATTATAAGCCTAGAGATTCAAGAAACTCAACAAATTCTAAGCCCAAGAATTATGAAGAATGCATACCGTAATAAAACATCAACAAAGAGAAAATGTTACAAAAAACAGTGATAAGGAGAAAATATTAAACCAATGATAAAAATATTAAAGTCATCTAGTAAGGAAAAAGACACATTATGTCCGGAAGAAAAAAGGTATTCTTTATTGACATAAAGAATGTCAATGACATTTTATGTCCTTGTGACAATGACACAAGACTTCTTGTTGGAACAGTGCAAGCCAGAACATAGTGGAGCAGCATTTGCTGAAAAAAAGAAACAATCAACTTATAATTCTATACCAAGTGAAAATATTTTTCAGAAATGAAAGCAAAATACATTTCAGATACACAAAACTTGAAATAATTAATCACTAACAGACTTACATTTCAAGAAATGTTAAAGAGAAAATGATACCAACTGGAAATCTGGATCTACACAAAGGAATGAAGAACACTGAAAATGGTAAATATGTGAGTAAATATAGAAGGCATTTTTTATTATTTAGAAAAATCTCTTTAAAAGATAACTGACTGTTTAAAGTAGATATAATATTGTGGGCTTTATAACATATGCAGAAATAAAACATATGAAAACAATAGCACAAAGACCAGGAGGAAAGAAATGGAAGTAAATGGAAGAAATGGAAGTACAATAAATTGTTGTAACAGTCTCATACTAATATGAAGTGATATAATATTACTTGACAGTAGAAAGGAGAGAAGATTGTTGTGTTACCAGAAATTGCACTTGCATCATGGCTCATTATACCACATATGCTAAAACCTATTGTGAATAGTCACTTTAATTTTCTTTAAAAAGTTTTTATTATGAAAAATTTCAAACATGCAAAAGTGGAGGAAAATATAATGAACCCTCATGTACCCATAACTGAGCTTCAGTAATTATCAAAACATTGACAACCTTATTTCATCCAGACTGTCCCCAACTTCTCCCCACCTTATATCATGTCAAAGTCAATCCTAGGCATTATATAATTTCATTCACAAATGTGCAGTATGTATCTTTAAATATACTTATCATTATTATACTTAACATTTAACAGAAATTCCTTAATATCATCAAATACTAAATTGGTGTTTAATTTCTCCAATTTCATTTAAAAAAAAAAACAATTGCTTTGAGTTAGATTTCTTTTTTTTTTTTTTTTGCGGTACGCAGGACCCTCACCGCCGTGGCCTCTCCCGTTGCAGAGAACAGGTTCCGGACGCGCAGGCCCAGCGGCCACGGCTCACAGGCCCAGCCGCTCCGCGGCATGTGGGATTTTTGCGGACCGGGACACGAACCCGCGTCCTCTGCATCGGCAGGCGGACTCTCAACCACTGCGCCACCAGGGAAGCCCCTGAACTAGATTTCAAATGAGGTCCACATATTGTACTTAGTTGGTATAGTTCTTAAGTCTATAGATTATTTACTCTTTTTTATTTGTTATGTTTTGGTTTAATCCTTTAATATAATTTCTATCTTGAAGGTGGTTAGAGACCTTGGAAAGTTACTTAATCTCTCCCTCACTTTTACTTCAAGCAACATCACACCTAACTATCTTAGACAGTGAGGTGCTGTCTGAGAAAGTTTCCATTTTGACAAAATCAGCTCTCGTAGGGTCTCTTCTACACTGAAATATCTGAGGCTATGGAGACACTTTGCAAAAGGATCTATATAAATGAATTTAATGTGCACAATGGATTGAACTGCTGGAAAGACCTCTTAGATCTTTCAACTCCATTAACTAGGATTCACTTTTGCTACTAACCTGACAAGAGGTTTTCTTTGTTAGATACAAGAGGTTACTATGAAAGTACAAAGAACTCTTCTCAATGGAAGAGTTTGTTTGGGGATGATGTGTCCCCTCTGTGGGTCTCTGAAATTCTTACCTTAGACAGAAATTCAGTTAAATAGTGTTTATATGCTGCTTTATATTATCAAAGAGTAATTGGTGTTTTCCTTAGAATCCTGGCCAAATTCCAACTCTGATAAATACATTCTACTTCCCAAAATTTCCCCTGCAATTTAAAATGGATTCCATATCCTTAATTACCTGTCCCAACTTGTTGCTTGGTGTTGAAGTTCACCTATTAAGCAGCTGCTGCTTTTGGCCTCAAAGGCTTGTTCCTTTTGGGATTAGAAAAAGGGATCCTGGTAAACTTGGTAAACAAGTATGTGTGTATGAGAGTATGAATGACTGTGATGGTTTTAGAACTTAAAGTTATCATCTAATAAGAAAAAATTGGAAACTTCCAGAGAGAGAGAGAGAGAGAGAGAGATACACAGTCATTTCAGAACTATGAAGCCTTCATTTGCTCAGTAAACTTTTATTAAGGAGTTTGTATGTGTGAGGCATTGTTCTAGATATTGTGGGAGATACGAAGATGAAGTAGATAATAGTTCTTGCCTTAAAGGAATATACAATCTAATAGAGTGGATGTTTTCATAATATTAAGCAGTGCTAATTATACTTTTTAAAAAGTCTTCCTTAGGACTTCCCTAGTGGTGCAGTGGTTGAGAGCCCGCCTGCCGATGCAGGGGACACAGGTTCATGCCCTGATTCGGGAAGATCCCACATGCCACGGAGCGGCTGGGCCCGTGAGCCATGGCTGCTGAGCCTGCGCGTCCGGAGCCTGTGCTCCGCAACGGGAGAGGCCGCAGCAGTGAGAGGCCCGCGTACCGCAAAAAAAAAAAAAGGAAAAAAAAGAAAGAAAAAAAAAAGTGTTCCTTATAGTGGATCAAAACTTGAGCAAATTCGACACCTCTTTAATCCAGAGTTTTCTCACCTGTAAAATGGAGATAAATATGTATTCAGAGTGTTTCATGAAAATTTTATGATGTAAAGCATTTAATATATTGGCCCAGCATGTAGTAAGTGCTCAAGGAACATTAGTTACTGTGGACATACATCAGATACGTGTGGACACATTAGTTACGTGTCAGTTGGGTCAGCTGCCATGGAAATGTTAATGCCACTGAAGTATTGGGTTGTTCATATAAGTTCAGATATCTTGACTCTCTAGGTAACAGAACTGTGGGTGGACAGCTCACTCATCCCATAAACAACAAGATTACAGGAGAATTCCACACCCAAGTGCCTAGCAGGCTCTAGATCTTTCATTTACTGGTTCTATGAGAAAGACCATAAAGGGAGAAAAGGAATTGGGATCTTCCTATTCTCATTCCATTACCTTACTTAAAATCCTGAGTGGTGTTAGGGACCGGGATTTGGAAATTCAGACCTTTAAAACTGTTACAACAGGAGAAAATAAAAACCTTACTGTTTGACATTGGCACATATTACAAAGTCCCTCCCTGTTTAACAAGCTTTAAGCTTTCATATGAGACATAAGACACTTAAGGGAAAAAGTATTGCCACAAGGCTAGTGATGACAACAACTGCCAGCGCACCTTCCATCAGAAGCAAGTGAAGGCTTGAAACAAATCTGAGCTCCGGTTCGGTTTAGAAGCATCACTGTGACATGCCTGTGCCGGCAGAGGCTCAGAGTGCATTCCTTAACACTAGAACTCTAAGACGTACTGGGTGCCAGAAGCCCAGTGGTAATAAAGGAGCAATTGTGAAGCTTCGTTCAGATGGTGATCTTTCACTGTGGGCGTGCTGGCTTCAAAAGTTTGGTGCAGGGAGCCACAAGAAAGAATGCGCCAATTCCTTTCCTTCATCAGGGGTTATAGTCCAGCTAATCCATTCTTTTATACCTTTATCTGTCAGACATCTATTGAATGCCCCTTATATTCAAAGGCACTCTGTTGGTGATTAATGCAAGTGAAATAGTATATTTAGAAATGGCAATACATGATAAACTTCATATTCTATTCTTTGTGCAATTTGGAGAAAATCCACTGGCATACTTTAGATTGAATCAAACAACAGATATACATAATATGACTACACAGTAGTGAACTTGATTCTTTTTTAAAAAATAAATTTATTTATTTATTTTTGGCTGCATTGGGTCTTCACTCTTGCGCACGGGCTTTCTCTAAGTTGCAGCGAGCGGAGGCTACTCTTCGTGTGGTGCACGGGTTTCTCATTGCGGCAGCTTCTCTTGCTGCGGATCACGGGCTTTAGGTGCGCGGGCTTCAATAGTTGCAGCACGCGGGCTTCAGTAGTTGTGGCTTGCAGGCTCTAGAGTGCAAAGCCTGTGTGATCTTCGCGGGCTTCAGTAGTTGCAGCATGCGGGCTTCAGTAGTTGTGGCTTGCAGGCTCTAGAGTGCAGAGCCTGTGTGATCTTCCCAGACCAGGACTGGAACCCGTGTTCCCTGCATTGGCAAGCAGATTCTTAACTACTACGCCACCAGGGAAGTCCCTGAACTTGATTCTTTTATACTGAGAATTTATAATTGTAGAACCCCATTCTAGGTTCTGAGGAAATCCTAAAAATAAAATGATTGGACTCTAATAAGTAGGTTGCTGTGGGAACAGATGTCTTCACCAGCTCCACAAAGAGGAATCTGTGTATTTTTTTTCTTGGGAATAGCTCTGCTTATAAACAGGTGTTCCCTTTACTGAGTCTTACCTCCAACCTGTGTATCAGGTAGCTAGCTCATTCTAAAAACCCTAAATTGGTAAGTTGTAATCTCAATCTTCATAGTTATCTGTGGGATTTCCATATACATTTTTGCTGTGATCACTTTCCTACTTTCAATCTGAGTGACTGGTGGAAGTCTATCTTCCCTCTTTCAGCATTTAAAAAGAATTATAGTTCTGTAAATATCTACTGGAATAAACAGTATATATCTAGTGTCTCCATTTCAAACTATATTTGTCTTTCACATGTGGAGTGAGAAGGAGTCTTGGGAAAAGTTTGTACAAATTCTTTTTAAAATTTGTGCTATACATCAAAGTTTAATTGGTTAAGGAATGCTGTACGTAGTAAAAATGTGCTGTATTTCTAACTTCTAAAATTATATAAACAGGTTTTTATTAAACTATTATCATCAGGTTAATTTGCTAAGGCAGAATCATAACTTTTTTCTCTTTGTTACCTGGAAAGCCAGTTACATTCATTTGCAGCCACTCTTTTCCTACCATATATTCTTAAGACAGTAGGTAAATTTCATTCAATTTCTCCCCACGTCTAGACAATTCCATTGTGCCTTAAGATATATGAAATCTTCTTCTATCAGCTCTTTCTGCATGGTCTGTCTTCATGTGTCTTCTTTAATGTCCAGGCTTATAATCCATATTCCTTTCTACCTTTGGCCGTTCCATTTGCCAGGCATTATTCTTAGCCCTATAACATACATCAACAAAGATGTGACTTCTGCTCTCAAAGAGTTAGCTCTCTATATGAGTATATAAGACATACGCCTTTGGAAGAAGTAGCTCCTGCCTATACTTCTTTCATGAAATTTTCATTTTTTGAAAGACTATGGAGGTCTTAAAATTTAATAAGCATTAAGTAGCATTGAAAAACTAGGCACATAAAAAGAGAAATCTCTTTAAATGATTCAGCACTGTGGAGTGATTAAAAATATTAAGTGGTGGCACAAAATTCTTTCAAGCATAGTTCTATATTTGTGTCACTGGCCATTGAATTGACTAGTCTTTGGTATGATGGGATGTTTTATGTTGTTATTAGTTGCTTTAAATGGCACAATTAAATGGTCCAGCCATGCAGGGAGGGATTCAAGTTGCTGTCAACTCAAGCAACAAAATACTCTATTATTTTATTCTCCTAAATACACATTTTGTCTTTATATGATGGAATGAATGTATTGTAGTCTTTCAGCCTGGTGAAATAGAAAACAGCAGGAGGAAGTAGAGACAACATTGGCAAAACATTTTCTTTATTTTGGAAATTATCATTAAGAATGCTTCTGATTTCTTTTTTTTTTTTTTTTTTTTTTTTGCTTCTGATTTCTGAAAACAAAATAGTACCTGTAGTGGGTCAATGGACAACAAACTTCACACGTGATTGAACTAGGTTACTTATAGTTAGGCAAATGGAGAAAACAAATATCAGTTTAATGGAAGCGGTACTGCAGTTTTAATCATTTGAAAGACTCTGAGACCAGAACTCAGGGATAGACCAGAGCCCAAGACTCAGGCTGGTAACTGGGTGGCACACACATGGAACAGAACTGAACACCAAAAAAATCTCAACTTGTATAAGTATTAACAGATGCTAATATGTCATAGCTGCTGGAATTAGCTGACAAAATGTGTTGAAAGAAGTAAGAGTATACACTCTTTAAAATTTTTTAAAAATTTATTTATTTTATTTTTGGCTGCGTTGGGTCTTCGTTGCTGCGTGCAGGCTTTTCTCTGGTTGGGGCGAGCGGGGGCTACTCTTCGTCACGGTGCACGGGCTTCTCATTGCGGGGGCTTCTCTTGTTGCAGAGCACGGGCTCTAGGTGCACAGGCTTCAGTAGTTGTGGCACATGGGCTCAGTAGTTGTGGTGCACGGGCTTAGTTGCTCCGCGGCATGTGGGACCTTCCCGGACCAGGGCTCAAACGCATGTCCCCTGAATTGGTAGGCAGATTCTTAACCACTGTGCCACCAGGGAAGCCCTCCTTGAAATTATTTTTAAAATTTTATTGTGGCAAGAACAATTAACATGAGATCTACCCTCTTAAGAAAATTTTGAAGTGTACAATACATAATTGTTGACTATAGGTACAGTGGTGTACAGCAAGCCTCTAGAGTTTGTCTTGCTTAACTGACACCTTATGCCTGTTGAATAATAACTCCCCATTATTCTCTGAATTCAGCCCCTGGAAACTGCCATTCCATTCTTCAACTCTATGAATTTGACTATGAATTTTTATAAATTCAAATAAGTGGAGTCCTACAGTATTTGTATTTCTTTGACTGGCTTATTTCACTTAGCATAATGTCCTCAAGGTTCGTTCATGTTGTTGCACATTGCAAAATTTTCTTCTTTTTAAAGATTGACTCGTATTCCATTGTATGTATAGCCACATTTTCTTTACCTATTCACGTGTTGATGCACATTTAGGTTGTTTCCACAACTTGACTATTGTGAAAGTGCTGCAATAAACATGGGAGGGCTAATATCTCTTTGAGATTCTGATTCTATTTAAGGGGGCATAATTACCCAGAAGTGAGACTGCTGGAGCATATGGTAGATCTATTTTAATTTCTTGAGGAACCTCCATACTCTTTTCCATAGTGGCTATACCATTTTGCACTCCAACCAACAGTGTAAAAGGGCTCCAGTTTTTCCATATCCTCATCAATACTTGTTGTCTTGTCTTTTCTTTTCTTTTCTTTTCTTTTGGCGTTATGCGGGCCTCTCACTGTTGTGGCCTCTCCCATTGCGGAGCACAGGCTCCGGACGCGCAGGCTCAGCAGCCATGGCTCACGGACCTAGCCACTCCGCGGCATATGGGATCTTCCCGGACAGGGGCACGAACGCGTGTCCCCTGCATTGGCAGGCAGACTCTCAAGCGCTGCACCACCAGGGAAGCCCTCGTTGTGATTTTGATTTACATTTCCCTGATGATTAGTGATTTTGAGCATTCTTCATATAATAGTTGGCCATTGCATGTCTTCTTTGAAGATGTCCATTCAAGTCCTTAGCCTATTTTTAAATTGGGCATTAGTTCAGTTTTTTGTTTGTTTATTTGTTTGTTTTGGCTGTTGAGTTGTAGAAGTTTCTTATATATTTTAGAGATTAACCCCTTATCAGATATATAGTTTGCAAATATTTTCTCTTATTATATAGGTCACCTTTTTTACTCTAATGATTGTTTCCTTTGCTATACAGAAGCCTTTTAGTTTGATGTAATCCCGCTTGCTTTTATTGCCTGTATTTTTGGTGTCACATCCATGAAATCATTGCCAAGGCCAATAGCGTGAAACTCTCCCCTTCTTCTAGGAGTTTTACAGTTTCAGGTCTTACATTTAAACACTTAATCCATTTTGAGTTAATTTTTGTGTATGATGTAAGAGAAGGGTCCAATTTCTTTCTTTTGCATATGGATATCCAGTTTCCCCAGCACCATTTACTGAAGAGACTATCATTTCCCTATTGTGTACCCTGGTTGAAGATCAGTTGACTGTATATGTGTGGATTTATTTCTGGGCTCTCTATTGTGTTTCATTGGTCTATATGCGTGTCTTTATGCCAGTACCATACTGTTTTGATTACTGTAGCTTTGTAATACATTTTGAAATCAGGAAGTCTGATGCCTCCAGTTTTGTTCTTTTTTCTCAGTATTGATTTGGCTATTTGGGGTCTTTTGTGGTTCCATATGAATTGTAGAATTGTTTTTTCTATTTCTGTAAAAATTGCCATTGGGATTTTGATATGGATTGTGTTGAATCTGTCGATTTCTTTGGGTAGTATAGATAGTTTAACAATATTAAGTCTTCCAACCCATGAACATGCATATGTTCCCACTTGTTTGTGTCTTTTTAATTTCTTTCATCAGTGTTTTGTAGTTTTCCATATACAAGTCTTTCACCTACTTAGTTGTTTATTTCTAGGTATTTTATTCTTTTGGTGCTGTTATAAATGGGATTGTTTTTCTAATTTCCTTTTCAGATAATTAGTTGTTAGTGTATAGAATGCAAATAATTTTTATATGTTGATTTTGTATCTTGCAACTTTAATGCATTTGTTTCCTAGTTCTAACAGGATTTTTAATGACTTTTTAGGGTTTTCTATATATAAGACCATGTCATCTGCAACATACACTCTTGAAAATAATGAAGAGATAGAAAGTCCTAACAAAGAAATAGATAACATAAGGAAGAATCAAATGGAAAATGTTGAACTGAAAAATTTATTAACTAAAATAAAAACATTACTGAATGGGCTTAATAGCAGAATGGAGGTAACAGAAGGAAGTGTCAGTGAATGTGAAGATAGATCAATGGAAAGTAGCCAATCTGAAAAAGACAGAAAAATACTGAAAAAAAAGAGAACACAGGATCTGTGGGTTAATATTAAAACGCCTAACATTCATGTTATTAGAGTCCCAGGAGAGGAGAAGGAGCATGCAGAAGAAACGTTATTTCAATAAACAGTGCCTGAAAACTTCTCAATTTTGGTGAGAGACATAAACCTACAGATTCAAAAAGTTCAGTGAATTCTGTGAATCCTAACCAGGATAAATCCAAAGAAATCTATGCCCAGACACATCACAAACTGTTGCAAACTAAAGACTAAGAGAATATTTTAAAAGCAGCAAAAGAAAAATAGTGTATATTCCAATGACTACAGTTTTCTCATTAGAAATCATACAGGCAAGAAGAAAATGGAACAATTTTGAAGAGCTGAAAGAAGTGTGAACCCAGAATTTTATATCCAGTGAAAATATCTGTCAGGAATGAAGGTGAAATAAAGATATTCCAAGATGAAGGAAAACTAAAAAGAACTGAATTTATCACCAACAGACCTTCTTTAAAAGAATTACTATTTGAAGTTCTTAATACCAGAAATGATACCAGAGGGAAATTTGGAGCATCAGGAGTTAAGGAATAGCAATACAAATGGCAAATATCTGGGTAAATATAATAGACAATTCTCCTTTTCAGCTCTTTAAAATATATTTGATAGTTGAAAGCAACAACTATAACGTTGTCTGATGGGGTTTTCAATGTATGTAGATGTAATATACAAGACAATTACAACATGATTTGGAGAAGGTAAAGGGATCTATATTGTGAAAACACTTTCACATTATATTTGAAGCTGAAAAGTATTGATTCTAATTAGACTGAGAAAAATTCAATATGTTTACTGTAATAACTATAGCAACCAACCCCTTCCTGACCCTACCCCCTAAACTATACAAAGAAAAATAGTAAAAAAAAAAAACCACAATGGATAAATTAAATAGAATACTAAAAAATTCTCAAATAACCCAAAAGAAGGAAGGGATAGGGTATCAGAGGAAGGAAAAACATAGCAAAGAAAGAATAAACAAATAATAAAATGCTAGGCCTAAATTCAAACATATCAATAATTACGTTAAATGTAAATGGTCTAAACACACCAATTAATAGAAATAATCAGGATAGGTAAAAAGATATTATCCAACTATATGCTATCTATAAGAAACTTACTTCAAATATAATGATACAGAAAGATTAAATGTAAAATAATGGAAAAACATATTATTAAAACACTAATCAAAATAAAGCTGGAGTAGTTATACTAATATCTGACAAAGTAGACTTCAGAGCAAAGAAAAATCACCAGGGATAAAGTGAGACATTATCTAATGATAAGAGTCAATTCACCAAAAAAGACATAAAAATCCTAAATGTGTATGCACCTAACAACAGACTTTCAAAGTTGGAGTATTGGAGATTCAATGCTTTTCTCTTAGTAATAGAACTAGTAGACAGAAAATCATCACGGCTGTAGAAGAACTAAACAACACTATCAACTAACTGACATTTATCACCTATCTAATAACAGTAGAATACATTTTTTTTCAGATGAACATGGAACATTCACCAAAAGACAGGTTCATAAGATAAATCTTAATAAATTTAAAATAATTGAAATTATACAAAGTATGTTCTCCAACCACAATAGAATTAAACCAAGATCAATAACAGAAAGCTAATTGGACAATCCTGAACACTTGGAAATTAAATAATTTCTAAATAGTCCTTGGGTCAAAGAAGAATTCTCAAGGCAAATTAGAAAATATTTTGAACAAATGTAATTGAAAATACAACATACTTGTGAAATGTAGTTAAAGCAGAGAGCAGAGGGAAAATTACAGTATTAAATATTTATGTTAGAAAAGAAGAAAGGTCACATATCAATAATCTAAGCTTCCACCTTGAGAAACCAGAAAACAAAAGAAACTAGCAAAATAAACCCAAAGCAAGCATAGGGAAGGGATTAATAAAAATAAGAGAGGGAATTAATGAAATTGAAAACTGAAAGAAACTGGGGAAAACCAATGAATCCAAAAGCTCGTTCTTTGAAAAGATCAGTAAAATGAATTCAACAATAATCAGAATGACAAAGAAGAGAAAAGACATAAGTTACTGATATCAGGAATGAAAGAGAGGATATCGTTACAGAACCCTGCATACATTACATGGATAATAATGGAGAGCTATGAACAACTCTACTCACATAGATTTGTCAACTTAGATGAAATGGACCCCTACCTCAAAAACTGCAGTCTCCTAAAGCACACCAAGATGAAATAGATAACCTGAATTAACTGATAACCTGATAACTGTGTCTATTAAAGAAAAATTGAATTTTGTTTAAATATCTTTTCAAAAAGAAATCTTCAGGGCTCACATGGTTTCACTGGAAAATTCTACCAAAAATTTAAAGAAGAAATAACAGCAATTCCATACTGTCTCTTCCAGAAAATAGAAAAGGAAGGAGCATTTCCAATCTCATTTTATGGGACTAGTATTACCCATATACCAAAATAAGATAAATACAAGAAAATATTCCCCATGAAGATAGATACACAAATCCTCAATAAAATAGTTGCAAATCAATTTCAACAATACATAAAAAGATTAACACATGATGATCAAATAAATTTTATCCTTGGAATGTATGGCTGGTTCAATATTTGCAAATCAAACAATACAATCCACTATATTTATAGTTGAAAGAAGAAAAAAACACATGATCATATCAACTGATGTGGAAAAAGAATTTGACAAAATTCAACATCTATTCATGATTAAAAAAACTCTCAGCAAACTAAGAAGAAAAGCAAACTTTCTCAATCTGATAAGAGGAATTTACAGAAACCTACAGCTAGCATCATACTTAGTGGTGAAAGACTGAATATATTCCCCTTAAGACTAGGAAAAAGGCAAGGATGTCCACTCTACCACTCTTATTCAGCATCATACCAGAAGTCATAGCTATTGCAATAAGGCAAGAAAAAATACTAAAAGATGGAAAAGAAGAAATGAAACTGCCCATGTTCCCAGAAAACATGATTATCCACTTAGAATAATCCCAAGGAATCTACAAAAAAAGAACTCCTAGAACTAATTCATGAGTTTAGCAAGCCACAGTATACAAGGCCAACACAAAACTCAATTATATTTCTTTTATAAAAGTACATTTACAATAGCTAAAAAAGGAAATACTTAGGTATAAATCTAACAAAACATGTGCAGAATCTGAATGCCGAAAATGATAAAACATTTGTGAATGAAAAGAAATAAAATAAATGGAGCAACATACTGAGTTCATGGATTGGAAGACATTAAAAAATTTTAGTTTTCCCCAAATCAATTTATAGATTTAATATAATTATCTATCTAACTATCCATCCATCTAGCAATCAATTGATCAATCAATCATCTATCCATCTATCTTCTAAAATGTATATGGGAAGACAAAAAAAGCAGAAGAGCCAAAAAACTCTTGAAAAAGAAGAATAAAATTGGAGGATTTACACTATCTGAAGACTTACTACACAAAGCTACAGTAACCAATATAGTGTGGTATTAATGAGAGTATAGACATGGTGATCAGAGGTACTGAATAAGAGACTCCAGAAATTGGCCCATACAAATACAGCCAGTTGACTTTTTTAAAAAAATAAATTTTTTTATTTTTGGCTGCGTTGGGTCTTCGTTGTTGCAGGCGGGCTTTCTCTAGTTGCAGTGAGTGAGTGCAGGCTACTCTTTGTTGCGATGCATGGGCTTCTCATTGTGGTGGCTTCTCTTGTTGCAGAGCACGGGCTCTAGGCACGCGAGCTTCAGTAGTTGTGGCTTGCAGGCTCTAGAGCACAGGCTCAGTAGTTGTGGCACATGGGCTTAGCTGCTTCACGGCCTGTGGGATCTTCCCAGACCAGGGCTCGAACCCTTGTCTCCTGCATTGGCAGGCCAGATTCTTAACCACTGCGCCACCAGGGAAGCCCTGGCCAGTTGACTTTTGATGAAACTGCAAAGACAATTCAATGGAGAAAGGGTCACCTTTTCAACAAATGTGTTGGAACAACTGGATACAGACATGCAAGAAAAAATTAACCTCTACCTAAACCTCATACCTTATCCAAATATTAAATCAAAATGGATCATAGCTCTAAGTATAAAATATAGGATGGACCTAGAGTCTGTCATACACAGTGAAGTAAGTCAGAAAGAGAAAAACAAATACCATATGCTAACACATATATATGGAATCTTAAAAAAAAAAAAAGTTCTGAAGAACCTAGGGGCAGGACAGGAATAAAGATGCAGACGTAGAGAATGGACTTGAGGACATGGGGAGGGGGAAGGGTAAGCTGGGACGAAGTGAGAGAGTGGCATGGACATATATACACTACCAAATGGAAAATAGATAGCTAGTGGGAAGCAGCTGCATAGCACAGGGAGATCAGCTATGTGTTTTTTGACCACCTAGAGGGGTAGGATAGGGAGGGTGGGAGGGAGATGCAAGAGGGAGGAGATATGGGGATATATGTATTGTATAGCTGATTCACTTTGTTATAAAGCAGAAACTAACACACCATTGTAAAGCAATTATATTCCAGTAAAGATGTTAAAAAAGAAAAGTATAAAACCATATAACTTTTAGACGAAAATATAGGAAAGATTATTCATGACCTGGGGCTAGGCAAAGAGTTCTTAGATATAGCACTGAGAGGATAATCCATAAAAGAAACAATTGATAAATCGGACTTTTTCAAAATTCAGAATTTTTGCTCTGCAAAAGACACAGTTAAAAGAAAGGAGGGCTTCCCTGGTGGCGCAGTGGTTGAGAGTCTGCCTGCCGATGCAGGGGATACGGGTTCGTGCCCCGGTCTGGGAAAATCCCACATGCCGCGGAGCGGCTGGGCCCGTGAGCCGTGGCAGCTGAGCCGGCTCATCCGGAGCCTGTGCTCCGCAACGGGAGAGGCCACAATGGTGAGAGGCCCGCGTAGCAAAAAAAAAAAAAAAAAAAAAGAATGGAAAGATAAGATCTTGATGTTACTGAAAATTTACTGATCCACTTAGGTAGGTACCCATTTCTTTTTTCCTTTTTATTCCACTGTGCTAGAATTCAGTCCTGCAACCTCAGGATGCATCTTTACTCATCTCCTGGGCAACCACCTCTAGTTTTTTCTTGCCAATGTATAGGTATACCCCAGGGGCTCTCTCTTACTCTGGCCTGCCTTGGGCCATGAAAAACATGTTCTTTGACTCATAGTTGATGAGAGTGCAGCTGATTCACTCTTTTCATTTGACAACCTCAGTCCTTCTATCCTAAATAGTTGTCAAGTAACTAGAATGAGAATATCACCAACCAGTTACTTGATATCTGGAATTTGAGAATAAAATTTTATTGTTGTTATGTGTATAGTGCATTTGTGGATTATCTGTAGCAAATGCTGACTCCCAGGTTTGCTATACCCTAGTTTGCTTGTGGCCTGCCTCTTATAAGCATATTCCAAATAAGGAAAATAAATCTTAAAATTAATCTAAGCAAAAACATAGGAAGATGGCACTGTTGCTGCAAAGAGTTACCTGAAAGATTCTGAATAAACTCTGAATCTTTGTTTCTCTACTGTTAGATTATCCCTGCAGTTTCCTCTCTGTAGAAAATTAAGAGTTAATATGTTGAGTTAATATGATACTCAGGCAGGAGGACTTAAATTCAATATTAGAATTTTTTCTTGCTTATAACAGATACTCTTTGGGTATCCATTTTATCATAAAAACCCTTCCATAAGCTAAAAACTTTCTTTTTGTCTCCCTAGTCTAAATGAGTTTGTAGCAATTAATGAACAGATAATTATCCCTATGTTATGCCACAAAACTCGCCAATTTGTTGAAAAAAATCAGTTAAACCAGATGTTTTGACATTTTAGATTGACAGGAACCTGTCAGGAATGAATGATACACATGAATGATTGATACACAGGAATGAATGATACACATGAATGATTTTAAGTTTCTGGGTGTTAGTCAGTGGTAGTTTATAGAGTATTTTACTCTATTAAATTTAGTCCTTCTTCTCTTTTCCATACTGTTAGAATGGCCTTTTAGCTGGTATTGATGACTCCAACTTACTCCATTCAAACTATCGTCCACACTGTCATTCGATAATTTCTCAAATTCTTCTGATTTGATTATGCTACTCTCCTGCTTAAAGGCCCCTTGGTGGTTTTCTATTACATACAGAACAGTTCATATTCTTAAGTTGGTCTTAGGACTTCAGAAGCTAGTCCCAATCTACCTTGCCTATCTTACTTCCTTTAACATCTTTGCCTCACACTCTATACCCTATAGGTGTTCCCACCTTTCTCTGAATAAAGAATATTCTTCCAGGTCTTCATATTTTGCACATCTTGTTCTCTTAGCCTATAGTATCCATCCCCCACCCACACCACATGGAATTTATATCTTCAAATTCCAATTCAAATGTTGCCTTCTTTGTGAATTATATTCTCCAGTGCCCCTTCTCTACCATGTTATGTCATTATAGTACTTTGGGCAAGTACTTGTCAAAAGGTAGTGCAAGTATTTGTTTACTTATCTGTTTTATCCAATAGAATGTGAACTCCTTGAAGAGAGGGACTGTTTATTTCCATATCTCAAATCCAAGCCCGGTGCCTGACATAATAAACATTCAGGCAATGTTTGTGGGATGAATGATTGATTGCCTAAGAGTTAATGCACTTTCGTGGTTTATCGCTTATTCATAAGAGTGGGCATTTACCCTGGGATAATCTGGCACATTCATAATTTCATAAATCATCCTTTATAATGAAGTGAGTGCCCCCCAAAAGTTGTGAAACTCTTGTGGGTCAGCTTGTTCCTTCTCATTCATAAACTCAGCCCAGGGCCTCCAGAGAGCATTGGAAGAAAATTATGACTGTAATTGTTAAGTATTCCTCTTAGAATTCCTAAGCGTGACCAACTGTTTGACATACACAAAGTTAAATTTGGTTTAAAGCTCAAGGAATTCAAGTCCCCAAAATATTTTAGAATTTTGTCTCCATAAATAGCCCAATAAACTCTAGCATTTGCATATCATAAATGTACCTATTTAATAGCGCTTTGCCCAAAGTAGCTGTTCAATAAATACTTGTTTATGAATTAATTTTTTTCTTTCTGTAGCAAAATTACAGTAGTAGATGGCACCTATGCATATGTTCCCCTGTGTATCTGTGTATGAACTTGGTCCTGTAACTCTTAGAATCATAATATTTTAGACCTAGGATCTTTGAGCTCATCTCATTGAACATCCTTAGGTTATAGATGAAGAAACTGAGGTCTGGAAGAATGAGCTATTGCTTGGGTTGAGCCACATGAAACTGCTGTTTTAGTAGGTCCAAAATTGAAAATTTCATTTGTTGCAGCCTAAAAAAAGTCAAAATATACATTCCATATCAGGATACAGAACTCTCCTTGAGGGTGATAAGAAGTTAGGGTCTTAAGTGAAAATGAAACATCAAGTGGGTTAACCTCCAAGTTGTAGAAGAGGGATTATATTTGCCCCGAGTTAGTTACACGTTGATCAGGGACACATTTGGACCATAGGGTAAAAGGTAATGGTTTGCACTGAATGTCAGGTTGGAAATCTTATAAAGAAATAATTGACCAATTTATTTTAAGCTCCCAAGCTATAAAAATTTCCTTGCTGTTTTTTTTTTGATTTGTTGAATTTAGATGTTATTTATTCATTCTCCACTCCAAATAAGCCACTGAAAAGAATATGATCCTCACGACAGAATCTATGGGCATCTTGTCTTAGATTGGGTTCCACAGGAAACAATTCTGAGAAAGAAGTTGATGTGCAGGAAATTTATTGCAGAGCACTCTTGGAAAGGACCCCTGTAAGACAATCAGGATGGGGCAGAGAGAAAGCTTCAACTGTGAAACAGAACCTCCCTTGCTGAGTGTTTTAAAAATGAGATTTAAAAACCTTTGGCTAAGTTTAATTGGTGGGGCTGTATATCAGAGGGCCAGAATTTCTCAAAGGATTTCTATTTCCTAAACATTCTCAATCCTACCTAAAATAAAGAAATGTAACTGAAAGTGAGGATTATTTTGTTTTCTCTGTCCTGCCTTCATGGGAAGCTAGGCTTACCATGGGACTGCATTTTATTTTCAGAATGGGCTTTCAGCAGGAAGCACTGTGCTCATGCAGGCATAATAGGAGAGGAATGTTTCCTGAGATAATGATATTTTTACCTAAGAGTGAGGTTTGGCTCAGGGATTTCTTTGGGAAATCTCTTTATGGTGTCTTTCCCCTTGACATATGTGGTCTAGTTGGCACTTTTCTTCATAAACACATACAGTTCCACCTAAGCCATCCTCTGAACATTTCTGTCCTCATTTTCTCTTTTTTCTGTAGCGTTTCTGTCAGAGGAAATGTGGCATTGGGCTTGGGGCCAGAGAATGTTCATGTTCTTTGAATATTCAGAGGTTTCTAATCTTAGAATTTGGGCCCGTGAAGATCTGTAGGTGCAAAGGGAACACAGATGCAGTTTCCTAGACAACTAAAGTAAATGTGTTTTGTTTGTTTTACTTTTAGATTAGATAATTATTTCGGCTCTTACCTTTACCTCAGATGTTCAGGTAATTATTTCTGCTTTCTGTTTTACATTTTGTATGAAAAAAAACAGTGAAAAATGGTTTAAAAATATTGGTCACAGATTTCTGACTTTCTTAATGAACATACTCAGATTTACTGGACAGTCTATCCAATTAATTTTATAATCAGTTAAAATAAATGTTTTATTTTAACTGCCTGCGAATATAGCCTTATGTTTATAGGCACAGTCTTTAAATTCTATGAGAGCAGGAATCATCTGTTTTGTTCATGGTCAGATCCCCAGCTAGTACTCTGCCTGGCACATAGTAGGGGCTCACTATACATATCTGTTGAATAATTGAATGAAGATAGAGATATTAACCTTGAGCTCTGAAAGACATGGTTATCTAAACTTACAAAAAATTAACCTAATGAAATATTCAAATATGGAGGTTAGAGAAAACATAAAAATTGTTATTTGGACATGAAACAGAGTCCAGGGAGGCAAGTGTCCGTGGGAGGATTTAACTCCAATTCTTATCCTTCAAATCTGTGTGTCCTTGAGCCTTAGAATCTGAAGGAAACTTTAGAAGTTATCAGAGCTAACTACTTATTTCACAAAAGGTCATCCAGACTATATTGACCAGGTACTCACTAGTTAAGAGGTAGAACACTGTTTTATGGGAAAATTCTGGTGCTAGGAAGTTTTTTTCTTTTTATTGAGTCAGAACTTATCTATTATTTCCATACATTGGCACTAGCTCTGCTTTGTGGGACCACATGTGATATGCCTGATGGTGGACCAACCAGACCCGAATTAAGGGTACATCCTTTCTGTCAGCACTAGTCTAGATTCACAGTATTTTGAGGCAAAGACCCAAACTAGATAATAAGCCTCCCTACTTCTTGCCACATGGTAGCCTGAATTAGCATGCCTAGCACCACCTAGTGTTCTTATCTCTTACATTGTTTGTGGGGATGTAAATTGTTAATACTTGTTTGGAGAGCAATTTGGCTCTACATATGAAATTGTACCATTTCACCCAGAAATTACACTTTTTTGGAAATATTTCCAAAGTTGTACAAAAGTAGATGAACAAAGATGCCGATACATGACCCAGGATGCCCATTATAAAAATTTTAAAGCAACTTAAATATTCATCAGTAAGAGATAGGTGAATAAATTGGATACATTCATTCAGTGGAAAAGAATCATGAAAAAGAATGAGATAGAGCTACATATATCTGGTTGAAAGATGTTCATTATATATTATTAGATGAAAAAAAGTATCATGAAAGTATGTATGACATGCTATCATTTTGTAAAATGGTAGATTACATAACAATACATCTATGTAAATATATCAGGGAAAATTTGAGAGATTATACACCAAGCTTTTAACACTTAATCTCTGAGGAACGTCATTATGATGGACTCTTAACTTTTTACTTAATGTATTTCTGTAACCTTTGAACATTTTTAAATGAGGATTTTAAAATTACCATTATAATCAGGGAAAAAAAGACATTTTAATATATCACTTAGAGGAATTACAGACTGTTAGGACAGGAATAGATCTTAGTAGGAAGAGTCTTAAGAATTAATCTAACCTAATACCCTAATTTTACATATAAGAAACTGAGTCCTGCAAATGTAGGACTCCAAATTCCCTGAAACATTTCATAGCAAATCCGTTTTTAGAACACAGGTCTAGTACTCTTTGAATTATACCACAGTGTCTTTTAGAGAGCAGTACAGATTTTTAGAAAAATGAAATATGCAAGTGTTTACTTATAAATGTCTCCATATTTCTTCTTTTTTAAAAAGTGGCTCTTCATTAGATAACATAAAAGGGTAAAAACTTCACAAATTGTGATAGGTTATTTTGAAAAAAACCTGAATGTTACTTAAGAGATGATTAACACCAGTGTCCTCATCCTCAGAGGAGAAAATTAAAGTCGAGTGATTTGTGGAACATTCTATAGTGCATCAGTAGCAGAGCTGAAACTTAAACCCTGGTCTTGGGATTCTTAGTCAATGACTTCTTCACTTTGCCACACTGCTTCCTACAAGTTGATGTGCATTTATTAAATATCTGTCATAATGCTAGGTACTGCTGCCAAAGATATGTTAGATGCAGTCCACACCCTTGAAAAATAAAATAAAATGTGCCAATAAATTGTTCATTAAAGAGACTTCAGCATAGATAAGATCAATTAAGTCAAGAAAGCCTAATGAACTAAGCCTCAAGGTTTGACCAAATTCTTTATCCTTAAATTAAAAATGGTGCATATGAGAACTTTTTTCCCCCTTATACCAATTAAGGATTTCAAGGCATTCCATATAAATATATAAAGCATCACAGCCTTCTCAAAGGGAGGGATTATTATATCCATCAGGAAATGAAGGCACAGAGAAATTAAATGATTTGTCTGTTAGTCACCAAGAATAAGAATAACTGTAGGATCTCCTAGTTCTGGGTGACTCCCAGAAAAACTACATGTTTCATGGATCCAAATGAACTTCGGACCACTCCTAAAATCCTGGACATATCTGGAAAGTGAACTTTATTGCACTTTATTTTAGGTAAAATCAACCACAAACCTGGCAGAAACTGGCTCATCTGAGCAGAGTCCACCAAACTATGGCTTCTAATCTAAGTTTACTCCACCAGAAGTGGGAAGCCATTTATTATTCTCTGGATGAAGTTGTAGGCATCAACAGCCATGCCAATAGCAGGTGAATGGAAACCACAAAATTAAAGGTACTGTTGGCACCAAGACCCAAACTATAAGTGCTGATGCAGGAATGACAATCTCTAAACATTTTCAGATAAGTTAGGAACACAAGTAAGACCAGCTCTGGGCAGATCCCACTTGTGTGACTGGCACCAATAGTACAGTGCATATTTATCTTGGCATTGAGGCTGCATCTGCCCCTTTGTGCTCTGTTTTACGCAAATTTTAAGATACAAAGCCATTTTTGTTCCAGGTTTATTTTCTTAATCATCTTCAGACTCTAGCAGGTTACCTTTATTTTAGTAAAAATAAAGAAATAAGTAAGCCTCTCAGAAGTTCCCTGGTGGTCTAGTGGTTAGGATTTGGCGCTTTCACTGCCGAGGCCAGTATTCGATCCCTGGTTGGGGAACCATCCTGCATGCCGCACAGCATGGCCAAAATACACACATACAAAAAAGTAAGTCTCTGATCACCTTGTGATTTTGTGTAGTTTAAAACATTGCCAGGGACTTCCCTAGTGGCGCAGGGTTAAGAATCCGCCTGCCAATGCAGGGGACACGGGTTCGAGCCCTGGTCCAGGAAGATCCCACATGCCGCAGAGCAACTAAGCCTGTGCGCCGCAACTACTGAGCCTGTGCTGTAGAGCCTGGGAGCCACAACTACTGAGCCCATGCACCACAACTACTGAAGCCTGTGTGCCTAGAGCCCGTGCTCCGCAACAAGAGAAGCCACTGCAATGAGAAGCCACGCACCGCAACAAAGGGTAGCCCCTGATCTCTGCAACTAGAGAAAACCCATGCACAGCAGTGAAGACCCAACACAGCCAAAAAATATATAAACAAACAAACAAACAAATAAATAAAAACAACATTGCCAGTAGAAATGCAGATCTTTTCTCTCAGACTTTCAGGGTGTGCTAGTTCAGGTCCACTAAGAAATAGATTTAGTGAGAGAACAAGCAGGAGAAAGTGAGGGAGAGTCTTCGGATTACGAAGAAGAGAGGGATGGACCAAGGAGGTGTCTCAGACTGCACTGCAGTGCCAAGAAAGATTTGGCCAGGTTGATGGGGAATCCTGGAATTGCAGTCATTGAAGAGTCCTGCATATTTCCAGAATGGGCCTGTCTTGGTACTTCTGCTGTGCTCCATCACTGGCTGAGAAGAGTCTATGGGGATTGTGGCCTTGGGACAATTGTAGTGGTGGATTCAGAGAGACAGGATCTGAGGCTGTTAATCAATTATGCTCCCACACAAGAGTCCTGAGAGAGCATTTTCATGACTGCTACAGTCTAACCCTCATGCTACACAGATCTACTTCTTTGCATTGGTTTGGGGAGCAACTTCCCTTGGGTACCTACTTCTGATGGGAAAGTTAGAAGAGGGGTAGTAGTACCATGTCTGGCACAGTAGCCATGATCAAGTATACTATTTGGTTGAGCTTGATCTATAATCATTCTCCAAGATGGCTTTTACAAGGGCAAGATTTGTGAATTAAATAAAGATATAATGATAGCCACGATCTTTGCTTCCTTTAAGATCATTAATGGGAGAACTAATCTCTGGCATCATCTCCAGGTTGCATTTGTGACTTACTATGTTGGCTGTGAGAAAGGATAGTTTCAAAGATTTTCACTTGGCTTTCCCCTCTATGATAGCTGTTACCCCATAGGCCAAGGGCTCAATGTGGGGGTCACTCCAATTGCAAAGTTGCTGCAGTGGGTCTCATAGGAATCATTACAGTATATACTTTCTGTAGGATTTAGCCAAGGGGTTCTGGATCTGAAAATTTGCTCGGGTTTGTGAACTGAGCAGAGGACTGGGCCTTTTTATAGATGTTGCTGCACTTACTTTAGCATAACAGTACTGCTTTGGCTGATATTCAAACATCGCTAGAACTCTGCACCTTTAACTATCAGATCTGCAGCCTGCTGCTCTCCTTTCTTCTTTTCCACTGCAAGAGATAAGAGCCTCTTTGTAAAAGCAGTCCATTAACTGCTTGTCAATGGACCTCATTTCCCAGTACCCCCTGTAGGGCATCAATACAAATGAGCAATTATCATCAACTCTGTCCTCTTTGTAGCCACTTTGTTGTCTTTCAAACACCTGAATAATTAGACCTGTATCAGTGTTGTCTTCCACTGGGACATTTCCCCAGGTCACCACTGGTGAAATCTTTAGCAGTTGAACCCCATCCTGTGTCAGAGACTCTGTGCCCTACCTATCACACACTCTTCATCTACTGTTTTGGGGAATGAGCGGGTTCCAAATTCCCATCTTCCTGCCTGTTTTCTCAGACTACTCTCTGTACCACCTGTGTTAATTTGAATCCCCCCAAGGCAAATGCCAAGGTGGGATTAGACGGTGAAAGAGACTGGGGGAGGGAGCAGTGGGAGTCAGGAAGAGGCTTCAGACTGTCAGTGTAGAAGGGAAGAGGGAAGGACAGAGGATTGGGTAGGAGGTATCTCAGACTGCAGTGCAGTGCAAGTATCTTCAGCCTGCCTCCTTTTAGGTAACCTTTTTATACTGCCAGAGTATGTGCTTTTTCATATTATCTTGACAAATCGTTATGTTTCTAATATTTCTCCAAGTTCATTCCTTCTGTTGGTATCTCTGTTTTGTCTCTGCTTTGGTATTTTGGGAGTAGTGATAAATCTTGGGTAGAAAAAGCAAGAATGGTGAAGCATACTTTGCGTATGTCTATTGTACTTTTGAGAATCCTTTGTTCTTACTGTATTATCAGGAGAAATTCTCCAGACGCCTGCATGGCCAAGCTAAGTTTGATAACTTGATACCTTTCTATCTCCAAAGACACCTTGGATTTATAATGGAGATAAGACAGAGAAAGGAGAGATTACAACTTCAGTGACCCCTGTTCAGGGCTGTAGAAATTCCCTGAGTCTTAATGAATAAACAGCTGTGTGATAAGACCCTAAGGGGTCAAAATAGAAACGAAGTGCTAGAGTCAGCAGTTGGATATGCAGGTAAACAGTATTAAGTTTTGAGTTCTCAAACTGTAACAAATAGGGCGATAGACTATATGTGATTTTTGAAGCTTATTTATCTTTTGTGACATAACTGAGACTTTCCTGCCCTTTCTGTGATCTGACAGTGTATCATAAAACGTTTTAAACTTTCTTTCATATTCCTTTTTCTTGATTACTCAATCCAGATGGTGTAAGCAAGGAGGCATCCTGGAGAAACCAAGTCAAAAGAGGTTGAGAAGACTGCAGTTAAGAACTTACCACCTTAGCTTTCTAGGAGAGTTCTGGCTGTCAGACAGTTTCATCTCATGAGCCTCTCTTTTCTACAATTCCTTCATCCTCTTCTCACCCCTTTATATCCCCCCTCACAAAGAAGTGCAACTCAATCCAACCCCCTAAATCACAATATCATAAAAAGCAAAGAAATTCCCTGTGGAGGCTTCATGCTTTTGGAATGGGAAAAGCTAGTAGGGATAATAGATGTGGAAAGAGGTCTGACTGTCAGGAGTTAAGAAAAGATGGTGGACTTCCCTGGTGGCACAGTGGTTAAGAATCCGTCTGCCAATGCAGGGGACATGGGTTCGAGCCCTAGTCCAGGAAGATCCCACATGCCTCGGAGCAACTAAGCCTGTGTGCCACAACTACTGAGCCTGCGTTCTAGAGCCCACGAGCCACAACTAATGAAGCCTGGGCACCTAGAGCTCATGCTCCGCAACAAGAGAAGCCACTGCAATGAAAAGCCTGCACACCACAACGAAGAGTAGCCCTGTTCACCACAACTAGAGAAAGCCTGCGCACAGCAATGAAGACCCAACCCAGCCAAAAATAAATAAATATAATTAATTAATTAAAAAAAGGTGGTAAATGAGCTGTGAAGCTGTTGGTTAAGGAGCTTTGATTTAAGAGCTACATTATATTTATATTCAAAGGGTTATTTTGAGCTCCATTGCTCCAAATGGACCCACTTATAATTTTTCTTTTTCTCTTCCCTCCTCTCCCTCCCCACCCATTTAGTATCAAAGCAACCTTGTTTAAAGAATATTCCCTTTTCCTAAAGGAGGCCTCATAGAGCAAATCAAATCATTATCTCCTAAATATCAGCACTTGGAATAAAATTTTCCTTATAAAACCATTTTAATTCAGAGGAAGGAAAGCCAGTCATTAGGAGAAGATATCAATTTCAGTAGCTGAAAGAACACTGAGACATGGGCATATCCCCTTATGTCAGGAAAGGGCCAGGGATTAAACTTTCTTGAGCTCTTATAGTGTCTATATACCTACAGAAAGCCTTGCAGGACATTTGGTCCTGTCTAAAACATCCTTAAGACATTTGGTGAATGCCAAGAGGTCCTTGAAATTTGATCCTATCCAAAATATCCAAGACATTTGGTTCATGCCTAATGGTTTTAGATAGGACTAAATATCAAGTACATTTTTGTCTGGACCAAATGTCTTATGGGTGTTTTGGACAGGACCAAATGTCTGCTAACCATAGAAAGTCATTTAATTCTCATAGTAGATTATGAGACAGGTGCAGTTTTATTAGCCTTATTGCATACACAAGGAAACTGAATTTAAGTAATTTGCCCAAGACCACAAAACTAGTGTGAAAGTGGTGGAGCTAGGATTAGCTCCAAAGTCCGTGATTTTCCCATTCTACATCTCAGTATTAGAATCTAATGCCATATACACACAGACGCACAGACACACAGACACACAGACACAGACACACAGACACAGATACACACACACGTAGCATTAGAACCATGTGTAACCCATTATAATTGTTTCTTATGAACAAGTCTTTGGATTTAATAATAAGCTACCCTCTGAGGAGTAAATATCAATTATGAGGTGAGAGACTAACCCAAACCAAACCTGAAAAGAAAAGACAAAGTAGTTTTTGACAAAATTGATGCTTTCTTTTTAAAACATTCATCACTGTGCTTCCCTGATTTTCCTGCCTCATCAGCTATCATTTCTGTTTCCTATACTGATTCCTACTCTTCTTCCCAATCTATTAATGTTGAAATGACCCAGAACTTGGTTTTCGGACCTCTTCTCTTATCTATACACGTTCTCTCTTTACCTCTCATTTATTCCTGGACTTTAAAGATGACTGTAAATATTTATCTCCAGCTTGGGCTTTCCCCCTGAACTTCAGTTTCATATAGCCACCCTCCTCAATTTCTTCATTGGGGTGTCTAACAGATATCTTAGACCTAAGGTGTCCAATGTTGAACTCCAGATCTCCACCCTACCCGTGCTCCACATACTTACATATAGTCTTTCCCATCTTAATTAGTATAAACTATTTGCTTCTAATTCAGGACAAAAACTGTCTTTGGATCAAAACTGTCTTTTGTAGACAGCATTATAGTTCAATCATTTTTTTTCTTTTCTTCCATTCTGGCAGTCTCTGTCTTTTAATTGGCAAGTTTAATTCATTTATATTTAAAGTGATTACTGATAAGGGAGAACTACTTCTACCATTTTTCTATTACTTTCCTATATATCATATTTTTTTCCCTCAGTTCCTCTAATACTGCCTTCAGTTGTGTTTGATTTTTTTCCTAGTGTATTATTTTGATTCTCTCCTCATTTCCTCTTCTGTATAGACTTTTAGTTATTTTCATAGTGGTTACCATAGGAATTATAATTTAAAATCCTACATTTATAATAATCTAGTTTGAATTGATATCAATTTAGTTTCAATACCATACAAAATCTCTGTTCTTATACAGCTCCACTTCCTTTATTTTATTGTCACAAATTGTATTTTTATACATTGTATACACTTTAACATAGAATTATAATTCCTTTTTGTGCATTTGGCTTTTAATCATACAGGAAACAAAGAGAGCAGTTACAAACCAAAAATGAAATGCTATTTGCATATACATATGTAGTTACCTTTACTGAAGTTCTTTATTTCCTCATATGACTTTGAGTTACTGTCTACTGTACTTTCATTTTAGTCTGAAGAAGTCTTGTTAGCATTTCTTGTAGGGCAGATCTATTAGCAATCAACTCCTTCAGCCTTTATTGTATGGGAATGTCTTGATTTCGCCTTCATTTTTGAAAGATAGTTTTGCTGACTATAGAATTCCTGGTTGACAGCTTTTTTTTTTCCTCTCAGCACTTTCAATAAGTCATCCCAATGCATTCTGTCCTCCATGGTTTCTAATGGGAAATTAGCTGCTAATCTTTTTAAGGATCGCTTGTATGTGATAAGTTACTTATCTCTTGCTGCTGCCAAGATTCTTTCATGTCTTTGGCTTTCAACAGTTTGATTATAATGTGTCTTGGTGTGGATCATATCCATATGATCCATATGATTCATATGTGAAGTTTATTACACTTGGAGTTTGTTTGGCCTCTTGGATGTGAAGATTCGTATCTTTTATCAAATTTGGAAGTTTTCAGCCATTGTTTCTTGAGATATTCTTTCTCCTTTCATTCTCCTCTCCTTCAGGAACACATGTTATGCATATGTTGGCACACTTGATGGTGTCCCACGTCTCTGCAGCTGTGTGTTATTCTGTATTACTATTTGTTTTCTATTTGTTCAATGTTCTTTTCTCCTTTTTTCCTGCTTTCTTTTGAATTAATTGCATATTTTAAAAATTCTGTTTTGTGTCCATTTTGCTGTATTCTGTTTTATTTTTTAGTGGTTGCCTTAGTGTTTCGAATATACATCTTTAAGTGATGACAGTCTACCTTCCAGTTATATTGTATTACCTCACACATAATGCATTAATGTAGTATCCTTACAATACTATAATTCTATTTCTTTCTTATTGTCCTCTGTACTATCATTGTCATACATTTTACTTTTACATATATTATATACCCCAAAATACATGGTTTTTGCTTTTGTTCAATTATCCTTTAAAGAAATTAATAAAAGAGAAAATATTATTTCTTTTTACCATTTTTGACAATCTTAATCCGTTTGTGTAGATCCAAGTTTTCCTTTCCTTTTTTTTTTTTAACATCTTCATTGGAGTATAATTGCTCTACAGTGGTGTGTTACTTTCTGCTTTATAACAAAGTGAATCAGCTATACATATACATATATCCCCATGTCTCCTCTCTCTTGGATCTCCCTCCCAACCTCCCTATCCTACCGATCTAGGTGGTCACAAAGCACCAAGCTGATCTCCCTGTGCTATGCGGCTGCTTCCCACCCACTATCTATTTTACATTTGGTAGGGTATATATGTCCATACCACTCTCTCACTTCGTCCCAGCTTACCCTTCCCTTCTGCCGAGTCCTCAAGTCCATTCTCTACGTCTGCGTCTTTATTCCTGTCCTGCCCCTAGGTTCCTCAGAACCACTTTTTTTTTTAAATTCCATATATATGTGTTAGCATATGGAATTTGTTTTTCTCTTTCTGACTTACTTCACTGTGTATGACAGACTCTAGGTCCATCCACCTCACTACAAATAACTCAATTTCGTTTCTTTTTATGGCTGAGTAATATTCCATTGTATATCTATTCCACATCTATATCCATTCATGTCGATGGACGCTTAGGTTGATTCCATGTACTGGCTATTGTAAATAGAGCTGCAATGAACATTGTGGTACATGATTCTTTTTGAATTATGGTGTTCTTAGAGTATATGCCCAGTATTGGGATTGTTAGGTCATATGGTAGTTTTATTTTAGTTTTTTAAGGAACCTCCATACTGTTCTCCATAGTGGCTGTATCAATTTACATTCCCACCAACAGTGCAAGAGGGTTCCCTTTTCTCCACACCCTCTCCAGCATTTATTGTTTGTAGATTTTTTGATGATGGCCATTCTGACTGGTGTGAGGTGATACCTCATTGTAGTTTTGATTTGCATTTCTCTAATAATTGATGATGTTGAGCATCCATTCATGTGTTTGTTGGCAATCTGTATGTCTTCTTTGGAGAAATGCCTCTTTAGGTCTTCTGCCCATTTTTTGATTGGGTTATTTGTTTTTTGGATATTGAGCTGCATGAGCACTTGTAAATTTTGGAGATTAATCCTTTGTCAGTTGCTTCATTTGCAAATATTTTCTCCCATTCTGAGGCTTGTCTTTTTGTATTGCTTATGGTTTCCTTTGTTGTGCAAAAACTTTTAAGTTCCATTAGGTCCCATATGTTTATTTTTGTTTTTATTTCCATTTCTCTAGGAGGTGGGTCAAAAAGGATCTTGCTGTGATTTATGTCATAGAGTGTTCTGCCTATGTTTTCCTCTAAGAGTTTTATAGTGTCTGGCCTTACATTTAGGTCTTTAATCCATTTTGAGTTTATTTTTGTGTATGGTGACAGGGAGTGTTCTAACTTCATTCTTTTACATGTAGTTGTCCAGTTTTCCCAGCACCACTTATTAAAGAGGCTGTTGTTTCTCCATTGTATATTCTTGCCTCCTTTATCAAAAATAAGGTGACCATATCTGCGTGGGTTTATTTCTGGACTTTCTATGTTCCTACTACCATTTTTCTAGTTGTTTTGGGTTTGTTATTGTAGGTTTTTTCCTTCTCCCGTGTTTCCTGCCTGGAGAAATTCCTTTACCATTTACTGAAAGCTGGTTTGGTGGTGCTGAATTCTCTTAGCTTTTGCTTGTCTGTAAATGTTTTAATTTCTCTGTCGAATCTGAATGAGATCCTTGCTGGGTTGAGTAATCTTGATTGTAGGTTTTTCCCTTTCATCACTTTAAATATGTCCTGCCACACCCTTCTGGCTTGCAGAGTTTCTGCTGAGAAATCAGCTGTTAACCTTATGGTGATTCCTTTGTATGTTATTTGTTGCTTTTCCCTTCTTTTATTTTTTTTTCTTTGTATTTAATTTTTGATAGTTTGATTAATATGTGTCTTGGCATGTTTCTCCTTGGATTTATCCTGTATGGGACTCTCTGCACTTTCTGGACTTGATTGACTATTTCCTTTCCCGTATTAGGGATGTTTTCAACTATAATCTCTTCAAATATTTTTCAGTCCCTTTCTTTTTCTCTTCTTCTCCTGGGACCCCTATAATTCAAACGTTTGTGCATTTAATGTTGTCCCAGAGGTCTCTGAGACTATTCTCAATTCTTTTCATTCTTTTTTCTTTATTCTGCTCTGCGGTAGTTTTTGCCACTATTTTTTCTTCCAGGTCACTTATCCCTTCTTTTGCCTCAGTTATTCTGATATTGATTCTTTCTAGAGAATTTTAAATTTCATTAATTTGTTGTTCATCATTGTTTGTTTGCTCTTGAGTTCTTCTAGGTCCTTGTTAAATGTTTCTTGTATTTTCTCCTTCCAGGATTTTGGATATCTTTACGATCATTACTCTGAATTCTTTTTCAGGTCGACTGCCTATTTCCTCTTCATTTGTTAGGTCTGCTGGGTGTTTACCTTGCTCCTTCATCTGCTGTGTGTTTATCTGTCTTCTAATTTTGCTTAACTTACTGTGTTTGGGGTCTCCTTTTCACAGGCTGCAGGTTCATAGTTCCCGTTGTTTTTGGTGTCTGCCCCAGTGGCTAAGGTTGGTTCAGTGGGTTATGTAGGCTTCCTGGTGGAGGGGACTGGTGCCTGTGTTCTGGTGGATGAGGCTGGATCTTGTCTTTCTGGTGGTCAGGACTGCATCCGGTGGTGTGTTTTGGGGTGTCTGTGACCTTATTATGATTTTAGGCAGCCTCTCTGCTAATGAGTGCTGTTGTGTTTCTGTCTTGGTAGTTGTTTGGCATAGGTTGTCCAGCACTGTAGCTTGCTGGTCGTTGAGTGGAGCTGGGTCTTAGCGTTGAAATGGAGATCTCTGGGAGAGCTTTCACCATTCAATATTACGTGGAGCTGGGAGGTCTCTGGTGGACCAATACCCTGAACTCATCTCTCCCACCTCAGAGGCACAGGCCTGACACCCAGCCAGAGCACCAGGACCCTGTCAGCCACACAGCTCAGAAGAAATGGGAGAAAAAAAGAAAGAAAGAGAAAAATAAATAAAATAAAGTTTTTAAAATAAAAAATTAAAAAAATTATTAAAAATTAAAAAAAAAAAAAGACAGAAAGAGAGAAGAGAGCAGCCAAACCAAAAAACAAACCCACCAATGATAACAAGCGCTAAAAAGCTATTCTAAAAAAAAAACAAAAAAAACCAGACAGAACCCTAGGACAAATGGGAAAAGCAAAACTATACAGACAAAATCACACAAAGTCCACTGCCTGAATTTTGGGATGATTCGTTGTCTATTCAGGTATTCCAGAGATGCAGGGTACATCAAGTTGATTGTGGAGATTTAATCCGCTGCTCCTGAGGCTGCTGGGAGAAATTTCCCTTTTTCTTCTTTGTTCGCACAGCTCCCGGGGTTCAGCTTTGGATTTGGCCCCGCCTCTGCATGTAGGTCGCCTGAGGGTGTCTATTCCGGCCCAGACAGGACAGGGTTAAAGGAGCAGCTGATTAGGGGGCTCTGGCTCACTCAGGCTGGGGGGCAGGAGAGGTATGGAATGCGGGACAAGTCTGCGGTGGCAGAGGCCGGCGTGATGTTGCACCAGCCTGAGGCATACCGTGTGTTTTCGGGGGGGATGTTTTCCCTGGATCACGGGACCCTGGCTGTGATGGGCTGCACAGGCTCCCAGGAGGGGAGGTGTGGATAGTGACCTGTGCTTGCACACAGGCTTCTTGGTGGCTGCAGTAGCAGCCTTAGTGTTTCATGCCCATCTCTGGTGTCTGTGCTGATAACCGCAGCTTGCGCCTGTCTCTGGAGCTCGTTGAGGTGGTGCTCTGAATCCCCTCTCCTCACGCACCCCAAAACAATGGTCTGTTGCCTCTTAGGCAGTTCCAGACTTTTCCCCAGACTCCCTCCCAGCTAGCTGTGGCACACTAGCCCCCTTCAGGCTGTTTTCACGCAGCCAACCCCAGTCCTCTCCCTGGGATCTGACCTCTGAAGCCCCAGCCTCAGCTCCCAGCCCCCACCCGCCCTGGTGGGTGAGCAGACAAGCCTCTCGGGCTGGTGAGTACTGGTCAGCACCGATCCTCTGTGCGGGAATCTCTCCACTTTGCCCTCTGCACCCCTGTTGCTGCACTCTCCTCCTTGGCTCTGAAGCTTCCCCCCCACTACCCCCCCCACCCCGTCTCTGCCAGTGAAGGGGCTTCCTAGTGTGTGGAAACTTTTCCTCCTTCACAGCTCCCTCCAGAGGGGCAGGTCCTTTCTCTATTCTTTTGTCTGTTTTTTCTTTTTTCTTTTGCCCTACACAGGTACGTGGGGAGTTTCTTGCGTTTTTGGAAGTCTGAGGTCTTCTGCCAGCGTTCAGTAGGTGTTCTATAGGAGTTGTTCCACATGTAGATGTATTTCAGATGTATTTGTGGGGAGGAAGATGATCTCCATGTCTTACTCCTCCGCCATCTTGAAGGTCTCCCCAAGTTTTCATCAAATATTATTTTCCTTTGACTTTAATGTTTCTTGTAGTGCAGGTCTTCTGAATATGAACAATCTCAGCTTTTTTTTTTTTTGGTCTACTTTATTTTACAAGATTTTATTTTATTTATCTGTAATTTGTTTTTATTTATTTTAAAATTAATTTTTATTGGAGTACAGTTGCTTTACAATGTGTTAGTTTCTACTGTACAGCAAAGTGAATCAGCTGTACATATACATATATCCCCTCTTTTTTGGATTTCCTTCCCATTTAGGTCACCACAGAGCATCAAGTAGAGTTCCCTGTGCTATATAAGTTCTCAATTTTATCTCAGCTTTTGTTTGTCTTAAGAACTCTTTATTTCACTTCCATTTTTGAGGGACATTTTTGCTGGGACTAGATGACATGGTTGACAGTTTTTTTCTTTCATCAGCTTAAAGTTTAAAGGTGGCATTTCATTTTGTTTTCTTCTGGTTTGCATAGTCTGTCAAGACATCTGTTTCCATTTTTATTTCTATTCATCTGTAGTAATGTGTCCTTTTTCCTCCGATAGCTTTTAAGGTTTTCTTTTAATCACTTATTTTTAGTTATTTGATTACAGTGTGACTTGGAGTAGTTTTCTTACTGCTTATTTTGTTTGGTTTTCATTGAACCTTATGAGTCTGTAAGTTTAGAGTTTTCATAAAATTTTGGCCATAATTCCTTCAAATATTTTTTTCATATCCTCAAGCCTTTATCCTTCTGGGCTTCAATTACACATATGTAGGATCTGTATTGTGACAAAGGTCAGTGAAGCTCTGTTCAATTTTTTTTTTCAGCCTTTCTTTTTTCTGTACTTCAGTTTAGGTAATCTCTGTAGTTGTACCTTCAAGTTCATTGATCATTTCCTCTGTGGTGTCTATTCTACTCTTAATTCCACCCAGTGAGTTTTTCATTTCAGAGTGTGTATGTTTCTTCTTCAGAAGTTTTCATTTGTTTTTGATTTATTCATTTATCTCCTCATTAGATTCCTGCTTTCCTTTAAATACTTTTGCATATTTATAACAGCTGTTTAAAATACTCTGCTAATTCTATCATTTCTAAGTCTATTTTAATTGATCCTTTTTTTTTCTGGTTATGGGTCACATTTTCCTGCTTCTTGGGTGAACTAGTAATTTTTGCCTGGATATTGGACATTGTTTTACATTGTGGTATGCTGTATTTTGTTGTATTCTTTACATATTGTTGGACTTTGTTTAGGCAACCATTTAAGTTACTTGCATATCACTTGGATCCTTTTTGAGAATTTTTCATAAATTTTGTTCTGGAAGTCAGAAGTCCAAAATGGTCTTCACTGGGCTAAAATAGAGGTGTCATCAGGATTGCATTCATCATTGGGATTGCATTCCTTCTGGAGGCTCTAGGGGACACTATTTCCTTGCCTCTTCTATCTTATAGAATCTTCCCACATTTCTTGGCTCATGTTCTCCTTCCATCTTTAAGCCAGCCATGGTGGATTGAGTACTCACATCACATCACATCACTCTAACCTTGTTTCTGTCATCTCATTTCCTTCTCTGATTCTGACTCTTTGGCCTCCATCATTCACTTATAAGGATTCTTTTAATTACATTGGGTCCACCCAGATAATCTAGGATAATCACCCCATCTCAAGATCCTTAACTGAATTACACCTGTCTCTTTTGCAATATAACATAACATAGTCTCAGGTTCTGTGAATTAGTATAAGGACATCTTTGGGGAGCATTATTCAACCTATCACCCCGTTGTATAAAGCATTGTTGTATATTTTCCTTCTTCCTTCCCTCCCATTAAATCACTTACTAAGCAACTACAAGGAAAGATTATCTTTAACAGAAAGGCTACATATGGACAAAAAGAAAAAAGTTTAGACAAAAGGCAGAGTAGTAGAGAAGAAATAACCCTGAACTTGGGTTCTAGTCCCAGTTCTGTTTTTCAATAGCTGTTTATCTTTAAAAATAATTTACCTCTCTGAATCTCTGTTTTCTTTTTTTTTCCAGGAAAGAATTTTTAATTCTTATATTTAAGTAAAAAATCCAATAAAACTTTGATATAAAATTTACTGAATAAACGACTTGAGGAACTGAATGGCTTTTTAGAATGAGCTTTGGTTTAAGACAATACTGTGAATCTCCATTTTCATATAAGGGAAAATAATTAGGAAGTCTCTTAGATTCATCTGTTTCTACTGTTTGATAAATCTTATGTATTCTGCAGTTTGATTAAAGCGGGATATGAAATGTGTCATTGTAGACTAGATTTAGGGCTTATAACCCAGAGCCTCCTGTAGATTTTCAAGGAAATTCAGGTCTTTGGATAAAAGAGACCCATAGTCTGCTTTTGCTACCAGAAAGGAACTGTACAAATCTAATTGCACATGAGGAACTATAACTTAACCAGAACCAAACAGGCTCTTGAGGGAAGGCCCAGGAGTCAGAGAGCAAAGATGAGAAAAAAGACAAAGGACTGGCACAAGCTCAGTGCTCAGGAGGGATACCTTCTAACAGTGTTCCAAGGGGATCTAACCAATGTGCTGGTGAAAGCCCCATCATCAAACACATGCAAAGCCCTTCCCTGAGGTTATGCAATGGAAAAACAGACAGACAATGACTCAGAACTTTAGCTGTGTATGGGATCCACTGAAATAAACTGTCAAAGGGGAAAGGTGGATTGCAACAGCTTCCACCAATGGTATTGTGACAGCAAATTAGGTATAGGGTGCAGTCAGAAACCTTAGTCAAAAGTGTTACCAGTGATTAAGGAAGTGCCTGCAGGTTACTAATTAGCATGTGGGTCTGCATTTGTGAATGGAGGTCTGAGAAATGATTCCTCTGCTGGGACTATGTCAGCTGTTCAGGTGCCATAATGAGAAACAGATTTTGCTGTGGCAAGAGGACTAGAAAAGTCTTCTTTTTAGATCTGATCCATCACCTGATAATTTTCACCATGTCTCTGGCTTAAAGTTGATGGTGGGTAAGATTGCATGTTGAAAGAAGCAGGGAGCATGCCGGCCACACTTCATATTGAGTTTAATGAAGAGGTCAAACTCATTTTTCCAGAGTTCCATGGTCATAGATAGTGAAGGAACACAGACAGATAGCAGAGCAAAGCAGTGGATCATTAGAGATGGGACCAATGGTTTGGCTGGAATAATTTGAACAGAATTGCTGAGGACAAATGTCCATGAGGAAGGAGAGGAAAATCTCCCAATCTCATGCGAAAGAAAGCAGGGGTTATAGAGAAAGATTTTTGATGTTTAATTATATTGTAAGATTACAGAAAATTCTCTTTACTAGCTTTTTGGTAGGTATGCCAAATATTATGTCAAATTCCTGGAACCTGTGTCTAAAATAATTGTCTTTCAGGTGGTTCTCATCTTTAACTTGTGGGCTTTGGATTAGTAAGTCATGTGGCCTATAAATTCACTAAAGAATTTAGTGAAAAAAATAATAAAATTATTTATAAGCCTGGATTGTTCTAACAGTTTGATCAAAATGGTATACTTGTTATAAGCAGAAATATTTATAATATCTTTTGGGATGAGAAATAGGGAAACAATGCCAGTGGCATAAATTAAACTCTGGACTGCCAAGCAAAGAATGGGCCTCTTCATGTCCTGCTCATTGGCAAGAGAGTAACAGACTTCTTTTGGTTGATCAATTCTATTTTGGTTGACCATTTGTGAATATTATTATAAGGCATAAACTGTTTTCTTTTCTAGGGTTTGAAAATCCCAGTGTGATGCAGAGGAGCTAGTGATGCAAAGGAGAGGGGATTATAGACAAATGTATCTGGCTTTCTAGTAGTATTGGTAGTAGTAGCAAAATCAAGCTTCTGGCTTGGCAGTGGCAGTAGATTGGTTTGCAGTAGTAGTTGCAACCAGACTGAATTTACAGGGTAGTAGTGGCAGCAATGCTAGAGGTGATGATGGTTGCCCCAAGACTGAATTCGTGGGGACAGTTGTGCAAACCATAGTGTTTAATGTTCTTTGGCAGCATCAGTGACTGCTCTACTGGATGAATTTGCCAGCGTAATTTTGGACTTCATTCCTTACTACATAGCCCCAAGCATGGCTTTCCAGCCCTCCTATTTATTTTATAAGATGTTTAATGTCTTTAATGGACTCTTTTTGCTTTGGTTCTGCTAGACTTTGGTTTGTTGCTTGCAACTCAGTATGTGTTGGGAACTTCTGGAGACCTTGTTAAAATACAGATTCCATGGCCTTGACATAAACAGAATATCTGGCATTGGGGCACAGGAATCTAATTTTTAAAGATCATGAATCAATCAAGAATTTTTTTTCTGTAGCAAGTGACAGAAAACCTAATTCAAATGAGTTTAAGCAAAAAAAGGAATGTTTTGACTCATAGAATTTAAAAGTCTAGGGAGTAGATTTCAGACAGTATGAATTCAGAGCTCAAGCAGTGCCTTCAGGATTTGTTTCTCTGTTTCCCAGTTCTGTCTTCTGTGGTGTTTTCTTTAGTCTAAAATTTCATGTGGTAGCAAGATGGTGGCAGAGACTTCAGACCTTATATCCTCTCAACTTGTGTTCTGGTAGACAGATCACTTGTCTTTGTTCTAGAAGCCATGGTTCTGATGAAGATCCATATCTGAGACCATCACTGTGGCCAAGGGAATGCAAAGCTCCATTAGCTGGCCTGAGTCTCTTGCCACCTCTGGAGCCCAGATTCTCTTAGGAGTACATTTTCTCCCTTCACTTGGCTGACAGTGTCAACTTTTTGCTAAACATGTTTTCTGAGGGCTGTTAGACATCCTCATGCTTGCAATTGAGTTGTATACTTTTAAACTCATTTTTCATGAATAGATTGAACACTTACTAGGCACTGTGCTAGGCAAAGGGGATTTTAAGTTGAATATGATAAGGTCCTTCTTTTAAAAGAGTATAAGGTTGGTTCAAGATGGTGGAGCAGAAGGACATGTGCTCACTCCCTCTTGCGAGAGTGCCGGAATCACAACTAACTGATGAACAATCATCGACAGGATGACACTGGAACTCACTGGAACTCACCAAAAAATCACCCAACATCCAAAGACAAAGGAGAAGCCACAGTACGATGGTAGGAGGGGTGCAATCACAATAAAATCCAATCTCATAACTGGTGGGTGGGTGACTCACAAACTGGAGAACAATTATAACACAGAAGTCCACCCACTGGAGTGAAGGTTCTGAGCCCCAGGTCAGGCTTCCCAACCTGGGGGTCTGGAAATGGGAGGAGGAATTCCCAGATAATTAGACTTTGAAGGCTAGTGGGATTTGATTGCAGGACTTCAACAGGACTGGGGGAAACAGACTCCACTCTTGGAGGGCACACACAAAGTAATGTGCACATCAGGACCCAGGGGAAGGAGCAGTGACCCCATAGGAGACTGAACCAGACCTACCTGCTAGTGTTGGAGGGTCTCCTGCAGAGGCAGGGGGTGGCTGTGGCTCACCACAGGGACGAGGACACTGGCAGCAGAAGTTCTGGGAAGTACTCCTTGGCATGAGCCCTCCCTGAGTCTGCCATTAGCCCCATCAAAGAGCCTGTAGCCTCCAGTGCTGGGTCACCTCAGGCTAAACAACTAACAGGGAGGGAACTCAGCTCCACCCATCAGCAGACAAGCGGATTAAAGTTTTACTGAGCTCTGCCCATCAGAGCAACAACCGGCTCTACCCACCACCAGTCCCTCCCATCAGGAAGCTTGCACAAGCCTCTTAGATAGCCTCATCCACCAGAGGGCAGACAGGAGAAGCAAGAAGAACTACAATCCTGCAGCCTGTGGAACAAAAAACACATTCATAGAAAGACAGACAAAATGAAAAGGCAGAGGACTATGTACCAGATGAAGGAACAAGATAAAACCCCAGAAAAACAACTATATGAAGTGGAGATAGATAGGCAACTTTCCAGAAAAAGAATTCAGAATAATGATGGTGAAGATTATCCAGGACCTTGGAAAAAGAATGGAGGCAGGGCTTTCCTGGTGGTGCGGTGGTTGAGAGTCCGCCTGCCGATGCAGGGGACACGGGTTTGTGCCCCTGTCCGCGAAGATCCCACATGCCGCGGAGCAGCTGGGCCCGAGAGCCATGGCCGCTGAGCCTGCGCGTCCGGAGCTTGTGCTCCGCAGCGGGAGAGGCCACAACAGTGAGAGGCCTGCGTACCGCAAAAAAAAAAAAAAAAAAGAATGGAAGCAAAGATCAGAAGATGCAAGAAATGTTTAACAAAGACCTAGAAGAAGTAAAGAACAAACACCTCGAAGAATTAAAGAACGAACAAACAGAGATGAATAACTTAAATGAAAACTACACTAGAAGGAATCAACAGCAGAATAACTGAGGCAGAAGAATGGATAAGTGATCTGGAAGACAGAATGGTGGTATTCACTGCCGCAGAACAGAATAAAGAGAAAAGAATGAAAAGAAATGAAGACAGCCTAAGGGACCTCTGGGACAACATTAAACGGACCAACATTCACATTATAGGGGTCCCAGAAGCAGAAGAGAAAGAGAAAGGTCCCAAGAAAATATTTGAAGAGATTATGGTTGAAAATGAGAAAGGAAATAGCCACTCACGTCCAGGAAGCACAGAGAGTACCAGGCAGGATAAACCCAAGGAGAAACACGCCGAGACACATAATAATCAAACTGACAAAAATTAAAGACAAAGAAAAATTATTAAAAGCAATGAGGGAAAAATGACAAATAACATACAAGGGAACTCCCAAAAGATTAACAGCTGATTTCTCAGCAGAAACTCTACAGGCCAGAAGGGGGTGGCACGATATATTTAAAGTGATGAAATGGAAGAACCTACAACCAAGATTACTCTACCTGGCAAGGATCTCATTTAGATTCGACAGAGAAATCAAAAGCTTTACAGACAAGCAAAAGCTAAGAGAATTTGGCACCACCAAACCAGCTCTACAACAAATGCTAAAGGAACTTCTGTAAGTGGGAAACACAAGAGAAGAAAAGGACCTACAAAAACAAACCCAAAACAATTTAACAAATGGTCACAGGAACATACGTATCGATAATTACCTTAAACGTGAATGGATTAAATGCTCCAACCAAAAGATACAGGCTTGCTGAATGGATACAAAAACAAGACCCATCTATATGCTGTCTACAAGAGACCCACTTCAGACCTAGGGACACATACAGACTGAAAGTGAGGGGATGGAAAAAGATATTCCATGAAAATGGAAATCAAAAGAAAGCTGGAGTAGCAATACTCATATCAGATAAAATAGACTTTAAATTAAAGAATGTTACAAGAGACAAGGAAGGACACTACATAATGATCAATCCAAGAAGAAGATATAACAATTATAAATATATATGCACCCAACATAGGAGCAACTCAATACATAAGGCAACTGCTAACAGCTGTAAAGGAGGAAATCGACAGTAACACAATAATAGTGGGGGACTTTAACACCTCACTTACACCAATGGACAGATAATCCAGACAGAAAATTAATAAGGAAACACAAGCTTTAAATGACACAATAGACCAGATAGATTTAATTGATATTTGTAGGACATTCTGTCTGAAAACAGCAGATTACACTTTCTTCTCAAGTGCACACAGAAATAGATCACAACTTGGGTCACAAATCAAGACTCAGTAAATTTAAGAAAATTTAAGTCATGTCAAGCATGTATTCCAACCACAACGCTATGACATTAGAAATCAATTACAGGGGAAAAAAATGTAAAGAACACAAACACATGGAGGCTAAACAATATGTTACTAAATAACCAAGAGATCACTGAAGAAATCAAAGAGGAAATCAAAAAATACCTAGAGACAAATTACAAAGAAAACACGATGATCCAAAACCTATCGGATGCATCAAAAGCAGTTCTAAGAGGGAAGTTTATAGTAATACAATTCTACCTCAAGAAACAAGAAAAATCTCAAATAAACAATCTAACCTAACACCTAAAGGAACTAGAGAAAGAAGAACAAACAAAACCCAAAGTTAGTAGAAGTAAAGAAATCATAAAGATCAGAGCAGAAATAAATGAAATAGAAACAAAGAAAACAATAGCAAAGATCAATAAAACTAAAAGCTGGTTCTTTGAGAAGATAAACAAAATTGATAAACCTTTAGCCAGACTCATCAAGAAAAAGAGGGAGAGGACTCAAATCAATAAAATTAGAAATGAAAAAGGAGAAGTTACAGCAGACACTGCAGAAATATAAAGCAGCATAAGAGACTATGATGAGCAACATATGACTAAGACTATCACAAGCAACTCTATGCCAATAAAATGGACAACCTCGAAGAAATGGACAAATTCTTAGAAAGGTATAACTTTCCAAGACTGAACCAGGAAGAAATAGAAAATATGAACAGACCAATCACAAGTAATGAAATTGAAACTGTGATTAAAAATCTTCCAACAAACAAAAGTCCAGGTCCAGATGGCTTCACAGGCGAATTCTATCAAACATTTAGAGAAGAGCTAACACTCATCCTTCTCAAACTCTTCCAAAAAATTGCAGAGGAAGGAACACTCCCAAACTTACTCTATGAGGTCACCATCACCCTGATACCAGAACCAGACAAAGATATCACAAAAAAAGAAAACTATAGACCAATATCACTGATGAATATAAATGCAAAAATCCTCAACAAAATACTAGCAAACAGAATCCAACAGCACATTAAAAGGATCATACACCATGACCAAGTGGCATTTATCCCATGGATGCAAGGATTCTTCAATATACGTAAATCAATCAATGTGATACAACATATTAACAACTTGAATAATAAAAACCATATGATCATCTCAATAGATGCAGAAAAAGCTTTTGACAAAATTCAACACCCATTTATGATAAAAACTCTCCAGAAAGTGGGCATAGAGGGAACCTACCACAACATAATAAAGGCCGTATACAACAAACACACAGCAAACATCACTCTCAATGGTGAAAAACTGAAAGCATTTCCTCTAAGATCAGGAACAAGACAAAGATGTCCACTCTCGCCGCTATTATTTAACATAGTTTTGAAAGTCCTAGCCACGGCAATCAGAGAAGGAAAAGAAATAAGAGGAATCCATATTGGAAAAGAAGAAGTAAAACTGTCACTGTTTGCAGATGACATGATACTATACATAGAGAATCCTAAATATGCCCCCAGAAAACTACTAGAGCTAATCAATGAATTTGGTAAAGTTGCAGGATACAAAATTAACGTAAAGAAATCTCTTGCATTCCTATATACTAATGATGAAAAATATGAAAGAGAAATTAAGGAAACAGTCCCATTCATCATTGCAACGAAAGAATAAAATACCTAGGAATAAACCTACCTAAGGAGGTAAAATACCTGTACTCAGAAAACTATAAGACACTGATGAAAGAAATCGAAGATGACACAAACAGATGGAGAGATATACCATGTTCTTGCATTGGAAGAATCAATATTGTGAAAATGACTATACTACCCAAAGCAATCTACAGATTCAATGCAATCCCTCTCAAATTACCAATGGCATTTTTTACAGAACTAGAACAAAAAATCTTAAAATTTATATGGAGACACAAGAGACTGCAAATAGCCAAAGCAATCTTGAGGGAAAAAGGTTGGAGGAATCTGGAAGAATTCTGAAGGAATCAGATGCCCTGACTTCAGACTATACTACAAAGCTACAGTAATCAAGACAATATGGTACTGGCACAAAAACAGAAATATAGATCAATGGAACAGGATAGAAAGCCCAGAGATAAACCCATGCACCTGTGGTCAACTAATCTATGATGAAGGAGGCAAGGATATACAGTGGAGAAAAGACAATCTCTTTAATAAGTGGTGCTGGGAAAACTGGACAGCTACATGTAAAATGGATTAAAGACCTAAATGTAAGACTGAACACTATAAAACTCTTAGAGGAAAACATAGGCAGAACACTCTTTGACATAAATCACAGCAAGATCTTTTTGACCCACCTCCTAGAGTAATGGAAATAAAAACAAAAGTAAACAGATGGGACCTAATGAAACCTAAAAGCTTTTGCACAGCAAAGAACACTATAAACAAGATGAAAAGACAACCCTCAGAATGGGAGAAAATATTTCCAAATGAATCAACGGACAAAGGATTAATCTCCAAAATATATAAATAGCTCATGCAGCTCAATATTAAAAAAAAAAAACAAAACAACCCAATCAAAAAATGGGCAGAAGACCTAAATAGACATTTCTCCAAAGAAGACATACAGATGGCCAAGAGGCACATGAAAAGCTGCTCAACATCACTAATTATTAGAGAAATGCAAATCAAAATTACAATGAGGTATCACCTCACACCAGTGAGAATGGTCATCATCAGAAAATCTACAAACAACAAATGTTGGAGAGGGTGTGGAGGAAACGGAACCCTCTTGCACTGTTGGTGGGAATGTAAGTTGATACAACCACTATGGAGAACACTATGGAGGTTCCTTAGAAAACCGAAAACAGAATTACCACATGACCCAGCAATCCCACTATTGGGCACATACCCAGAGAAAACCATAATTCAAAAAGACATATGCACCCCAATGTTCATTGCAGCACTATTTACAATAGCTAGGTTATGGAAGCAAGCTAAATGCCCATTGACAGATGCATGGTTAAAGAAGATGTGGTACATATATACAATGGAATATTCCTCAGCCATAAAAAGGAATGAAATTGGGTCATTTGTAGAGTCATGGATGGACTAGAGAATGTCATACAGAGTGAAGTAAGTCAGAAAGAGAAACAAGTATCCTATATTAAAGCATATATGTGGAATCTAGAAAAATGGTACAGATGAACTGGTTTGAAGGGCAGAAATAGGGACACAGATGTAGAGAACAAACATATGGACACCAAGGGGAGAAAGCAGGTGGGGGAGTTTGGTGGTGGTGGGATGAATTGGAAGATTGGGATTGACATATATACACTAATATGTTTAAAATAGATAGCTAGTAAGAACCTGCTGTATAAAAAAATAAAATTCAAAATAGAAGAATAGAAAAAAAATAAAAGAGTATAGATTCTAGTTGGGGGGAGACACATAAGTAGGTTTTTACGTCTAGTTGATTTACCGTGGAACATCTATTGAGTGCTTTGCACTATACAAGTGCAGGGGATACAGCAGTGAATAAAATAAGATACTTGTTCTGATAGAGCTACATTATAATGGAGTAAGACAGAAGACAAACCAGTCAACAAACAAGGTAAGAGATAGTGATAAATATAATTGTAAATTAATCAGACAAGGCTTCTGAGAGGATGGCAGAGATATGAAGGAAGTGAGGGAGCAAGCATGTGGCTGTCCTCAGGGGAGAACACAGTAGGCAGAGGAAGCATCAGGTGTAAAGAGCCTGAGGCAGTACCATGTTTGGCCAGTGTAGTTGTAGCAAAGTGTTGGGGAGAGTTGTTGGAGATGAGTTTAGGGTGTTAGTAGGGGGGCTAAATTATGTAGGGTCTTGTAAACCATTACGCCCTCCAACATGATAATAATTTGGGGATTCTGAGCAGAGAAGAGACATGAAGCAACTCGTTTTCAGAGAATCACTCTGGCTGTTGTATGAAGGAAGACAAGGGTGGAAGCTGGGATACCATTTGGGAGGCTGTTACATAACCCAGGTGAGAGAGAATGGGCTGAGCAGGGTGATGAATAGACATGGTAGGTTGGATTGTGGAGATATATATATATATTTTGGTACGTGGGCCTCTCACCGCTGTGGCCTCTCCCGCTATGGAGCACAGGCTCCGGATGTGCAGGCCCAGCGGCCATGGCCCATGGACCCAGCCGCTCCGGGGCATGCGGGATCCTCCCGGACCGGGGCACGAACCCATGTCCCCTGCATCGGCAGGCGGACTCTCAACCACTGCGCCACCAGGGAAGCCCTGTGGATATATTTTGAAGGCAGGTCTTACAAGATTTACTGGTGGTGTAAATGTGAAGCGTGGGAGAAAGAGAGGAGTCAAGGATAACTCCAAGGTTTTTGGCTTGAGCAACTGGAAGAATGAAATTGCTTTTTGCTAAAAAGGGAAGGATTGCTGAAGGAGTTTAGTAAGCTGCCTATTAGACATTCAAATGCATGTGTTAAGTTGGGTATTCAAGAGTTCAGGGTAGAGGTTTAGGTTAGGATACGTATTTGGGCACTGTTATCCTTCTAGGGGGTATTTAAAGCTATGATAGTGATGACATCACCTAGAATGGGAATAGATAAAAAAGAGCACTCCAAGTTTTAGAGATTAAGATGATCAGGAGAAGCAAAGGAGATGGAGTAATAGCTGCCAGTGAGATAGGAGGAGAACCAAGAAAAAGTGGTTCCTGGAAGCCAAGAGAAAAAAGTCTTCCAAGAAAGAAGGAGTAGTTAATTATATCAAATGCTACAACTGTGATGGGTCACTGAGGTGAGGACTAAGGATTGACCATTGTTTATAGCCATGTCAAAGACATTTATGATTTTGTAAAGAGTTATTTTGCTACAAGAGTCAAGATGAAAAGACCAATTTAAATGTGTTCCAGAGATGAAGGGAGGAGAGGAAGGGGTGACAGTAAGTATTGATGATTTTTTGAGGGGGTTTGATACAAAGGAAAGCAGAAAAATGAGGAAGTAGCTGGAGGGGATGTAGGGTCAAGTGAGGTCAGTATGGTAAGTGAGTATAAGTATAGTGTACTCACAGTGCTTTGGGAGTACATAAGAAATTTGCCTGCAGTAAATATCAGGATGGCGTTTAGAGGAAGGTCTAGGAGCTAGCAGTAATAGCAGGTGAAGAGAAGATTTTTCAAAATAGGGGTATGTTTGAAGGTACATAAGTGTGATGCAATGTACAAATTGCAAGTAATTTGGAATGGCTGGAAGAAAAGACCATGAGGCAAATTGGTAGGATATTAGGCTAAAGGACAGTCAGCATCACACTTTGAAGTGAATTTTACTTTTTGAGCTAAAGAGAATTTTGAAATAGTTTAAATAGGGGAGTGAGGTAATGAGATTTGCATTTCCAGAGAGAAGACTGGAAGCTGTGCAGAAGACGGGTTAAGTGGGGGATAGACTGGCATCAAAGAGACAGGAGACTGTTGCTGGAACTGAGGTGAAAAGTGACAAAGGACTGAATTTAGGCAAATGGCAGTGAAATTAGAGGGAACAGATATGCATGATGTGAAGAAGGTAGGAGCCACAAGATTCTTTGTTTGGAGTGTATAAGGAAGACTTTCGCATCTTCCTTTAGGCATTAGGTGGATGGTGGGTCATTAGCAGAGTCAAGGATATAGGAGTAGTTTTAAACATACTATTTTAGTTTTGGATGTGTTGAATTTAAGAGGTATGTGGGAGATTTGAAGTTGAAAAGTCTAGTAGACATTATGAGTTTGGAGTTCCAAAAAGAGGTTTGGGCTGAAGATACAGATTTGGGAGTCACGAGACATGAATGTAAGCTAAGTCATGAATTTGGATGAAGTCACTCAGAGAGAGGGTGTAGAGCAGAAGTTCTTTGAATCTGAAGTTCAGCTGAATGTAGCTGGAGGAAAACATCCAATTGTGCTGATCGGTCCCACTTTAAATCTATGACCACCTATTTTAAGTGATCCTTCCATGGCAGAGCAGTAATCTTATTTCTCAAACCTCTTACAACCTTTTTTTTCTCCTCATACTCAGCTGATGACTTTGCATCTAATTAACTGAGAAAATAAGAACAATTGTAAGAGAACTACTTTACCTTCTCACCGTCCAACCTACCAGTTACTCTGCATCTGTATACTCTACTTTTATTCCTGTTGCAACAGGTAAACTGTTCCAGCCCCTATCTAACTAGAATTGTGCACTGAATCTTGTCCCCTCTCTTGTATTCAAGGACTCTGCTTCTGCAATTATCCCCTTTCTCTTTTGCATCATCAATTTTCTACTCTTTATGCATCATACTCATCCCCAAGCTGTAATATGTCCCATCTGAAAAAGGTCTCTTGTGACCCATGTTCCTATCCCACAACTCCCTCTTCCCATTTCTCTGCTCTTTTTTTTATAACAATTCTCTTGGAAAGAGTTGTCTATAATCACTGTGTCACCTCCCATTTTTTCTGGAACACACTCCAGTCAGGCTCTTGTCCTCTGATTCCACTTAAACCGATCTCATGATTGGCAAAGATATCTTTCTTGCCAAATTCAATAAACCATTTTTAATCTTCATCTTAGTCATCCTCTCGGCAGCATGAGACACAGTTCATTACTCCCTCTTTCCTGAAACACTTTTTTTTTTGTTTTTGGCTTCCAGAGCCTCATATTTTCTTTTTCTTTTCTTTTCTTACCAACTGCTTCCTTCTGAGTCTGCTTTACGGGGTCTTTCTATTCTTACTGAAATTGAAAGGGTGAAATACCCCAGAGCTGAGTCCTCAGCTTTCTGGTCTCTATTTGCTGTCCTCCCTAGGTGATCTCATCCAGAGTCATGGTTTTAAATAACATGTGGTCAAATTTCTGTCTCAGAGAGGTCTTTCTTCTCTGCTTTGTTTTTCTTCATGGCAATTATCACTATTTGAAATCGTATACATATTTAAAGTTATTTACTTATTGTCTGCATTCCCCATGAGAACAGGGATCTTGTGTGTTTTGTTCTCTTCTTATATCCTCAGCAACTAGGACAATGCCCAGCACATAATAAGCTCTTTAAAATATTTAATAAATATATGTTGTTTTTTTTTTTTTTTTTTTTTTTTGCGGTACGCGGGCCTCTCACTGTTGTGGCCTCTCCCATTGCGGAGCACAGTCTCCGGACGCGCAGGCTCAGCGGCCATGGCTCACGGGCCCAGCCGCTCCGCGGCATGTGGCATCTTCCCGGACCGGGGCACGAACCCATATCCCCTGCATCGGCAGGCGGACTCTCAACCACTGCGCCACCAGGGAAGCCCTAAATATTTGTTTTGAAGAGGCTTCCATAGCTTCTGTCTTATTTTTAACTCCCCAAAGGGAAGAACCATTAATCTCTAGAGTGAAAAGATATGAGCCAAGGAAAGACACCTAAGGAATACAGATATTTAAGAGGCAAGCAAGAAAAAGGATCCTGAAAAAGAGATGAAGAATTAATAAAGAGAAAGATAGGGGGAAACTATGAGGCCACCGTGAGCAAAAAATTCAAGCTAAAGTGTAAAGATAAAGGCAGAATCTTATTTAGGTTGGATAAAAGAAGGACAAGTGTGATTTCATGTAGTAAATGAGAAACTTTGGTTATTTGGGGGCTGTGGAAAGAGAAACAAAGAAAAGTGTGAAATCCCAATGTAGGTTATGGGACTTTGCTTGGAGGGAGAGGTGGGGCTGGAGGTAAGAGGTGGGGCTTGGAGCAAGAAGTGGAGTGCTGCTGCAATAAATACCTAAACCTGTGGAAGTGCCTTTGGAAATGTATAAGGGGTAGAGACTGGAAGAGTTTTGAGGTGCATCGAAGAATATGGACAGTAAGGAAAATTCTGGTGAGAGCTCAGAGAGAAAGGAGAGCTAGAGAGAAAGCTTCCATCTCTTTAGAGAATACATCACTAATCATGAACTTAATGTTGGTAGAAATAAGGACATTAAAGGCCATTCTACTTAGGTGTCAGATGGAAATGAGTAACATTTTATTGGAAACTGGAGAAAAGGCAGTCCTTTTTATAAAGTGGCAAAGAACTTCGCTGAATTGTGTTCATATTCTAGCATTGGAAGGTAGAACTTGCAAGCAATGAAACTGGATATTTAGCTGAAGAGACTTCTAAGCAAAGTGTTGAGAGAGTGGCTTGGTTCCTCCTAACTACTTAGAGCAAAATGTGAGGAGAGAGATGAATTGGAGAAGAAATTGTTAAACAATTCCAGAGCTGGAACTTGAAGGTTTGGAAAATTCTCAGCCTTTCCGTTTTACAAAAAAAAGAGAAATAAATTTATGTTGTTGAAGCCACCCAGTCTGTGGTATTTTGTTACAGCATTCCAAGCAGATTGAGGGATATTGATTGCCAGTAGCACCTGGAGGGTGCAACCTGCAGCATGGGGTGCTGGCCACTTTTCTCTCAGGATTCAGTTCAGGGTTTTGCTCTGAATCAAAATGGTCTGGGAGCTGGTTCTTCAAAAAATTGAGTCCCTCACTTAGTCCTTACTAGGTAATTAATTGTCAAGGTAGTTCATTTTCTCATTTCCAGAGGGGAGGAAAGTCTTCTGGGACAAAGAGTCTATAGCCTGAGTGAAAGGCTACGTGGCCTGAAAATGACCGCTTTCTCTGCCTGACTTAGAAAGGAGAATGTGGTGTATCTTGCATTCCTGCCTCGAAGAAAGGTTTTAAAGCATAGAAATGTGGAAATGGGCAAGTAATTCAAGGGCCTCAGGGTAAGGCAGAGGTGCCAAGGCTGCCCAGAGGTGGGAGTGTATAGGAAGCAGAAAGACATCCTGAGGACAAGTTTATACAAGAATGCTCAGGGAGGGACATAAAAGGAGGTGAGGCAAGAAGCCTCAAGATTAACTTGGCATCTTGCAAATCTTTTTGAGAAAATCCCCAGCTAGCTGCTGTCAAAAAGCCTTCCTGTGCTATCAGATGCTTGCACTTCCCCCAAACCTGCTTCCTTGCTGGATGTGCAACTCAAACCAGTCTTTAGGTACTCAACCTTGGCAGCATTTGATGTATCATTTCTTGCTTAGCACTTGCTCTGGGTGGGAGCGGAAGACTCCTTTGAGCAGTTGTTGGCATGGCTTCAAAGATGAAGCTAGAAACTTTAACAATATTACCGTAAATGTAATTTTTACCAGTGAGCCAAAATTTTGTCCATATGGCTTGTTACCATTTGGAGGTATTTACTATTAAAACACCTCAGTTTGATGAAGAGCAATTATAGTTTGTTAGTGCTTTTACTGGCAAAAGTTATCTAGATAGTGTCTTATAATGTGGAGGGTAGTTAAACCTAGTCTAAGAAATAATTCCCAGCAAAGCAAATTAAAATTGGGAATGTTTGGATAGTCTTGTAGTATCAAGAAGAATGACATGCTTGCAGAATTTCTTCTTGCCACTGAATTGACAGCTACTAATTGAGCTAGAAAGATTTACTGTTGGATACCATACAGGATAACAGAGACTATGTGAATTCCAGAGAACTGATAAGATTGTGTTACATGTGCAAGAAACCCATTGCTTGTAAACATGATTTTTGCAGAAAATATATCAGTCAACAAAATAAAAGGCTATTCTTACCAAATAGTCTGGTTCTGTTAATTTGTGGTTCTCAAAATGTGGTCTCTGTACCAGCAGCATCAGCTTCACCTTGAAACTTGTTGGAAATGCAGATTCTCAGGCCTTACCCAGTTCTACTAAACAAAAACTCTAGGGCTGGGGCCCAGCAGTCTGTATTTTAACCAGTCCTCCAGGTGATTCTGATGCATGCTAGAGTTTGGAAACTACTGTCTTGAACCCAAATCAGTACTGAGGCCAACTCTACTTTTTCAGTTCTGTAACTACCTAGGAGTCTTTATGTTGGGAGAGCTTGAGACATGAAATGTGACTGGTCAGATTTTTTATGACAAAATGTTTTGTCTAGTTAGATATGTAGCTGGTGATAATCTTTTTATTAACCCATTCAACAAATATTTTCTGAATGCTTACAGTGTAGGCACTGGACAGACAATACTGAACAAGACAGAAAAGAGCCCTGCTTCACAAGGTACCATTCTGGGCTGAATATTATATATTAATACAGATATTAATTTAGCACCATGGCTCAAATTGCCTGGTGGTAGACTATAAGGGGGAAGGTTTTTATAATAATCATCTATCCTGGTGGGTGAAAATTGCTCACTCCTTACAGGGAATGAATTCTTTCTGCACTTGACCTGACATGATAACAGTGTCGCATTCATGTTAAGTTAACACACATTCCCTGAAAAGTGATCAGTTCAATCAGTTGTTTCATTAAACAACCCCAGATGACTGGATTTTACTCCACTGAATTGTTCGATCCAACTAGTGGTGTTAGAATTATTTAGGATGAATCTTCACCTATGCAGAGGGTTATATCTGAAGATTTCAGGTGGAAAAAACACTGGTGAATGAAAACCAACATTTGGAACTTAAATGATCCAGATTGGTTACTACCTGATTTTACTAGTTTTTTCTCAGTGTTCCAGTTTATTTTATAATATACACAGCCTACTTCAACCATGCTAATAATAAGAGATGATATAAGGAAAATTTAGGACCAATACCTACCTTTTAACACCAATTTAATACTTGCTCTCATGGTGCTTACAGACCAGCTTTAGAGAAGTAAACAGGCAATTCTTTTATAGTAAAATGTGTTAAGGGAAGTTCAGAATGCTATGAGAGTATTTAGGAAGGGGATATCTAACTTGAAACTGGGGATGCAGGAAGGTTTCCTAAAAGAAGGGACTTGAGAATGGAAAGATAATTAGGATTTAGCCAGACCAAGGGGAGTGGCAAGAGTGATGGAAGTAGACAGAATAACATGCACAGCTGAAAGGGAACCTATCTGTAGTAAACTATAAATAGCTTGACATGACTGGAGCATATAATATGAGGAACACAATATGAGTTTGGAGAAGTATGGAGAGACCATAATCATGAAGGATCATTTATGCTAGGTTTAGGTGTTTGGAGGTTATCCCAATGGCAATATCCAGTTATTGAAAGATTTTATAGGGAACAAGATGTAGTGTGATCAGAATTTTAGTAAAATCACTTTGGAAAGACAGTTGGAGACTATTGTAGAAACAGTGGAAATAGAGAATACTAACTTGAAATAGGCAATGGCAGTGGTGATAGACAGTAGCTTAGAGAACTTTGTTAAGAGGTAAAATCAGTTGGCCTGGTGATTAGCTGTGAGAGAACGAAAACACAGAGTTAAAGATGTTTCCCAAGAATCTGACTTGAACAACTGGTTGGTGACATTTAGAGAAGCTGAGATTGAAGAGGAAGAGCATGAATTCACTTTTGAACCTGACAAGTCTGAGTTGGTTGTGGAAATTACAAACTGAGATAGTCAACAAATAATTAGATATACAGGAAAGACATTTGGTAATAGGAGTATAAATTTAGAAGTTTATAGATGTAATAGGAACCATCGAAGCGCATAGATTCCTATACTTGAGAGAATGTAGAGTGAAAAATTCCAATCATGATCCTTGTAGAACAGACACCTTTAGGGACAGGCAGAGGAAGAGGATGCTACAAAAGGTATTGAGAAGAAGTAATCAGAGGAAGATGGAAAACTGGAAGAGTGTTTCATAATGGAAGCTAAGGGAAGAGTGTTGAGAGGAAGGAGTGATCAGCTGCCACAGGTACTGCTGAGAGCGCAAGTCAGACTGAAGTTTGTTGTGTTTAGCAACAAGGAAGTTGTCAGTGGCCTGCTGAGAGCAGTTTTTACTGGAACAGTAGAGTCACAAACAAATTGAAGTGGTTAAGGAATGAGTCAGAGTTGAGCAAATGGAGATGGTGAGTCTAGGCAGATCTTTAAGTGATTTGGCTTTGAAGGAGAAAAAAGAATGTGAAGCTGAAGGAGGTTATTTATTTGTTTTTAAAGAATGGCCTAGTCTTGATGGGAAGGAGCTAGTAGAAGAAGAGTTTGAAGAATTGTGAGTGATAGGAGATGGGTGAAGGTTGAGATTCCAAAGAAGCCTGGAGGAATTGGGATTCAGAACATAGAGGAAGGGTTAGCCTTAGACAGGAGAAACTGGAGGGAAGAATTCTGAAGTTTTGAGCTCTGTGATGGAAAGTTGAGGAGTTTCCCATCTGATGGGTTTTATTATCTTTATGAAGTAGGATAAGTGGTCATCAACTGAGTATGAAAAGTGGTTTGAAGTTGGAAGTTTGAGGAAAATAGAGGTTTGCAATAGATGTTCTTACACTGTAGCCCAGAAGGAGAAATCAAAATAATGAATAGAAAATGCTGCCAATTAAACTGTAAGATGTCCTCAGGTTTTAGAGATGCTAAAATACAAAATGGACATCTTAAGAACTAATGAAGCAAGTTCTTGGTAAGATGCAAAGAGAGTAAAGAGAATTCATCCACATTAACACAAACAGAAGATATGAAGAGAAGTTCTGATGTTAATTAACATGAAAAGAGACAAAGTGGCAGCTATGTAAGCATAACATAGCAAATAAATCAATAAATTATAAGTAAGATATATAGGATAACAAGACTGAGGAATAACCTAGTCCAGAAAATATATAATTAGAGGGAACAGAAAAAAATTTTCCATGATTGTTTTGCATATAGAAGGATTTAATAAAAACATGATGTACATATAATAAACTTTCAAATAGAAGAATAAAATGAAAAGGGAGGTCACAGAGCTAAAAAAACAGAGGACAAACACTATATAGAGCTGATTTATCTGGTAGAGTAATGGACAGCTTTGACATGGCTTAATACTGAGTTATTGATGTGAAGGAAAGGCTTAATAGAATCAAAGCAAAAAATACATTAAAATAATTAGACAGAAGATAATATAGAGGAGACAAAGCTGATATAGCAGAAAGATAATTGGAATCCCTAAAGTAGAAAACCCAACAAATAGCCCAGAAAATATTATTTGAATATTCTGTATTCATAAATATAATATAAAAATATGTAATATACACAGAGTATATATAGAACATATATATTCCATATAGTAAGATTTAATGTCAGAAGACAATGGCAGGAAGAGCACACAATCCAAGAATGTAATACCCAGACAAACTGCCATTCATGTATAAAGGTAACAGGAAGTTATTCCTAAACATCCAAGAACTCAGTGAATCCAGAACATATGAAGCCTCTCTGAAAAAAAGAAAGACTGATGAAATACTGATAATCAAAGAACAAATTAAAAATATAGAACTCAGGAATGGAAAAGACAAGGTAAAAGAACAGGCAGTGATTGTTGGATCTATTTATATATCAATCTAAGATTTAACAACTGGAGGAATTATAGCTATCTAAGCTAATGTAAATATTATAAACCCTGAGAGTATACAAATAATAACTAACTAAAATGAAGCTGTGGGAAGTGAAACTTACTAATTTTCTTGCTTAGGAAGGAGTCAGTTTATACTGTCTATATTAAACATATAGTTTAATCATCATTTAATAATTTAAGCTGTTTGTATTTTATAACTTTTTCATAACTTTAGAGAGATATTTGGGGAAATAATAGATTTTACTGTGATAAAAAACATTTAGCTGAAGTTCAGCAATTTTTTTAGTGTACTTTTCTTTTTCTTCTTTTAAAATCAGTGGTGGTTATATTTAATGCTTCTTTATGAAAATGTAACATGTATACTGTGATTCTATTTTAATAAATTCTAATTGATCTGCTTATACACCTATCATTTATCTATCTAATTTACATGTCTATGTGTATTTATGCATATAGACATACCTAGGATAATGGTCACCTAATTAAAAAAATTGTTATTTGTGGATATGGGGATGATTATTTCACTTTTTTCTTTATACTTTTTTGTGTTATATAAATATCTTTAATAAGCAATACTTTAAAATTGCCATATGCTCATTTTGAAAAATTAAGAATTTACAGAAAAGTACAATAAAGAAAAAAATCTTATAATTTTACATCCCAGAAATAATAATTATTTTTTTGTGTGTGGTACACGGGCCTCTCACTGTTGTGGCCTCTCCCGTTGCGGAGCACAGGCTCCGGACGTGCAGGCTCAGCGGCCATGGCTCACGGGCCCAGCCGTTTCGCGTCATGTGGGATCTTCCCGGACTGGGGCACGAACCCGTATCCCCTGCATCTGCAGGCGGACTCTCAACTACTGCGCCACCAGGGAAGCCCCAGAAATAATTATTATTTTGTTAAATGTCATTCCAGATTTTTTCCTGAATATAAACACATGGTCATTCACATACGTATACATTTTTTTTTTTTTGGTAGCACCACATGGCATGCGGGATCTTCATTCCCCAACCAGGTATCGAACCTGTGCCCCCTGCAGTGGAAGTGCAGAGTCTTAACCACTGAACCGCCAGTGAGGTCCCTATTTTTTTTTTTCTTGAGGTCCCTACTTTTTAACAAATTGAGATCCTCTTGTTCACATTATTTTTTAATGAGCTCAGTTAGTATATTGTGGACATCTTTTAACGTCAATAAATTTAGGGTCACACTGTTATTTTAAGTAAAATTTCTTTGTATGTTTATTCCATAATTTATTTTACCAGTCTCCTAAGGAGAGACATTTAGAATGTTCAATAGTTTTCATTATTATAAAAGCAATCCTAGGTGAACAGCTGCACTCACATATATTTGCACACTTATTTAATTATTTATTAAGGTAAGTTCCTAAAAGTAGAATTTCTGGGTTTAAATCTATATATATATTTTTTTTTTGCGGGGGGAGAAGCAAATTCTTTGTGTGTGTGTGTGTGTGTGTGTGTGTGTGTGTTTGTGTGTGTGTGTAACCATGCATCAGGCAGTATGTTGCACATTTTCCACCAAAAAGAAGGAGTGAGCCTGCATCTCTTGGGGTCTGAGAGTATGTCTTCAAATGTCCAGCGGCAAGTGTGAGTTATCTTTGATTTTCATATTTTATCTTAAAAATTCATACTGATTTTTCACACTCTATTTTTAAAAAATATAAATGTCATGTCTTATACCTCCAGATCTTTGAGTAAATTTGATGGTCCACGAAAGTGTGTCAAGAATATCTTGTTGCATAGAAAGCCTAGAGACAAACCCACGCACATATGGTCACCTTATTTTTGATAAAGGAGGCAAGAATATACAATGGAGAAACAACAGCCTCTTTAATAAGTGGTGCTGGGAAAACTGGACAGCTACATGTAAAAGAATGACATTAGAACACTCCCTGACACCATACACAAAAATAAACTCAAAATGGATTAAAGACCTAAATGTAAGGCCACACACTATAAAACTCTTAGAGGAAAACATAGGCAGAACACTCTATGACATAAATCACAGCAAGATCCTTTTTGACCTACCTCCTAGAGAAATGGAAATAAAAACAAAAATAAACAAATGGGACCTAATGAAACTTAAAAGCTTTTGCACAACAAAGGAAACCATAAGCAATACAAAAAGACAACCCTCAGAGTGGGAGAAAATATTTGCAAATGAAGCAACTGACAAAGGATTAATCTCCAAAATTTATAAGCAGCTCATGCAGCTCAATAACAAAAAAACAAACAACCCAATCCATAAATGGGCAGAAGACCTAAATAGACATTTCTCCAAAGAAGATACACAGATTGCCAACAAACACATGAAAGAATGCTCAACATCACTAATCATTAGAGAAATGCAAATCAAAACTACAATGAGATATCACCTCACACCAGTCAGAATGGCCATCATCAAAAAATCTACAAACAATAAATGCTGGAGAGGGTGTGGAGAAAAGGGAACCCTCTTGCACTGTTGGTGGGAATGTAAATTGATACAGCCACTATGGAGAACAGTATGGAGGTTTCTTAAAAAACTAAAAATAGAACTACCATATGACCCAGCAATCCCACTACTGGGCATATACCCTGAGAAAACCATCATTCAAAAAGAGTCATGTACCACAATGTTCATTGCAGCTCTATTTACAATAGCCAGGACATGGAAGCAACCTAAGTGTCCATTGACAGATGAATGGATAAATAAGATGTGGCACATATAATCAATGGAATATTACTCAGTCATAAAAAGAAACGAAATTGAGTTATTTGTAGTGAGGTGGATGGACCTAGAGTCTGTCATACACAGTGAAGTAAGTCAGATAGAGAAAAACAAATACTGTATGCTAACACATATATATGGAATCTAAAAAAAAAAGTCATGAAGAACCTAGGGGCAGGACAACAATAAAGACGCAGACCTACTGGAGAATGGACTTGAGGACACAGGGAGGGAGAAGGGTAAGCTGGGACAAAGTGAGAGAGTGGCATGGACATATATACACTACCAAGCGTAAAGTGGATAGCTAGTGGGAAGCAGCCACGTAGCACAGGGAGATCAGCTAGGTGGTTTGTGACTGCCTAGAGGGGTGGGATAGGGAGGGTGGGAGGGAGGGAGACGCAGGAGGGAAGAGATATGGGAACATGTGTATATGTATAACTGATTCACTTTGTTATAAAGCAGAAACTAACACACCATTGTAAAGCAATTATACTCCAATAAAGATGTTAAAAAAAAAAAAAAAGAAAAAAAGGATCCCTTGATCTCCTTAGCGCCCTTGACTAATGGGCTTCTTTGTTCTCCCAGGACAATTCTGTTGTTTCTTCTGACCCAGACACACTTCATTCCTCTGGAAGGAGGCACCTGTCCTCTTGCTCTGGGTAGAACCAGATGTCCTGATTCTGAAATATTTTTGCCCAGGTTATTATCCAAGACTGAGCTGAAGATCTGGTAGGGCAAAGGGCAAGACGCAGTCACACTGATGTGGAAGAAGTTATGCTGCCTTTGATTTTATTTATTTATTTGAATAGAATTGAATTCATCATAGTCCTTGGTTTATAATATACTGTCATTGTTTCATAAATGGCTCTAATTTATTTTAATTGTCTATTTATGCTTTTTATTGTATAATGGACAATGAATCCACTACCCACTCAAGAACTAATATGTTCCCAATCAATTATCTCCCTCTGTATTTCTTTTCTGCTTATTTATTTCTTAATTTCTCCTTTTATTTATAACAATGAGACCTTTGCCAGTTATGAGGTGAAGCGGATGTCTTTACTTAAATATAATCTAGTTCATGAAAAAATATTCCTCCAGGCGCCAAACTTCCTGGTGTAGTCATTCATGAAGAGAGTTTCATGAGTTATATAATGGAGATCTAAAGACCTGGTGTGGAAATTCCACCAGGCAGAGGTGGGGCTAAGATTTGGAACAGTTATTATTTTGACCTTACTTTGTAGGGGCACATCAGTGTGGTATTAAAAGGATGCTGCATGACGTGGTGGCAGCATCCACAAAGGACAAAGACAGTAGAAGATGGTGTGTGTGTTTAGTTGTACAAATAAGCAAATTATTTAAGGGTGAGAGATGTTTTAACCTTTACAAATTAGAACTATTTTCTCCTTTAATCCAGTTCAGAGGAAGTATGATTCACACAAATCTTCCTTTATGTTTCATATTGGCACTGGATTACATGCTAGTTGGTGAGCTGCTAGTCTTTGAACAATCAACTCAGATCAGACTTTCTTTTTTCTTAAAGTTTCTCACCATATTGGACAGATTGGTAAAGGAGCCTTTTAGTTTAGTGATTTAGTTGTTTGTTGATCTGGACTATCAGAGGAATTTTCTTCCCCTGCAGCTGGCTGTAGTCTTAAATTCTTGCCTAAACATGCCTGGATCTGGAATGAAAATTCTGCTTTGCTCTACAAAGGATTTCTCCATATTGTCACTCCTCTGGGACTGGTGACTTTGTAGTTTAGAAGATTTTACTCAGGCTCAGCTTTTTCTGAAGTTAAAAATTATATGACAGTTTCTGCAGAATTATAGCTGAATTCTGTCCTTGGCAAAGTAGGTAATTATAAATAATTTGGGGAAGGAAAAGGCCCATGATCATTCTTAACCTAAAGCATTATTTTCCCTTTATATTTTCAAGAAGTAAAGGCCCATGATCATTCTTAACCTAAAGAATTATTTTCCCTTTATATTTTCAAGAAGTACAGTTGTTAATAATTGAGACTTACTCCTTTGGATTTACACATATAAAAACAGTTATTCAAAGTGAGAGGTTAGTTAGCCTTTTTCCTCACTGGAAAAAGTGTCCCAGCTCAGATCAGGCCATTAGCACCACCTAGTGTATCACACACGCACAGAAACACAAAGTCAAACTCCAGGACAAAACATCCAAAAAAGTTTTTTTAGATCTTTGGGAAAATTATAGGTAGGGCCATCTGGGACAAACTCCTCTGTGGCTCATACTTTCACTTCAATATTTTTTATAAAGTTGAAAACAGGGAATATAAGAGGATATGTCAAAGAAAAGAACACCAAGATCATGTGGAAGGAAATAGGTAGGGAGACTGGGGAAGGGAATTAACATTTGCTGAACGCCTAACTGTGTACCTGGCTGTGTGCTCTGCTTATGTTTTCTTGAAGGAGCGAGTGGAGTTGGGGTTTTTCTCTCACTAAATCTTTGGTGCAAATGAATGACACAATGGGTTGATGTTATTACCTGACTCCAGGTCTTTTCCAGAACCTGGGAAGTCACTGTTGGGAGACAATTTTGCATGGGTCTCTTGCACATCTAGTGAAAGAGGCACTGACAGCCTTTTGTTCCAGATTATGTTTTCAAGGGTGTTTTATAGTGAACAGTCTTGGAAAATAGAAATAGTGTCTCCCTTCAGAGCAGAGGTTTGCTTTTGTCCAGTACAATGTCTCCTCCTGGAGCAAAGGTTGGGCAGGTTTGCTTGCAGCCATTATGAGATTTGGGTCTCCTAAACCTGGGGTCCCTCAGCTGTGATGCAAACCCATGGTATGTACAGCGTCCACCTGGGCATCCCCCCGCCCCTGTGCCACTGTGGGACCTGGGGGGCGAGGGAAATTGATACAAATATGAAGCTTATGCTGCTGCTGTGGCTTGAGTGCTAAAGTCCTTTTCTCTGATCCAGGAATCTTGTATCTTCTAGCAGCACCCGTGAAACTGGCAGCCTAACTGGTTAGCATGCAAGCAGAGTAAAATCTCAGACCCTTTGTAGTTCTCGACCGTCACCACGCCGAGTGAGTGCCTAATTGGTAGATGCTTGGTTCCTACAGTCGTGTAGTTCCTGCCCTCCCCACCCCCCCGAAGGAGGGATCCCAGTTCATCATGCCCTTGCTCTGACTACAGTTTTGCCTCATTTTAGGAAAAATCAGATGTTATGAATAATTCAAATATTAAAACTAAAACCAGCAGATGATTAAACACATAATATATAACATTTCTATTACACTTCACAGAGCACATATATAATTATATAACATTGGAATTGCAGGAACTGGTTTTTTTAAGTAGGTTTAATACAGTCTTAGTTAACTGTTTAGGGCATGATGAATTTCCAGGACTCACTAGTATTGTTTCTTATGTTTATCATAAAAAAAAAAAAAAACCCAGAAGTTTGAAGACATTTCTACTGAGCCAGGTTTTTCTAAAGATATAATTTTTCTTATTCCTGGAAACTTGAAAAATGCTCTCAAACTTTAGAATTACAGTGTAGGAGTGGGTTCATTGTGTGTGTGTGTGTGTGTGTGTGTGTGTGTGTGTGTGTGTGTATGTTTGTTAAAATGCAAATTAACCAGTTTCTAATTCACTGGATCTGGGCTGGGATTCAGGATTCTACATTTTCAAAATGTAACCTTGGGGTAGGTTCTGATGTTGGTGTCTCAGGAACCACATTCTGAGAACCGTCTTGAAACAGTTTATATGTGTATATATATATACACATATAAACTGTTTCCATATGTATATAACTTTATATATATGTTTATATAAATAAAAGTTTATATATAAACTTTTATTTTATATTTATATATATGAAATAAAAGACTCCTCAAGTAAATGAATGACTTAAGATATGCAAATGATTTGTGCGACTGTGACCTCTGATAATAAGAATGAGTTATTTTTTCATAGGTTGCTGATGGCCTTTGTTTTAAGAATAAGTGAGTGCCGCCTGGGTGTAGACTGCTTGTGATTTCCAATGCACAGGATGGTAAACAGTGGCTGAAGCAGTTATATTTTCTTTTTGTTTAATCAAGAAATACTATGGGCAGCAATATGGCTTATATCTTGAGATGGTTTCATTTTCATATCCATTGCCTTCCCTTCCTCATTGTTTCCAATTCTTGTAATTGGATTTTTATGAATAGGGATTGAAATCCTAAATGACATGGCTTCAATCTTTCTTTTCTTTTTTGTAAAAGCCTGTTGTTTTATTTTATTTTTAAATTTTATTGGAGTATAGTTGATTTACAATGTTATGTTAGTTTCAGGTGTAGGGCTTCAATCTTTCTTTACCTTTCTTAAAAACATTTCACTGGGCACTCATGAAAATCCATAGTGTAGGTAAAAGATTCATTTTATCCTCATTTTACAGATGTAAAAACTCTCAGACAAAGACGTTAAATGAATTCTGAGAATAATACATGTAGGAAATGATTGAACTAATGCTTGAATCTTGATTTTCTGACTCCTACCCTTCACTCTTTCCTATACACACAACCACCTCCTATATGAGCTCTACAGGGATCCTATTACATTTTGGACATAATTTGATTTTGACGAAATGTAATTTATATGTACATTTCCAGGACAAAGAATCTCCTATTGTCTAAGCATGGTACACCTGTGCAGCAAAGAAAAAACAGTGACATCCTTATGATATAAAAAATATCCCAGAGGAAAAGACAGCGTTCTGTTTTCAAAATGAAGTGGTGTCTGCAATAAACAGAGCCAAGCCTAATTACAGAACATCATGCTCTGACCCAAGACATGCACATTGAATTATCTTACCAGTCTTCAAAATGCCCCATGAGAGAGAGGAATGGAAAAGGCAGTGCAGAACAGGCGCAGATTGTGGACAGACTGCCATGTTAATTCTGAAGGGGACTTGGGGACCACACCTTGATTTCTTGTTCCCAAGTACCATGCCAACCATTGCTCTGGGCTTCCTGACTTTCCCAGAGACTTCTCTAGATTTTGTATTTTCCAGGGCACCCAGACCCTGTCTGGCTTTCAATAAATGTTTGGTAACAACAATAACACAGAAGTGACTGTTTATTCAGATGGAATTTAGCATGGATGAGATAACATTCTGAATTTCTGTTTCCCACTCCTATGATTGTGAGTTTAAGCAACAAGAGAGAGAATGGATTTAATACACATTTCTATCGCTGGTAGAGATTGGCAATACTTACCTTGGAATAGGTTCTTTATTGTTTTCAAAATGCTCTCACGTGTATTAGCCCCCTTAACCAAACACCTGTGAATTGAGCAGCACAGACATCTATTTCATTTTATAATGGAGCTCAAAGAGATTAATTGACTTGCCTAATGTTGCAGTAATTGAGCCTGTCTGATTTTGAACCTGGTGCTTGACTCATTTTAAATTTTTTATTCACTTAACCACAAAGTCTGAGATTCTCCTCTAGTCAGAAAGTGGGCATCACCTTAGAACGCTGTACTCTACAGCATGGTGCAGAGGCCAGAACGTCCTGAGTCTGATTCCAAGTTCCGCCTACCACCTGCCTCGGTCAAGGTGTTTAACCTGCCTAAGTCCCAATTTCCATATTAGTCAGAACTAGCTTGGAACCTGGGAGGGATTCACTATTGATATAATTGGAAAGGCAGGTATGTAACAGAGGACAATGGGAACCAAGGTCTTATTGTGATTGGGGGTCCTCTCTTTGCTTCTCATGGCCCCCTGTTTGATTCCCTCCCACTGCAGTTCTGCCTTTCTGTGCTATATGCCAGTAATTAAGGTACTGACATGTGTGCCATTTTGCTATGAGAGGAAGGGGCCCTTTACCCCAGTTGCAATTCAGAGAAACCTAGGTAAAAGTTTCCTTCTTCTGGTCATGTCACCCTAAGACAGTGGCCAGAAATGTAAGCTACTGTAATGACCCACCTTGGGTGACTGGTCTTGGAGGGCACAGGGCTCTACACTGACTCTACTTGAACCACATGCCTGGGGTGGGGAGGAGCAGTTTCCTGAGAGAAGGGGGAGGCTGTTACTAGATGAAGAGGGAAGGGGTTCTGGCAGATAAAATCAATAGATGTGCACTATGGGCTTTCAGTGTCAAGTAGGAATGCTAGTGCTGACTCTTCTAGATTCTTTGGTGAGGATTATGGACGCACTGAAAACTACTAAATCTATATCTTCAATCCTGATACTTTACTGACGTTCTCATCCTTTCTGTCTAAAAGATTAATGTCAAAAATCCTTCACGTGGCACAAAGATGCCTTTGTTAATTGCCCTTTGGCTTGCCTCTTGAGCCTCATATCTTTCTGGTCCTTTCTGGAACTCCATATTCTGATCTTATTGAACCTCTTGAAACAACATGCTCTCTCATCTCCAGACCTCAAAATGTGCCAGCATGCAGTCAGTTACTCTTGAAAAAAAAATACATATATATATTAATATTTCATCTTCTATTCTATTCTATTCTATTTTTGGCTGTGTTGGGTCTTCATTGCTGTGCGCAGGTGGGCTTTCTCTAGTTGCAGCGAATGGGGGCTACTCTTCTTTGCCGTGTGTGGGCTTCTTATTGTGGTGGCTTCTCTTATTGCGGAGCACAGGCTGTAGGAAAGCGGGCTTCAGTAGTTGCAGCACGTGGGCTCAGTTGTTGCGGCACATGGGCCCTAGAGCACACGAGCTTCGTGGTTGCCGTGCGTGGGCTCAGTAGTTGTGGTATGTGGCTCTAGGGCATGCAGGTTTCAGTAGTTGTGGTGCGCGGGCTCAGTAGTTGTGGCTCGTGGGCTCAGTAGTTGTGATGCACGGGCTTAGTTGCTCCACAGCATGTGGGATCATCCCAGGCCAGGGATCAAACCTGTGTCCCCTGCATTGGCAGGCGGATTCTTAACCACTGTGCCACCAGGGAAGTCCTTGAATATATTCTGAATTTATTAATTAATTCAGCTAATTAATTAATCAGTAGTAGTGTCTAGCCTATAACAGATGCTCACTGTATAGAAAGTATTATTTTCCATTTTGTCTGTAAGCTGCCAACCATATTGTTACATTCATCTCGGTCCAACCAAAGGCCAGAATCCTTTTGTGATGAAACACTTATTCTCAAAGGTAGAGGTCATCCTGGGTAGGCAGTGGGTTGTTGGGATTGGCGTGATCTATGGTTAGTGGTCATAACTGGCCATGGGCATAGAATTAAGCGAGACTTAAGACACCTGGGGGGGGTGCCTCAATGTTGTAATCTCTTCTCTGTCTCTAGAAACAGGGCATATGTCACCAAGGAGTGGGGAGAGCTTCTGTAGTCTTCTTTCCTTAGGGTTAGACAGACACATTTATTAGGCAAATTAACTGTTACCTTGGTAGGCAGAGTATCTAGCTCTGGAGTTGAGGGAAGGGAATGTGGCTTTTTGTTGGAGAAAGAGGTCAGACACATGTTAGCATGGCCTTATTAGCAGAGGGCAAGGGAAGAATGATCAGAGAAGGATGAGCTGAGGGAAGCCAGGTGGGATGTGAAGGGCTGCATCAGAGAGACTAGGCCAGGGAGGTGCAGTCTCAGCACTGAGAGGAGGGTGTGAGACACACGCTAGGTTGGGTGCAGGGGTCGGGGGGTTGGAGAGCATCATGATGACTGTGCAAGAGCACTGATCAGGAGGCTTGTGTTCCAGGCCTGGATCTACCTTCAGCTTCTAGCTGTGTTCCTTTGGTGAGGTCACATGTTTCTCTGAGCTTTGTCCATGGCACACTGGGGAAATGACTGTATTAAATCAGATTCATTTCAGCAAAGTATAACATGATTTTTAAAGCTATAACATACAGTTGTATAGTTAGCAACTTGCAAATTAAAAGTATAATTATTGAGCTTTCCAGAATTCATTCTTGTGGGACTTTATCTTGCAGCTTTGCCATTAGGAAGCATAAATATGCTCTGAAGTAAACCTATTTTGTCATTTAAAAAGTCATTAAAAAGTTGATTTCAAAGAAATTAGATCATTTTATCATGTCTAATTTCCATTTTTTATAAAGAAATGCACAGTGAGCTTTACATTTTTATTATCTTGTAAAAGACTTTCTAAAAGAATTCTATATATTGGACATTTTAGTTTTATGACCTAAGTATAATTATTTGGGGGATCAAGTCTAAAATACTTTTTTTTTTTTTTTAACATCTTTATTGGGGTATAATTACTTTACAATGGTGTGTTAGTTTAAAATACTTTTAAAAGGAAACTTTTAGAAAGTCTTTTTAAAAGATAATATCAAAAATTAAAGCTCATTGTTTATTATTTCCTACAAGATTGGATTTCTTAATGAAGAGAGGAAGGTAAGTGTGATGAATTGAGCAAATTTTTTCTTAGAAAGAAAAAGTCACAAGAACCTCCTCCTGTAAGACAGGGGCCTCCATTTCACAACTAAATCTATTTTTAAAATTTCTAATTGGCAAAGTACTGAGCTAAATCCCCACAAGACCTGATTACAGCAAGTTCTTGGACAAATGCTTATCTCTAATTAATAGTATTTTCATCCACGCTAACTATGTGGTTGTATGACATAGCTTTGCAAGTTGTATCATATCCTGGTAAAACCGAACTGATTTAATACAATGATTTCCCCAATGAATTTGGGGATAGTCCCAAAGATAGAATCCAGAATTTACTGATGTTATTTGGGAAAATGGTTTTTACGTTCAATCCAGGAACATGTCATCAGATTTCTTGTACAGATTTTGTTCCTGAGAGATGGAAAACGATCCCTTTCTGTGATTAACCTTTGGCTCTAAAAGTTCTTGCAATTCTGTGTCTGTTCATGGACAAAACAACGGGGTGAGGTGTCAGAGTGTCTGCAGTCATTCTGATCATCTCTGCTCCTCTAGGACCAAAACAGACGTAGCTAAGTTCACATTTTATGTTGGTTTGTTTTTCCTCCGTAAGTTTCTGTTTTACTGAAACAGGTCATTTTATGTCCTCTGGAACCAAAGATGAATTCCCACTCATATGACTGCTGTCCAGCTTCACAGGGCCCATGTTCTCAGAACTCTGTGGATACACAGTGCAGAGGTCCATGGCAGTGCCCTGGCTGTCCCAGCAAGCCCAGTGTTTCCATCTGCAGCAACACCTATGGTCACCTGAGCTGGGAGAGCATTTTGCATTACAAACCATGGCTGAAGAGGATCTCACTAAGCAATCCCATCCTGTTTTCATCTTTCACTGGTTCCCTCAGCTGATTAGAGCCCAAGGAAAAGAATGCTAAGACCCTGGCTTCTTTCCCACTACAGACTTGCAAGCCTGCATTCCCAACCCCAGTCACTGCTTCCCCATACCAGTCTGCTGTAACTAGTAGTAAGGGAAAAGCACTCCTCTGTTATGACCCTACTTTTACCCCAGAGTCCAAGACCCCAAAGTCCTGGATATTAAAAGAAGGTGGGATTTAAAGTCATTAAAAAAAAAATAAGTTTACAGCCAAGCCATGCAAAACTGTTTGTTCCCTCATGCGTGGTAACCTGAAGCCTAATTTTATTTTATTTTCAAGATCTGGTTTGGGGGTTTAATGTGGGAAATTAGGTAATCATGAATGGAAAGCAATTGTGCAACCACATATGTCTGATTTATTTTAAAAGAATGATGAAGAGAAAAATCCCAGCAGCACTTTATAGTTATACTGGTACATTCCTTAATAGCTGTTTGTCAAGAAGTCTTTTCTAGTTTTGAATCTCCCTTCGCAGATAAAAGGTGATGTATACACATTTCCTAGAAGCTGATATGTAAACTACATTAACAACATGTTCTATACAGAGATGGTTTATATTTTTTTATTAATTTATTTTATTTTATTTATTTTTGTCTGCGTTGGGTCTTCGTTGCTGCACGCGGGCTTTCTCTAGTTGCGGCGAGCAGGGGCTACTCTTCATTGCGGTGCGTGGGCTTCTCATTGCGGTGGCTTCTCTCGCTGTGGAGCATGGGCTCTAGGCACACGGGTTTCAGTAGTTGTGGCACATGGGCTCAGTAGTTGTGGCTCATGGGCTCAAGAATGCAGGCTCAGTAGTTGTGGTGCACGGGCTTAGTTGCTCCATGGCATGTGGGATCTTCCCAGACCAGGGCTCGAACCTGTGTCCCCTGAATTGGCAGGCGGATTCTTAACCACTGCGCCACCAGGGAAGTCCAGAGATGGTTTTCAGAACAGCCTTTGCGTGCTTCTAATGACAGGTTTATTTCATTGTTAGATTTTTCCTATTATTAGAGACTCCTTTTAAAATATGAAATAATACCTGTGTCCCGGTAAAGTCTTCCTCTTTGTTGAGTGAATTCACAAAAGAATCCTTCCAAAGAAGACTAAAACCATCGTCCACCAAATTCCATGGTGTGGCTCAGGGTTGGATTGCCTTTGGCTCCCTCGGGGCATTTATAATCCCTGGAGGGATCTCTTGAAATTTAGTACATGCCTCCTTGAGCTCACATGTTCCTTTGGCAGTGGGTGAGTAGGGTGGCAGTATTCCCATACAGTTTGTTCAGCTTGGACAGTGCCAGGAATCCAAAGGGCTTTACTTCACAAGGCAGACAAATAGCTTGGCTTTGCAGACCCCAGAGGCTCAGGAGGAGAAAGTCACCTAAGGCCCAGAGGAAAAGCAGGACGTTTAAGGAGACCAGAATCCTTTTATCTCATTCCAGAACCATAAATCTCTTCTCCATCTTGGATTGCCTCTCTCTGTACCAACATGTGGGAGAGATTTTGACCAAAGTACTCATTAAACCTGAAGGAACCCCAAGGGGAGAGCACAGTCGTGAGTCTCCCTCTGGTGGACGATTCTAGTCATCCACATACAACTCTGCCGAATTAAGGGATGGGTTTCAGAAACAAACATACAAAGACTACATGGTGCACATAGTAAAACTATTTTAAGACACCATCACTGTTCATTACTATTTTCTTTTTTATTATTTAGCTGTTTTACAATGTTGTGTTAGTTTCTACTGTATGTGCATCACTATGTCCTTTTTTATAAGTTTATTTATTTATTTTTGGCTGCTTTGGGACTTCATTGCTGTGTGCGGGCTTTCTCTAGTCGCAGCAAGCGGGCGCTACTCTTGGTTGCGGTGCACGTGCTTCTCATTGCAGTGGCTTCTCTTGTTGTGGAGCACGGGCTCTAGGCGCCTGGGCTTTAGTAGTTGTGGCATGCGGGCTCAGTAGTTGTGGCACATGGGCTTAGTTGCTCTGCGGCATGTGGAATCTTCCCAGACCAGGGCTCGAACCCATGTCCCCTGCATTGGCAGGCGGATTCTTAACCACTGTGCAATCAGGGAAGTCCACATTACTATTTTCTACACAATAATTAAAAAAAAATTTTTTTAAATTATTTTTGGCTGCGTTGGGTCTTTGCTGCTGCGCAAGGGCTTTCTCTAGTTGCAGCGAGTGGGGGCTACTCTTTGTTGCGGTGCTCGAGCTTCTCATTGTAGTGACTTCTCTTGTTGCGGAGCACGGGCTCTAGGCACAAGGGCTTTAGTAGTTGTGGCTCGCGGGCTCTAGAGCACAGGCTCAGTAGTTGTGGCGCACGGGCTTAGTTGCTCCGTGGCATGTGGGATCTTCCTGGACCAGGGCTTGAACCTGTGTCCCCTGCATTGGCAGGCGGATTCTTAACCACTTTGCCACCAGGGAAGCCCTAATTAAAATTCTTTAATTACATACTCACCTCTATAATCTTCTGTTTTATTTCAAAGAATTTACCCTCACTTTGAAAGTCTAAATTAACAGCTCCTTGTAACTAAACACCTAAAGAGAGTCCCCCCACCCCATCCCCACCAGTAGATGAAAGAAGTAAACAGTTTATCCATCTCTATTTCCATTCAAACAGAGAAGACCCAAGATGGGAGATTTAAATTCTGTCATTTGTAATTAACCACTGGGCAGGATTCCACTGGAAACTTCCCGCCTCACCTTTACCCTTAATTCAGAGGTTTAACTTGGATGTTAGTGTTTATGCTGGCAGGTCTCCACAGGACAGCTTCCAGGGGCCACTCACTCCAGTGACTTCCCCTGGGGCCCTATTCCCTAGGCAGCTGCACGGTCTTGGGCTCAGACGCCCAGTCAGTGGCCCTCTGAATCACTCCCTTTGAAAGTGGACACTGAGGAACTGCCTCTCCCTTCTTCAGATCTGACTGTTGCTCATGTTCTTCTGTCATTAGGTTGATCTAGTTTTCCTCAAGCTCTGACCCCACTGGACACGGATATTTGAGCAACACCCCTTACTTCCCTCCCCGTGAACCTTCTTCTCACTGCTGGATTCACAGGCTGGTGCTAATTTGTCTCCACATACTTTGCTCTTTTGACATTTGCAAGGTTAACGGTAGTTCCAGTACTTTTTTGAAAAAAGTTATTTCCCTTAAACAGACCATCACTCTAGTCTACTTAGACTAGTACTGATCTCACCTGTAGTTTTAAATAAATGTTTCCTGGTACTTAGTTCCCTGACTAGAATCTGCTGCCATTAAAATTTTTAATCTAATTTAATTTAATTTTTAAACTAATATGGGGAAAATTGACTTTTGCAGGGGAGTATACAGCTCTAAGAGTTTTAACATGTATGAAATTTTGTAACAACAATCATAGTTAAGACACAGAACTGATCTGTCACCCCAAATACTCCCTTATGCTGACCCTTTATTGTCATATCCTCCCCCACCCCTGGCTCCTGGCAACCACAGATCTGTTCTTAGTCTCTGTGGTTTTGCCTTTTCTACAATCTCATATAAATGGAAACATACGGTATGTAACCTTTTGAGACTGACTTCTTTAACTAAGCATAATGTCTTTGATATTCATTCATGTTGTGGTATGTATCCGTTATAGACTAAATGTTTGTGTCCTCTCAAAATTCATATGTTAAAGGCCTAACCCTTAATGTGATAGTATTTGGAGTTGGGGCCTATGGGAGATAATTAGGTTTAGATGAGGTCATGAGGGTGGAGCACCCATGATGGGATTAGTACCCTTAAAAGAAGAGGAAAAGACATCAGAGCCCCTCTCTCTGCCTCAGGAGGTGGTCCTTCACCAAGAACTGAATCTGTTAGCACCTTGACCTTCGATTTCCCAGCTTCCAGAACTGTGAGAAATAAATGTCTGTTATTTAAGCAACCCATTCCGTGATATTTCATTATAGCAGCCTGAGCTGACTAAGACAGTATCAATAATTGGTCCCTTTCTGTTGCTGACTAGTATTCTATTGGATGGGACTAGTATTCCATTGAATAGAGGGACCACAGTTTGTTTACCCATGTACCCATTGAAGTACATTTCAGTTATTTGCAGATTTGGCTAGTATGAAGAGAGCTGCTATAAACATTTGTGTACAGGTATTGGGGTGAATGTAATTTCTATTTGTCGAGGGTAAATAACTATGAGTGGCATTGATGAGTCATATGATATGTATATGTTTAATTTGACAGGGAACTGCCCAACTGCTTTCTAGAGTGGCTGTTATAATTTTGAACTCCCACCAGTAACATAGGAGAGTGCCAGTTGTTCCATACAGTACTTGGTATTGACATGGTTTTTTTTTTTAATTATAGTAATCCTAGTAGGTGTGTAGTGATACCTTATCATGGTTTTAATTTGCATATCCCTAATGGCGTTGAGCGTCTTTTCATGTGTTTATTTGTCATTCTATATCCTCTTGGCTGAAGTATCTGTTGAACTCTTTTGCCCATTTTTTAAAAATTGTGTTTTTTTCAAAATTGTGGAGGAAAATTCATGTGCATGTATATATATAATTTGCCATTTTAACCATTATTAAGTGCATGACTTGTTACATTCACAATATTGTACAACCATCACCACTACCTATTTCCAAAAATTTTTCATCACCCCAAACAGAAACTCTGTACCCTTTAAACTATAACTCCCATTCCCTCCCACTGCCAACCTCTGGTAACCTTTATTCTACTTTCTATCTCTATGAATTTGCCTGTTTTAGGTACCTCATATAAGCAGAATCATGTAATATTTGTGACTGGCTTATTTCACAAAACATAATGTTTTCAAGGTTCATCCGTGTTGTAGCATGTATCAGAATTTAATTTCTTTTTAAGGCTGAATAATATTCCATTGTAGGTATATACCACATTTTCGTTTATCCATTCATTTGATGGTCACTTGGGTTGTTTTCACCTTCTGGCTATTTTGAATAATGCTGCAATGAATATGGATGTACAAGTATTTGTTTGAGTTATTGCTTTTAGTTCTTTGGGCTGTATACTTAGGAGTGAAATTGCTGGGTCATATGGTAATTGTATGTTTAGCTTTTGAGGAGCTTTAGAGGAAAAGTCTTTAATTTTGATGAAGTTCAATTTATTAATTTTTATAAATGAATTGTGTGTTTAGTGTCATGATTAAGAATTCTTTGCCTAACCCAAGGTAATCAAGATTTTCTCCTATGTTTTATTCAAACGTTTTATAGTTTTCTGTTTTACATTTATTTCTGTGATCTAATTTTGATTTAATTTTTGTATGAAGTGTAGGGTTTAGGAAGGAGTTAATTTTTTTGCATATGGATGTCCAAGTGTTACACAACTATTTGTTGAAAAAACTATTCTTTCTCTGTTGATGTTCTTTGTACCTTTTTCAAAAATCAATTGATTATATTTGCATGTGTCTTTACTTTGTTCCATTGATTTATGGCTGCATTCCTTCTTCATTAACATCCTGTCTTGATTACCATGTTTATTTGTAATTTTAAAATCAGTAGTGTGTGTTCTTCAACTTTGTTCTTGTTTTTTCAAAATTATTTTGGCTCTTATACCTCCTTTGCCTCTTCATCTAAATTATGGAACCAACTTGTATTTATGTACAAAAAATTCTGCTGGGATCTTGACTGTAATTGTATTAAATCTGTAGATCAGTTTGGGGAGAAGTTTAAGTACATTGAGTCTTCTGATTTGTGAACACTGTATGTGCCTCCATTTATTTAGGTCTTATTTCATTACCATTTTGTAGTTTTCAGCACACAGAACCTGCACATTCTTGTTAGGTTTACAACTTGGCATTTAATTCTTCTGGGGACATTCTAAGTGATATTGTTTTAAAATTTTGGGTTTTAATTGTTTATTTCTAGTATTTAGAAATATGATTTTTTGTGTGTGTGTTGATTTTGTGTCCTTCAAACTAGAGAGTGGACGCCATGGAAAGTAGCTGAGTTAAGACATCTTGCCAATACCCTAGCCAAGAGGACTTACCTGTGAGCAAGGGGCACTGGTTGTGGGATGGACGGATGGGTGAGGGTGGAAGAGCAGGAGTGTCTGGGAACTGTGTGGTGGAGAGGACTGCAGGGCTCTCTGAGGAACTCACACATGCGCACGTTAAGAGAGCTTGCATCAAGAGAAGTCCATGCTCACCAGAGACACACTGAGAAAACCATTACTGTGTCCAGTTAGATAAAGAGATGCCTGCACTTTTCCTTCATTCTCCTCCCAGTCCTAACACATGGAAGGTGCTGGAGCCTTTAAGTCAGATATAAGATTACATTTTTGCATTGGCCTCTTTTAGGCTTTGAAAACCAAAAGTAAATAGAAAGTTATTGCCAGTTAAGTGAGATTCAGTATAGCATTGGAGAAAAGATAAAACAATTTCCTACTATGGAAAAATTGGCAACACTGATTTACAGCTACTCATGCTTCAGCCTCAGGTTTGAGGTCACTTCTCAGGGACTTTCTTCCTCCAGACTGGATTAAGTACCCTCTGATAAGCTCCTGTGGTCCTGCGTTACCCCTATTTTATCACATATCACAAAGTATATGACTCCTGATTTATTCTGTATGTCATTAGGCTACAAGTACGTTGAGGGTAGAGAATGTGTTTCATGTACTAGTGTGTACATAGTACCAGCATGCTCCCTGCCACCTACTGAACATTTTTTGTATTTGCAAAAAGTTAAACATGTGGAGAAGCTGCATCCTTGCTGTAAACTGTCCTATGATCTCTAAAATTCTACAAAAATTTCCAAAAACAAAAAAAACCTTTCTACTTAAAAGAAATACAGGGAAATCATTTTTCAATGTATGATTTTCTTTTTTTTTGGTCAGAGCTGACCAAAGATGAAATGGACTGCCTAGGGAGGTAATGAGTTCCCTGTCATTGAGGGGTGTTCTTGTCTAAACTGGACGGCTGCTTGATTGGGGATTTGTAGTGATTCAGACTAATAGTAGGACTTTGTCATCTTTAAAGTTCTTTCCAACCCTGAGCTTCTAATTAGTGTTTATTATGCTTTTAAATAGATTATTATCTATTGAACCGAGTGCAACATTCAATTCTTGAGTTGATGCTGGGCCTCCCTAAGGCTCATCTTAAATATTACTAACACCAGAGTAAAGTAATTGGCCCATTTATGATAATTCAGATAATGTATTTTATCAGTTTCAATATAATTATTTCTCACGAGTAATTCTTTATCATTGCAATGGAGAGGTGAGTCTGAATTAATCTAATAGGGAAAATGAAGAATCAAAGCTTTGGAGATCAAAGTAAGGGAAACCAACTAGGGAAATTGTAATGTGATATGAATCACCTGAGATCTTGTGAAAATGCAGATTCTGCTTCAGTGGGTCTGGGATGGGGCCTAAGGGTCTGAATTTCTAACAAGTCCCAGTTGATGCCAATGCTGCTAGTCTATGGACCTTTTTTTTGGGTAGAAAAGACCTAAAATTGTGTTTCCCAAACTTTGCTATTCATATGAACCTCATGGGGGTGAATATAGATTCTAGATCCTCGTCCCAGAATTACTAAATCAGAATCTCCAGGGGAGGAGCCCAGGAATGTGTATGTTTTGTTAAGTGCCCTGAGTGGTTCTTATATCAGTCAATCTGGGAGTCAGTGTCCTAAGAACTACTAGGTCCGCCTTTATTATCTCATCCTCTCCCGGGGAGGGGGAAGCCCGAGGTGCTGGTCTTGAAGGGCAGATGGGAAGCTGAGGGGAAAAGAGAGGGAGGTATCAGAGCAGTGTCTCCACTTTGGTTGCATTTTAGGACCACCAAAGGAGAGCTTTTACAAATCCTCAGGATCCTTGGGCGTGGGACCCAGGCCTCAGTAGTTTTTGAAGCTCTTTAGGTGACTCCAGTGTACAGCCAGGGTTGAGACCCACTAAAGTAGAGGGAGGTGGCAGAGCCAGGCTGGAACTGACACTGTTCAGGAAAGGATGGTTGAATAGAGGAAGTAGATGACTTATTCAGATTATAGGTAAGTTGTTTATGCATCTGCTGGCCTCTTTTTAACACTGGCTTTCTATAGATGTGGTTTGAAAATAATTTGTGCTTTAAGGTAAATCTTCCTTTCTTTTCTTTTTCTTTGTGATTAAGGAAATTGTTATTCTCCCCCCACCCCCCCCCCCGCCCCAGTACATCGTTATTAACATACACTGATGGGAGAATTTGCTATTAACTAATGGAATTAAATAAGGAAAGGAGTTTGGAAAAGCTTCAGGAGAGGGCTTGCTGGCACTGAGTGTTCTCCTTGGCCAGCTCCTCACTGTTCCCTAACCAGTTTGCTTTCTGGAGACATCAAGCTAGGCACTAGGACAGGTGGCTAGACTTGGAGCTTCTAGAAAAGCGCGGACACTGACACAGGAAAGTATCTAATGACTTTCATTTCGCTTTCCCAAACCAACTTACCACGGAGCAGAGAGGATCTGTTTTCTGTATCGTCACATCAGATTGGTATGCTAAGCTTCATCCAAATTTGAGGAGCACACCCTGGTGAGATTTACACTTTTTTGCTTTAGTAATTTACTGCTTCCTTCTCCTGCAAGCCTAGTAAACCAAATAACAATGGAGTGGGGGAGAGAAGGAATTGTTCTCATCTTTAAAATAAGAAACAACATGATTTGGCATAAAGCAGTGCTAGCTTGCTACTGTAAACATCAGCAATCCTGTCACAGCTGCACACTGATGACGCCCCCCACCCAGGGAAATGTGCGTGGTTGAGACATACACACTGGCCCAGGCAGCAACAATGGAGAATAGGACCTGAGGTCTTTTCCCAGGTTTTATCTTTAGCAGGCATCAATGTCTAATGTAGTAAGTCAGCTACTAAGTTCTCCCAGAAAGAGTCTGGCTTCCTCTGTTTGTATGGAATTTCCTCCAAGTGTGTGGCTAGAGAGACCCAGGTTCACAAAGAACAACAGTGTGGGACGGGATTAATGTCACCTGTCTTTCCTTGTCTGCTCTGCTCCTGGGGAATAATGTACTCCAAGCAATACAAAACAATGCCAAACAACTTGAGAGCAATAGTTTTTAATTCCCAAAGATTTTTCATTAAAAGTATACTTTACTGATATATGTCTCTACTGATGTCCTCAAAGCTAAGTTGAATACTCTACCGTGAAAAAGTTGTGTTGGAAATTGGAATAAACATGATTTTAAGACACATAAATGTTATTATTGTTTGATGTGGCTCTTGGGGACTGACAAAAGTTAGAAAACAGCTTCGGTTCTTGAACTTTTACTTAAAAATAATATTTCAGTATTATGAAATCTTAATAGATATTGGAAGGAATAGGTTACTGAAGTGTAAGATTCACAGAAGATAGAGCCAGGAGATATTTTAAAGATCATCTAGTCCAGTGGTTCTAAACCTTAGGGTGCATCAGGATCCCCAGGAGGGCTTATTAAACATAGATTGCTAGGCCCACCTCCAGAATGGAATTTCTGATTCAGTAGGTCTTGGGTGGGGCCTGAGAATTTGCATTTTTAACAAAATTGTCAGGTGATGTTGATGCTGCTGGTCTGGGGACCACACTTTGAAAACCTCTGGTGTAATCCAGTCTCATTTTATAGTTGAGCCAACTGAATCCTGAAGAATTCCTTAGTCTGGCCCTCTTGCTAGGCCATGTCCGAGTCTAGGGGAAGCTTCTCCACTTGAGTATAAGATATTACCCTCTTTCAAGGACATTGCTTTAATAATTGTTCCTTCTCCTGATCAACATCTGCTACTATCAACTCACCAGTTAATTGCGTTAGTCAGCATACAAATGTTCTGTGACAGTGTCCGTCTTAAAAAGACAGTTCTCTGGACTCATATCTTATTCCAGCTACCTACAGAGAGTCTCCTCAGAGGGGTTGTCTGTGGTCATTGTTCCATTTCCTCTCCTCCCATTCTCTCTTGAACTCACTCTAATCAGGCTTTCATCCCATCACTTTAGTGAGAACAGCTCTTGTCAAGGCACCAGTGAACTTCATATTGCCAACCAAATACCGTGGCCGATTCCTAGGTATTGTCTTGCTTGTCTCATCAGCAGTACAGTTGGTTACTCTTTCCTTGCAACCCTTTGTTGACTTTGGGACACCTCTCTCTCGGTTTTTGTTCTAGTTCACTAGCACTCTCTGTCAGCTTTCTTTGTTGATTCTTCCTCCTTTCTCTAAACTCTAATCATTGGAGTTCCCCGGGGCCCAGTCCTTAGACCTTTTCTTTATCTACACTCACTCTCAAGGTGATCTCATCCTGGAATATCATCTATCCAGTGATAATTCACAAATTTATGTCTCCAGCCTGGACTTCTTCTCCTAAACTCCAAATTCACATACAGGCAGTTCTCACTTTGCACACTGTGGGACCATAAAAATGACCATGCAAACTGAAACTGTGCAAAGTATTCTTAATAATCAATGGGAAAAATTATGATTTTTCTGGAACCTTAAAAATGTCGTCAGAAAGTAAAAACTCTTACTGTCAGTTATAAATGTGTAGGGAAATGAAAAAATAAAAACTGATATTTAAAAACTATTTTAAATTTAGTTTAGTATGCTAATTTAAAATATTAGAAACATTAAGAATTAGTGTTTTATTTCTTTGTAAAATACTTATCAAGAGTGGTTTGAACCATGCTTGCCATCTTCCTGTTGTATAATGTGATTCAGAGCCAGCATCTTTTCTATACCCTGGCAAATTATCACAGTCCTTTCTAAGTTTGGATCAGCTTCCAACATTTTAGCCTCTGTGCTTTCAGTGTTGTGAAATATCTCCAAGAGTTTCTCTAAAGTGAAGGTTTTTGCCAGGATCACTCCTCTGGGACACTTTCATCTTTTTCGTTACAACTGCTTTCCTCCTTTGTGTCCATAAGCTTGCCTTCACTAGGCACCTGTGGCTGCATGTGTAGAGTCTCTTGATGGTAGCCAGGTCAGCTATTCCTTCTATAACTCCATTTATGTTTGATTCAAATTTCACTTCCAGAGTTACCACTTTTTTCTTTGCTACAGTTTCATCTTTGTTGACCAGTTTCCTCTTTTGAATACCCATTATGGTGGAATGTCATGTGGGTTTATCACTGGGAGATAAGGAGACAACACAACAACACACTTTGCATTCTGTGTGGGGACTGAATAAAAGATGTGCAGTGGCTTGGGCTTCCCTGGTGGCGCAGTGGTTAAGAATCTGCTTGCCAATGCAGGGGACAAGGGTTCAAGCCCTGGTCCAGGAAGATCCCACATGCTGCGGAGCAACTAAGTCCGTGCGCCACAAATACTGAGCCGGCCCTCTAGAGCCCGCGAGCCACAGCTACTGAGCCCGTGTGCCAAAACTACTGAAGCCCGCGTGCCTAGAGTTGTGCTCCACAACAAGAGAAGCCAAGACAATGAGAAGCCTGCGCACTGCAACAAGGAGTGGCCCCATTCTCCGCAACCAGAGAAAAGCCCGCTCAAGCAATGAAGACCCAACGCAGCCAAAAATAAAATAAAATAAATTTATATATTCAAAAAAAAGATGTGCAGTGACCAATCACAGACAGACTCCGAAAGAAGTGATGTGATTTGTCGCTGATCATGATGTGTATCTGTTAAACGTGGTGATCTGTGGGCCAAGGAAGCAGGGGAGTTGTACTTTCTGCAGTTACTCATAGTTAATACACTGTGGGTAACTGGAATTCAAGCCACACTCTTGGAGGACTGCTGTTATTTAATGAAACTGTGGTAACTGAAATTTGTGCAAAGTTTCAGAATTGTGCAGGGAGAGGACTGCCTATGTTCAGCTTCCTATTTGACATCCCCACTTGTTTAACAAATATCTTATATTTAACATGCCCTAAACTAAGCTTTTAATTTTCTCCAACCCCAAGCCCACAATCCTCCTTGTCTTGTTAAATGACAGCTTCATTCTTCTAGTTGTTCGGGTCAAAAATCTTGGAGTCATTTTTGACTCCTTATTTTCTCTTATACTGCACATCCAATCCATCAGCTAATCTTGTAACTATGTTGAAAATTAGAATCCTACCATTTCTCAGGAACCCGACTGCTATTATCCTAATCTGGGCCATCATCAGCTCTAGCCTATCTTCCCAGCTGGCCTCCTTGCTTCTACCCCAGTGCACTACATCTATTCTCTATAGTAATCAGAATGATCCTTTAAAGACATAAGTTGTTATGTGCCTCCTCTACTCAGAATTCTTCAATGACTTCCTGTTTCAATCAGAGTAAAACCTGGTTTTATAAGGATCTCCAGGGCCCTATGTCATATCCCATCTACCAGAGGCTGCTTCTCTGACCCTTCTCCTTTTACATCCCTCCTTGCTCACTCTACTCTAGCTGCACTGGCCTCCTCACTCTTCCCTGGACGGGCCAAGCATGCTTTGCCTCAGGGTCTTAGTGCTTGTTTTACCTATGTCTGGTAGATTTCTTCCCCATATATCCACATGGCTTATCCCCTCATTTCCTTCATGCCTCTGTGCGAATATCACATTTTATAACCTATGCTATATAAAATGATAATACCCATCCTTCCGTTCCTCATATGGCAATCCTTTGTTCTCTTATACTGCTTTTTTTCTTTCCCCATAGTTTGTGTTACCACTCAACATATTAGATATTTATTTGTGTATTTCCCCTGCAACTAGATTGTAAGTTTCATGAGACCGGAGACTTAGTCTACTTTATTAAACTTTATTCCCAGAACTTAGAACAATGCCTGGATCATAGTAGGTCTTCAATAAATATTTGTTGAATGAATGGATGATGAATATTGCTGGTTTGGGCAGTTTTGAAGAACTACCTCTTCAAGTGTGGTGTCTGCTGAGGCAGACGTGTTCTGGAGTGATGAGCAGGACAGTGACTTCAGTGCTTTGGTCGATTGGAGATGCAGAACTGTCCTAGAAGTGTAAAAGTTATTGAAAAATTTCTTATGGAAGTATTTGTTTATGTACAGAGCATGCACATCTTGTCTGGAAACTTCTGGTGGTCTTTTTGCCATCATATGTACCTTATTAAACAAATCTGAATATTCTTTCTTTTGTGTATAAATAGGTTGAAGCAAAAGATTTGGTTATTTTCATTTTCTTTTTTTTGGAATGATAGGGGAAAATGGAAGGGGAAAAAAGAACAATGCTAAAACCCTGGAGTTGATCACACGTGCAAGAACCGTGGTACAAAGGACTTAAGAAAAAGGAATCAGGTAGGAACCTGGAAATAAGGTTTTGGACTGGATTGATCTTCCTTTGGAGGTTATATCATACATAACTTATGGAGATATCCTCTTGGACCCCTCTTAACTCCAGCCATAGTTGGGGTCACCAGCTGCATGCAGGTGTTAACTTGAAAACACTGTACCTGAGCCTCACTGTGTATTTCTTACTTTTTGCTCTAGGGCTGCTCTGCCTATACTAAGTGGGATGCCTGCAGAAACCCATTTGGGCATTCTGGAGCATATACAAACCGTCAGATGTGAGAGCAACCCTTAATTAAAGGGTGATCGGAATTGATAGATAGATATTTCTCACTTTAATCTCTTGCATGAACAATTCAGAGATGCATTCTTCATGGTTCTTTTAGAGGGTCCTGGGGGATCAAGCCTCAGTTTCCCACAGGGGCGAGGAGCTTGATTGCATTGGCTTCTCCCCTTCCCTCTTGTGCTCTTCTCAGTCTGCAGCTCAGGGTCCTTGGGATCACGTCCCAAAATAAAATACCTTTACCCCAGACCTTGTCTCAGGCTTTGCTTTTTGGGGGAACCTAAGCTAAGAGGTCAACAAGAAAGCCTTTTTTGTTCTAGTTGCTGAGGGCAGCACAACTTTCTGTAAATACACTTGCCTCTGAAATGTTTCCTCTTCACTCAAAGACCTCCTCTTGGCCTGTATGATAAAGATCCAGATCCTTACTATAGAAATTGGAGCAAGGTCTGCTTACACTCTTACTCTATGTACTTGTACAAACTCCTAACTAGTCTTCTTATTTATTGCAAATATGCCATCCATAGTTTTGCCTCTGTGTGTGTGTGTGTGTGTGTGTGTGTGTGTGTGTGTGTGTGTGTGTTTTCTCCCAAGGGTTAACTCGTCTCATATTCTTCTAGAACCTTCCCTAAACACTTAGCTTACAGCAATCCTGCCTCCCATGCACCCTAGCTGTACTTTTTGTTTGGACCACCCTTGCTGTACTTATGCCATGGTGCCTTAAATTATTATTTATCTCTTTATTTATATGTTCTGGTTCAACTTTATTATAATCATCTGTGGGAATAGATTGTATCTTACAATCCAATACATCCAGCAGTACCTCACACAATGCCCTGAACAATAAATGCTACTGATGCTTAGACTGACATTGTGATGACATGATCCGAATCAGCGTTTAGCAAAGTGTATTCATAGGCATTGTAAGAACAAATGTGTTCTGTGTTAACTTAATTAACATAGGAAACCCTGGAGGACTTCTCTGAGTCTTTAAATTAACCAACCTTCATTGTAAATCTCTAAGAGGAAAATACAATATATGGTTTTCCCAAACTTACTTGGCCATGGATAATTGTTTTCATGAACAGTTACCTTAGGCTAGTCTCCTGAAATGCATGCTTAAACTATTTCTAAATACGTGGGTTGCCTACACTGCATAGAAATCCAAGGGATCTGGGGCAGAGTGGGGGTGTAGGGGATGGATGCATGTTGTAGAGTGAAATAATATATGGTATGAGAGAGGTTTATAATATACAGGAAGAGACAAAATATTTACATCCTAAAAATCGCTAATGAGCACGTGTCAAGATTTGTCCACTGTGCAAGTTGAATATATACAAGCTGATGGGATACACAGAAGAGGTGTAATCAGATTTTCTTGGGGACAATCTGGTCTCCAGGAGGTACATGTGACTACGGAATTCTCTTGCAAAAATAGGGCTTCTGGAAGCTTGCTTTGGTATGACAAAGTAAGCGTGCATATTAGGCTCACCTACAAGGATGTTGCTTCATATACCAGTCGTCTCCTTTTGTTCTCAGGCTCATTCCTCACCTTTCTTTTGCAATCTCAATTTCTCTGGCTCCCTTACTAACCTACTTCAACTAAGTCTGTCTAAGGGAGGCTCTGGAAGCAGGGAGCGGAGGGCTGGGTCTCTCTCCTTCTCTCTCTTTCTGTGTTTCTGAGAGCCTTTTTCCAGTTTCCAGCAGGGGCTGCATCTTTTCTGAGGTTTCTGGGTTCTGTTAACATCTCCTCTATCCTCTAGGTGTGGTTGGTAGTGGTTTCCTGATTTGGTTAATCTCTGGGTTGCTTCACCACCCCTCTTTGTTTTTATCAATGCTTCCATCACCTGTGCAACCAATTCCTTACTTCAAATGGTCTTTGTTGAAAAACCTGGAGTGGTTTCTGTTTTCCTTACTGGGTCCTGAGTGAAATGTCACATATTTGTATGTTGCATCTCTCCGTGACTCTGCTCCAGTCAGGGTGATGCTTCATGTCCTTTTTCATCTCTTTGCAGTGCCAGACACACAGGAAGTACTCAATATATGTTAAGTGAAAAAAATGCATGACTAGTTCCTTTTACATTAAATTCATTTATATTCCCACAGAATTTTGGAACATTTATGTGTTATTGTTTAAATATACAGGAAAGAAAATTCTTCCTATGAATAAATTGAGCATGGGGGAGAACCACTTAAGGGAAGTCAGAAATTTTCTCATTCCCAGGGCATTATAGAGAATATTTTTTTAAAATTGAACTATAGTTGATTTACAATATTGTGTTAGTTTCAGGTATACAGCAAAGTGATTCAGTTATATATATATATATATAAATCTACATATATATATTTTTTCAGATTATTTTACATTACAGGCTATTACAAGATATTGAATATAGTTCCCTGTACTATACAGTTGCTAATCTATTTTATGTATAGTGGTTTGTATCTGTTAATCCCATACTCTTAATTTATACCTCCCCCCTCCCTTTCCCCTTTGGTAACCCTAAGTTTGTTTTCTATGTCTGTGAGTCTGTTTCTATTTTGCATATAGATTCATTTGCATTATATTTTAGATTCCACATATAAGTGATATCCTATAGTATTTGTTTTTCAGCTTGTATATATTCAACTTGCACAGTTGACAAATCTTGACATGCGTTCACTGGCGATTTTTAGGATGTAAATATTTTGTCTCTTCCTGTATATTATAAGCCTCTCTCATACCATATATTATTTCACTCTACAACATGCATCCATCCCCTACACCCCCACTCTGCCCCAGATCCCTTGGATTTCTATGCAGTGTAGACAACGCATGTATTTAGAAATAGTTTAAGCATGCTTTTCTTACTTCACTTAGTGTGATATTCTCTAGGTCCATCCATGTTGCTACAAATGGCAATATTTCATTCTTTTTTATGACTGAGTAATATTCTATTGTATATTTATCCCACACCTTCTTAAACCAAGTATCTATTGATGGGCACTTGGGTTGTTTCAATGTCTTGGCTATTGTAAATAGTGCTGCTATGAACATTGGGGTATATGTATCCTTTCAAATTAGTGTTTTCATTTTTTCTGGATATATACCCAGGAATGGAATTGCTGGATCATATGGTAATTCTGTTTTTAGTTTTTTTTTAAAGGAACCTTCATACTGTTTTCCATAGTGGCTGCCCCAATTTACATTCCCAACAGTGTAGGAGGGTTCCCTTTTCTCCACATCTGCTCCAGCATTTATTATTTGTAGACTTTTTGATGATAGCCATTCTGACAGGTGTGAGGTGATACCTCATTGTGGTCTTGATTTTTATTTTAGAGAGAATAATTTTATTAGGCCAACTCTCCTTAGGAGGAAAAGCCTTTACTCTAATGGTCCTCTTTGTTTCTCCTCCCTAAGCCTTAGCCTTTGGAGACCATCACCTCCAGATACCTCAAGAAAGGAGAGAATATTTTTATCTTTTAATTTCCAAAAGTATGACAGTGCCTTATCTTAGGCAGCTGGGCTGTCATTTCTCCAATTGTAATGCCTTAGAATAGTATAATTTCAGTTTCTTCTTAGCAAGTGGAGTTTGGTGTTTAATTACCTTTTGTTTAATAATGATGGATATTTAGATGCATCAAGAGGTAGAGAAAGCAAGAAGTAGACTAGAAGAACTTTCAAGGGTTCTTGAGCTCATTTAGGCTATGAATAAATTTCAATTTCCTCCTACTAATTTAGAGAGCCTCCAGCATATCCTGGTCTATACTGTACTGTAGATTGTTCTTAATATGACCATCACTTGAAAGTATGAGAGGGTCTGTATTAGTCTGGGTTCTCCAGAGAAACAGAACCAATAGGATATATTTAGAGATAGAGATCTATCGATATAGATACAGATATAGGTAGATAGATAGATATAGAAGAAGATTTATTATGAGGCATTAGTTCATGCAGTTATGGAGAGGTCAACAATCTGCCGTCTGCAAGTTGGAGGCCCAGAAGAGCCAGTGGTGGTGTAGTCCAGTCCAAACCAAATGGCCTGAGAACCAGGGGAGCCAATGATGTAAGTTAGGTTGTGTTTAATGTTTACTATAGCTGTAGGTGCCAGAGCCTTCAAATTCCTCTTTCATCCTTGCTTTTGTCTCCACTGTTAATTTGGGCTTCCCTAATTTTGTATGGTAACAGATGGTAACTAGATTTATGGCTGTGATCATATTATAATGTATAAAAATATTGAATCACTATGTTTTATAATGAAAAAACTACATGAAGGGCTTGGAAACTCTGCTACTAATCCACCAGTTTTACAGAGAGAGGTAATAGCTTCATTAAGTGAAGTTCTGTTCTTAAAAGTTAATATATATAAATGAAAAGTTTAGAGTCCCCGTGTTCTACCTGAAGAGAAATGGAGTGATTCTTTGTGTGGTGAGTCACATAAGGGAGGCATTAGGGTAGGTTTAACATGAATAGGATATTGATTTCCCCTTGTTACTTGCTTCAACTCTATTCCTTTTGGATTGCCAAAAGCCTGTGTGACAACATTGTCTGTAGTTTGGAGGGCAATTAGGTGCTATATATTCTGGTCCTTATTTATCCATTAAAGTTTTGTGCTAACAACAACAACAATAACAAAAAAGTTGAAGTAAGTTTGGCAAGTTCTCTGAATGGTGATGGTGTGACTTTGGCACCATCTCATCTCCTGCCTCAATCACTGCTCAGGAATTATGGTTTAAGTTTGTTAGTGAGTTCAGGGAAGGGGTCCATGCCCTCATCATGTTACCTTGAGCCAGTGCCCCAAATGACATAGATTTTCTCACTATGAAAACAAATATAATGGTCACACTAAACTAAAATCTCAAAGCCTATGAATTGCTAGCTTGAGGGAACAATGCTGGAACTAGATTTTCTGAAAAGAAAAGCCACATTCCACAACCTTTAAGCCTGTGGAAATGGAAATGTTAAAAAATAGAGAAAAAGAAAAACTGCCAATCCAGATACAAAGAGTGAATTAGGTGGCTTCTGCATAATTAGTGAGGTTCTGATAAGAATGGACATTCCTCACTAGCATAATCACCGTTATTTGTGATTCAGGAAGTGTTTTACAGTGAATGAATAAATGACATGAATCAACAAACAAGATTCATTGGTTGCTGTTCAGTAGCTTTCACCGACTATTTCTTGTTTCTTTGGCTGTAGCAACTTGACTCTAAGTTCCTTGAGGACTATATCGTGACATTTATTTCTTTATATTCCTTACCACACTTAGTTTAGTGTTAGAGTTATTACTTAATGTATTAGGGTTTTCCAGAGAAACAGAACCAATAGTATATACATATATACAGCTGACCCCTGAACAACATGAGTTTGAACTGTTTGGGTCCACTTATATGTGGATTTTTTTCAATAAATATGTTCAACAGCACTACATGATCCATTGTTGGTTAAATCTGTGGATTTGGAACTGCAGATACATAGGGCCGACTATGGGACTTGATCATCCTTGGATTTTTGTATTCGAGGTGGGTCCTGGAGCCAGTCCCCTGTGGATACTGAGGAATTTCCGTATAAGAGGAGATTTTTTTATAGGAATTGGCTCACATGACTATGGAGGCCGAGAATTTCCACAATCTTCCATATGTAAACTGGTGAACCAGGAAAGCTGGTTTAATTCAATCTGAGTCCAAAGGAGCACCGGTGTCTGAGGGCAGGAGAAGATGGATGTCCCGGCTCAAACAGAGAAAAAATTTGCTTTTCCTCCTCCTTTTCTTCTATTCAGGCCCTCAACGGATTGGATGATGCCTACCCACACTGGCAAGGGCATCTTCTTTACTCAGCCCACCTATTTGAATGCTTGTCTCTTCCAGAGACACCCTCAGACACACCCAAAAATAATATTTTACCAGTTATCTGGCATCCCTTAGCCTAGTCGATCGACACATTAAATTAACCATTATAGGCTCCAATTCGTTAACCATATTTCAAAAAAGCAAAGCCACAACAAACAAAATTCCATCTGCTTCCTAATGATGAAAACTGTTAGGTTGGGCAGTCTCCTGGGTATATTATCTCATCAGGTCTCAGGCTCAAGTGGAGTAAACATTTTTTTGTAGTCTTAAAAAACCTCACACTTCTCAGTATGACAGTTAACCCTTGACTAAATAAATACAAGGAGGGAAAAATTGCATCTTAATTTTTTTTTAATGGAGAAATTAAAGCAAAGAAGAATATCTAATGTGTGGTAGCAGCATTTGAAGAAAACTCAAACTCCGTTCCTCTGTTGAAAATGCACCAAGGTCAAAGCCATCTAACTTTCCTTCAGAACATTCTTAACTCCCTCTACCATATTTTTGACTGTTTTGGAATCTCAAGTCTCTGCTTCTATGCACCTCTATCCTTCTGGGCTAGCATTGTTCAGAGTATGTTCTTGAACTCCTCTGAAGGTGATCCCTGTTCATAATATAGTTTGGGAGCCACTGTCTTGGTTTATCTGATCCCCCGTCTTCATTTCTTTTCCCACCAGGCTTGGATTTCACTGATAGTCGTAGTAATGTCATCAATTCCTTCCACCCCTTGCACGCTCATCCCATCTACCCAGTCAGCTTTTCACTCTAGGTTAATCCTTCTTCCAGTGTTTGTGTTCTGCTCTCTGTTTTAGGAATACAGCTGGAGGAAACTATATAACCAGCCAGGCTGGCATTAATGCAAACTCCCACCAGGCTTTCCACAAAGCTCAGAAACCTTCTTATTTGTCCTTGATCAGCTTGTTTTCTTTCCCCACAGCAGCTATTTTAAAATGCACTACTTTCTTTAGGAATTCTATCCATTTTCATTCTTCTCATTTTCAGTCATCAATATATTCATAGTCTTTCTCTCTTCAAAGAGAAAGTGGAGACCATCAGCAGAAAGGCATTATCTCTGTTCTATTCCTGTCTCCCTTAAAACTTGTCTGTGAGAGATCCTATTCCATCTCATAGGAAGAGGTCTCTCCCTTATGTTAAAGTAATTCCTCCACCTGTTTCCTGGGTCTCATTCCCTCCCCCTTTTGCATCTTTCATGTCTCTCTTCTACTGGCTCTTTCTCCTCTATATGCAAAAATACCTACAATCTAAAAAATACCTACAATCTAAAAAATACACTCCCCTATCTCATGTTTTCCTGTCACCACTTTCTTCTACTTTATCAATTCCCTTTGCTTCCTTAATCTATCATAATCTGACTTCTGCTTCCAATTCAATTATTCTTAGTATTATTTGAAAACTACTGAACAACCTCAAAAAGTAAAAGTTACCCATAATTTCCTTTTCTTTTCTTTTTTTAAATAAATTTATTTATTTATTTGGGCTGCATTGGGTCTTCGTTGCTGCGCGTGGGCTTTCTTTAGTTGCGGCAAGTGGGGCCTACTCTTCGTTGTGGTGTGCAGTCTTCTCATTGTGGTGGCTTCTCTTGTTGCACAGCACCGGCTGTAGGCATGTGGGCTTCAGTAGTTGCAGCACATGGGCTCAGTAGTTGTGGCTCACGGGATCTAGAGTGCAGGCTCAGTGGTTGTGGCGCATGGGGTTAGTTGCTCCGCAACATGTTGGATCTTCCTGGACCAAGGATCGAACCCGAGTCCCCTGCACTGGCAGGCGGATTCTTAACCACTGTGCCACCAGGGAAATCCCTACCCATAATTACAACACTTGAAAGAATATAAAATAAGAACCAATCGCTTTCCTATCCATTCATCTAATACTCCAGACATGGATTGACTATATTAGAAAACGTAACCATTTGTCTCCCTTTTATTGTGTTTTTACATTGTTTATGGTCTTATTTTATGTAAAGAAACTTCAGATTTTTATGGGTCATTACTCTGTTTTTTTCTCTTTGTGGCTTCTGAGTTTCTAATCTTGTTTAGGAAGATCTACATCTCAAAGTAATGAAAATGTTTCAACATTTAAAATATATTTATGTACGCTTCTACTGCAGGAGGCATGGGCTCGATCCTGGTCGGGGAACTAAGATCCCACATGACACGCCACGCTGCCAAAAAAAAAAAGAAAAAAAATATTTTTGTAGTTTTTTATCATTTACTTCCTTATGCCTGAAATTTATTTTAGGATTCAACATTTTCTTCTACATGGATAGCAGCTTGTCCCAACTCCAATTTTTTTTAAAGAATACGTCTTTACCCACTGAATTGAAGTGCTGTTTTTATTAAATGTTAAATTTCTGAATATACTTCAATTTGTTCTGTAGTCTGTTCCACTGATCTACTTTCCTGTACTGTTCCTATATGAAAATTACTGTATTTGTTTACACAAACCTTATGGTAGACAATATCTGGCAGGTTTGTCCCATCATCACTATTCTTTTCCAGAATTTTCTTAGAAAATTGTTGGACATTTATTCTTCTGGTGAATTTGAGAATTATTTTATGCAGATCCAACCTCTACCCCACCCTCATACCAAAAACAAAATAATATTTTGGGATCGTAATTGATATTATGTTAAATTTGTGCGTTAGCTTGAGAACGATAGACTTTTGCGCTGCACAGCATGTGGGGTCTTAATTCCCTGGCCAGGGGTCAAACCTGTGCCCCCTGCAGTGGAAGCGTGGAGTCTTAGCCACTGGACCGCCAGGGGAGTCCCAAGAATGATAGACTTTTTAATGGTATTAATTCTTTCCATCTTCGTGTCCTAGAATTATAATGTGTTTCTTCATTTATTCTGTATTTTCTGTAGGTCTTATACCTTTATCGTTAAATGTATTTCTAGGTTTTGTCATTATTTGAATAGTTTCTAACTATGCACCCCCACCCACCACACACACACCATTTTATTTTTTAACCTATCAGTTCTAATATAGGAATAATTTAATAGATTTTATATACTTATATCTAGTCAACTTACTAAGTTCTTTAATTAGGGTCAATAGCTTTTTGGTTGAGTCTTTTGTATTTTCCAGGCATGTGCCAAATCCTCTGCAAATAATTATTTTTGTTTTTTCCCCCCAAAGTTATTGATTTGTTTAATATTTTTTATCAAGTTTAGAAACCATTCTTATTTTGTAGAGTTATTTTAAGCTCAGGAATATCTGTTCCAATATCTCAAAAATTTTTCTGGCCTGAACTCATGTAATCGCATATTTTCTCCTTTAATTTTTTAATGTAATAAATTATACTAATATATTTCTTAAAATTGGGACATCTTGATTTTCCGGAATAAGCTTTACTTAGTCATAGAATATATCTAGTTCAACATATTACTGGACTTGATTTGTTAATATCTGGTTTCAGATTTTAATTTTTGTTAACTATAAGCGTTCTAGTTTTCTTTATTGGAATAGCTTTGTCAAGTTTTGGCCTTAGTATTATAATAGAATTGTAAAATGAATAGGAAGACTTCTGTTTTTTCTCCCCCTAGACTCTGAAATAGGATAACATGGGAATGATGGTTCTTTGAATTTAGAGATAACTTACCTGCAAACCTCCTGAATCTGGTGCCATTTTTAACGGTAGAGTTTGAATATATAGTTTTTCAAATTCTATAGATGTTGGATTGCTTAGGTGTTCAACTTATCGTCGAGTCAGTTTTAGGAATTTATATTTTGATAGAAGATCATCTGTTTTCTTTATATTTTAAAGTTTGTTGGCAGAATAACAGTGGTAGATATTGTTTGTCAGTGATTTGTGATCAAAGAAGACCTTTTATGAGTAGACAATGTTTCTGTATAAGAACCAGACTAGTTTTAAAAAATATAAATTGGACCATTTTGTTCACTTGCTAACTCTTCACTGACTTTTTATTACGTATAAAATAAAATCCAATCTCCTGACCATGGCCTTCAGGCCTATATGAAAATTTGGCCACTGCTACCTCTCCAACCTCATTTTGTGTCCCATGCTTCAGTCACAAAGCCCTTCTCTATGTTCCATCAATACAAGCTTTAATGCTGTTATGACCTTTGTATTAACTGGCCCTCTTTCCTCTAATTATCAGGAGTAAATAGAGTGCTTTATTGGAGAATAATAGTGGGGATCATAACTTAGGCTTTTATGAGAATGTGATGTTGAAGTTGTCACTTGTAAGATAGGCAGAAACCTCAAATTCTTATCAATTAGGTTTTCATCAGGAACAAATGAGATAATATTCATGAAATACTTTAGTAAAGATAAAGGTACATAAATGTAATCTGCCATTATTATGCCCTTCATGAATAATAATTATTATTAGTTTAATTTAAACATTGCCTTGCAATGAAGGCACAGTGTAGAATGTAGTACAAATTACATTTTTTAGTTATGGGGCTAAAATTTTATTTTCAGGTGTAAAAATCCTGGGGCCAGCTACAAAATGCAATTCTTTTGCACCTTAGTAAATGGGAGGACTCCCTGGGCTCCTCCAGGGGGGACAGAGGGGAAAATTTCTTCACCACTTGAGACATGGTGTGGTCTGGGTTTTGCAGCTCTCATTAGCTTACCGGCAGGTAGGTCAGGTTCAAATCCTGGTACTGTTTATCTCTGTGCTATTTCTGAACACAGTCATCACAACAGCCAGCTTCACATTTCAGAAAGTTACAATAGTACAAGGTTTAATGCAGTCATGTGATCTCTACCTAAAGAGGGATCCAACAATAACATTTTGTCTTGAAATAATGTGCCAGGCACTATTCTAAGTGCTCTGCAAATACTGATTCATTTAATCCTCAACAACCCTATGAGGCTGTTATTTTAATTTTCATTTTATAGATGAGGAAACAGAGGCACGGAGAGGTAAGTATGCAGTCACTGGGATATAGAGGATTCAAACTCAGACTGTGTGTGTTCAAACTCCATGCTTTTGACTCCTAAATCAGGGAATTCCCTGGCGTCCAGTGGTTAGGACTTGGCACTTTCATTGGGTTCCATCACTGGTCGAGGAATTAAGATCCCAAAAGCCTCGCAGCAAGGCCAAAACAATAACAAGAACAACAACAACAGCAAAACAAACATCCTAAATCAAGACTGCAGTTGGGAAAGGAGGCAAATACTGGGTGTCCACAAGTCCCGTAGCTACAGATTAATTTTTATGCACAAATAATTCTTTTATTTCAAAGCAATACAAAAACTTAAATTAATTGACTGGATTGGATCACTGGAAAATATTTTTTTTCAAGGATTATGAGGAACAAGGAACCGCCTACTCTATATTTGATCCTCAGCAGAGTCAGAGGAATATGAGGGCCTCTGGAAGTATGGGAATAGTTGTCTGTGAATTTTTCATGATTAGACTTATTCTCGATCTTACACTAGAGAGTAAGAAAAGAAAACATGGTACAAGGCCATAAAATCTTTTGGGTTCAATGGTTGATTTGTGAGTGGGTTCTGTGTTCTATCAGTTCCCTGACCCTTTGTATGCAGGTGAAGCAGTCACACAGAAGTGATTATCAAAGTGAATAAAGTGGAAGTAGCAACTTCCACAATGTCTGATGATTTCATCATGGTTTTGGCTAATCTAGGTCCTTTGTCTTTCCACATAAATTTTAGAATAAGCTTGTCTATGTATACAGAACTACTGCTGGGGTTTTGATTGGAATTGTGCTAAGCTTATACATCAATTTGGGGAGAATCGACACGCTTATTATTTTGAATCTTCCAACCTATGAATGCTCCAATTATCCTGGTCTTCTTTGATTTCTTTCATTATATACATAATTAAAGCATACAGATCCTGTACATGTTTTGTGTCATTTTCTTTGGAGCAATTTAAAGTGGCATCTTATTTTAACTTTTGGTTTCCTTATGTCCATTGCTATATAAAGTAATACGATGGATTTTGTGCATTGATTTTATAATCTACAACCTGGCTGGACTTAACTTTAGGAGGTTGTTAAAAAAGTGTTTTTTTTTGTTGTGGTAAAAAGCATGTAATATGAGATCTACCCTCTTAACAAAATTTTAAGAGTATAGTACAGTATTGTTTATTTTAAGCACAATGTTGTAGAACAGATCTCTAGAAGTTTTTACCTTGCAAGACTGAAACTTTTGTATAGCAACTCCGCATTCTCCCCTCCTCTGTCTGGTCCCTGGCAATCACAATTATACTCTTTGTTTCCATGAGTCTCTTTTCTTGGGTACAGCTGACTATAAGAAAGTTCTTACTTAATTAAGCTAAATAACAACTCTGGTTGAAGAGACCGTGGGTTTTTAAAGCACAGAGTCCTTTTGCTTTTCCTTTCTTCTAGTTGTTCCTCTTGTGGTTTGAGGGAGATAAAGTTTTCATGCTTCTGGCTATTAGTTCTGCAGTTCTGAGAGTGATCACAGTGTCAAGTATGAGGGACAGCGATTTTCTGGGGGTGGGGGGGGAGAGAGAGAGAGAGAGAGAGAGAGATTGAGAGAGAGAGAGAGAGAGAGAGAGAGAGAGGGAGAAAAGAGAGAGAGAGAGGTATTTTCACAGAATTAGAAAAATACCATAAACAAAATCTGAGGAAATGAGGATTCTAGGTTTTACAGCACACCCCAGACCCCATCCCTTATTAGAGGATATGCTATAAAGTGAAGCAGGACATCATGGTGGGTTTGCTTCATTTATCATCAAGATGGAAATCCAAGCATTAAAGATACTTTGTCTGAAAATGTTTTAGGTAAATAACTTCCCCGTTTAATCTCTGAGACTTCTGTCTTTATGGATCTTTGTATTCCTTGCTCTGGCTAAGGTCCTTAGATTTGTGTTTAGGGATCCTAAGTTGGGTTTGTTCTCAGCACACCATTTTCCTGAAAGGCTCAAGCATGGCATTACTTCACTCTGCAGTCCCCACAAGTTCTGGGCAGTGTTCTTGGAAACATGAATATGATCTCACCCAGTTAGAAGAAGCATCACATAATAAAATAATTGTCCCTCTCTCAGGCCATTGCACACTACTAAAATATATTGCTTCTTGACCTTTTGGCCAAGCTCCCATGTAGAACAACTAAAGTATAAACTTCCTTTCAGCTTTACCACACTCAAGGTCATATTTTATGACAGCTGAAAGCGATCTTGTGCCTTGTGGGGGCCCAGATGATTCCCTTTGTGATAGCTGAGTTTGTCCAAAAAGGCTGGATCATAGACTATCCAGTCCAATAATCCACATAATGCTGGAGCCCTCACTGTGATGTTTGCCGATATTCCTAGCTGGGGTTGTCCAGCCTGAGCTTGAACACCACCAGTGAAGGGCAGGGGACTCGGAGGCAGCCCATTCCATCTTTGCATCACTATTTGTCTGACTACAAAAAAGTCCCTTCCTTTGCACGGAAATCTGTCTTCCTAACATGTAGGCTCAATAATCCTAATTCTTCCCCATGGGTCTATGCACAGTAAGTTGAATCCCTTTTTAACTATTTGATGATACCTACTGTTTGTTCCTCAAGTCCTGTCTTTAGGTTAAATAACCTAGTCCCTTGAGCACATTCTCTTGGAATGTGCATTCAGGCTCTCTTACCAAGCATATCCCACGCATACTCTGATGTGTGCCCAGAGTTGAATTCAGTACTGAGCCATCTACTTTCTCATTATTGATATTATATATTTACGAGAGCACCATAAAGCGCCATTAGATTTCTTTTGGAATCATATCACACTGTTGACACATTGATTTTATTATTAAAAAATCCCCGTCTCTTACATACTTACTGCTACTTGCATAGTTAATTTTTGAACCCAGGTATAGGGTCTTGTAATTATTCATTCTAATTTTGTTTGTTATATTTGGTCCATTGTTCAAGGCTCTCATGCTCTTTCTGAACCTTGATTCTTTTATCAACAATATTTGCTGTCCTTTTGGGATTTTTATTGTCTACGAATTTGTTTGTAGCATAACTTCTATATTTGCATCTTACCCATTGGTATTAGCAGGGCAGAGCTAAGGACAGAGGGCAAGTGAAAATGAAAATTTCAGTCCAATAATGAAATAAGCTTACTATTTAATAACAATGAGTTATGGGTCTAAACAATAGAGTAATATTTTGTAGTAAACCTGGTGTGGTGGGAAAGATCGATGTCTCAGTAACCTATACTCCTTATGATATGGCTTCTTAATTGAAAAAAGAAGTGAGAAATTAAAGGCAGTCTTTAAAACAAAAGTAAAGTAAGTTATTGGTGTATAAAATTTTTAAAAAGATAGTCCAAGATTTTATTTGAGACTGGTCACTTCCCGCAAACCTCAATTGTTACTTTATTTAAGAAACCAAACCAAACCAAACCAAACAAAAGCTTTACTGCAGAGTAAACTTTTCACAGTTGAGTTTCTAGATCATCTGGTTCAGGTAATTTGTGGCTAAAGATATGGTTTTGTTTAAACAGCCCCACATGTAGGCTTTCAACCCTCCCCTTAAAATTAATTTCCATAATCCTTAACAGTGACAGAAAGATGTATGTGAAAGATGGGAAGGAACTCAACTGCAGTTGGTACATTCTGACTAATAAAGAGAAGGATTTAAGCTTTAGGAGATACATTTGAAGGATGAGTTGAATTTTCCAATTAGGAATGGATGTAGCATGACTCTCCATGTTAAAGCTTCCCAGGTAAGTTCAAGAGGAAAATAACTGAACCTGAATTCCATAGGGAAGTAATAGTTCCCTTTCTGATTAATGACTGTCTGTAGGCAACACAGCCAGGACAGACAAGTTGCTGCACTACATTCCAACTTTTACAAAAACTCCTTTCATCAGTTGGATACTTAAACCCACTTTAACTTAGTCTAATTAATGAGATGCATGCCAGTATGAATGATCAGTAATGGGATCATTGTACTTTATTTTCCTTTTGTTTATGCAGGGTCACAGCTACATTTTTGGCCATGTTTTATGATGTTATGACTGGACTGCAAACAAATTCCTGGTCAAACTGCTGTGGGTTGTTTATAAAATAATTTTGGAGTCTAGTTTAACTTCCAATCCTCCTCTGCTACATGTACACACACACACACACACACACACACACACACATCTATCTCAGATAGTCAAAAATAGCCTTTTCTAGCACAAATGTTGTAATTATAATTTATTTCTAGCTGAACATTATATTTTGTGAAGCACCATCTATCCTTGAAGATTTTTTACCTTTAAAGCTTGGATCGTCTGTGTGATGGGTCAAAATCATCCTTATGCCGAAACATAGTCTGTGCTTTAACCATGGTAAACTCCTTGCAAATGTCCAAATGTGTTAGGATATAACTGTCTCCAAAGCTTTGCATATGTTCTTCCCATTGACTGGAATGTCCCCTTTCTCTGGCTCAATAATTTCTATGCATCAAAATGAGGCTGAGTGCTTTACAGGAAGTTTTCCCTGATTCCTGGCACCTATACAAATGCTCTTGTGCTTATCTATTACATATCAGGTATCACACTGTGTTATAAAAGTTAATTTCCTTCCATGTCTTTTATTAACATTATGTACCTATAGATAGTCATATATAATACGTGCTGCTACTCTCTGAGATATAATAGATGCTCAACAAATATAATAAATATTCCCTTTAAAAGAGGGGGCGTTTCAAGAATCCCCTGGCGGTCCAGAGGTTAGAACTCCATGCTTTCACTACCGAGGGCCCGGGTTCAGTCCCTGGTCAGGGAACTAAGATCCCACAAGCTGCATGGCAAGGCCAAGAAAAAAAAGAGAGGGAGCCTTTCTTATTGTCCAGACTAGAATAGGTGCTTGTACTGAATATTCTCATAGAACACTGAACTTCTCCTTTGCAGGACTTACATTTGTAACTAGGTACTTTCTTGTATAATTGTTTGATGTCTATTCCTCCCCTAGGTTATAAGCTCCATGAGGACAGGGACCACTTTTTTCCATTGTTCTATTTTTCTTCCTGGCACAGTGCCCAGCACAGGGAATTTTCTCAGTAACTATTTATAAAGTGACTGATGAATTTAATGAATAGGTCTCTATGAGAGAAATTGATGAGGGAAGTCTTGCCCTTAGGTTTTAGTTTAATGTCAGGTGTTGCAAAGGGGGAATGTACTAGGAAAAGGGTAAAACCGTAAAGAGAGGGTTTCTTGAAAATTAACTGAAATACTAAAGGATAGAGTAGGAAGAAGGCAGCAGGGTTGAGGATGGAGCAAGGAAGTACAGTGCCCTGATAAAAGGAGAGAAGTGTGAGGAGAAGGGTTTATACCCTAAGTTGTGACTGTGGGTCACTGAGATGAAGACCACAGGCGAGATGGTGGTGATTGGGGTTTACCTAACCTTGGGGTTCCAAATAGGGCTTTGATTTAAAGATTTTTTCATGGTCTCAACAACTCCCCTTCCAAAGGCAGTGTAGAAAGAATTTTGAGTAGCTACAGAACTTACTAGCTACAACACTTATTAGCTGTTTGACTTTGAGTAAGGCATTTGACATTTCTGAGCCTCGGTTTTCTCATTCGTAAGGAGAGGGCAATCATATTTACCTTAAAGAATCGTGTGCCGTGAAATGAGGTACTGTTCATAATCATCTAACTTGGTCCCTGGCTCACAGCAATTACTGTACAAATGGTAGAAATTTTAATATTAACCAGACTTAACCTTTACAGAACTTTTGAATGGTTCTGTTCTTGGCCTCAAATTCAGTATTTTTAATAAATGGGTTGAAGCATTCTTATCAAATTTAAAGATGACACAAAACTGACAAAAACAGCTAGTATGTTGGCTGACAGGCTAAGGAGCCATAAACAGCTCAACAACTGGGGAGGATAGGCTGAAACCAGAAAGATAAAATTAATAGGGACAAATTTAGACTCTTGCTTTTGTGCTTAAAGAATCAGCTGAAACCAGAACAAGGGAGACCTCGTTTAAGAGCTTATAAGAGAAAGGCCCAAGGGTGTTAGCTGACTGTCAGATTAATGTAAGCCAACTGGGTGAAGGCTGCCAAAAAGCTAATGTGATCTGAGGTCATGTGCTGGAAATAGAGCATCCAGAAGAAACGAGGTGATCATCCAAGTGTCCTCACGCAGGGCGGACAACATCAAGGGATTGTGCTCAGTTCCTGGCCTGTGCTTTAAGACTGATAGATCTAGAAGAAGGTTAGCAAGAAGGCCAGAGCTCTGGAAATCATGTCTTATGAGCAACAGTCAAAGGAACTGGGAATGTTTAGTCTGGAAAAGAGGAGACTGGAATGGTGCAGGGTTGGAGGTAGAGAGTGGGTGGCATGGAGCATGCTGTAACCTTCAAATATTTGAAGGGTTTTCATTTGGACGAGGAATAGACTTGCTCTGCAGTGTTTCAAAGGATGAAAGAAATATGATTGGAAATTGGAAGGGAAGTTTTGGTCAATATATGTCAAAGTATACTCATTGTAGCTGTACTTGCTAGCATTTATAAACCATGTGCAAGGCACACTACTAAGCTCTTCTGATATATTACTCTTCTTATATACTACTTATTTAATCCTTGCATAGACTCTGTAAGGCGAACATTATTATCCCCATTTTATAGATGAGGAAACTGAAGCTTAGAATAAAGAATTTATTTGCCTAAAGCTCTGAAACAGGTTAAATCGTAAAGCTGGGGCTCTAACTCAGGTCCCTTAGGACTAGAAAGCCTGTGATTTTTAGCCCTATGTCATATTTCACCTAGAGTTTCCTGGGACATAGGAGTTTCAGTGCTAAAACCAGGACAGTCCAGGGCAAACCAGAATTATTGGTCACTCTAATTTCATAGTATGTTTCTCCACACCCCCATGGTGGAGGAGACCTTTGCTTCCTAGAAAGCTGGGATTATAGCTCAGTGTCTGGCTTTGGCTCAAGTTTCAAAAGTGGTTCCAGAAAAATTTCACTGTTTAAATATGGAAACGGTCCGTCCTAAGTGGCAATGAGCATCCAGTTCCTGGATGTAATCAGACCAAGGCTGGATGCCACCTGATGGAGTTGCTGAGGATGAGAATTCTCTACTGGGCGCATTGTCAGTAGAGGTCATTTCTAAGTCTCTTCCACCTCTTGTTATTATGTGATTCAGACAAAGAGGGCTCCTTCCTTGGACCCTGAGGAGATCCCCCAGGCTCTTTATCCAGAATTAAGAACACACTTATGGGGCTGGTTTGAGATGGTTTCTCAAGAAGCCTGGAACATGGACCTCTGTCTTCCTTCCTGTGTCATTGCCCCCTGCTACATGTAGCCAAAAACATGTGTATAAATGTTCCGAGATCTTTGCCTTGGAGCACACATGCTTTGGATTTTCAACCCAAGGCTCTTCCAAGAAAGATCCAGACACCAATTCATTATGTATAGGTCACTGATGTGTTTATGTATTGAAAAATCATTTCAAAAAGGAGAAAAAAAACAGGTCTCAGTTCATCCTTCGGAATGCACTCATCAGTGAAATGTCATTTCATCGGTAGTCTCTAAAGGCCTCATGGCTGAGTGTCTACGAGCCTATTAGTATTCTGAGAAAGATTTTAAAAACTTTTCTAGACCCTTGAAGTTAGTTCTGGGTGTGTCTGGGTAGTGTTGTCTTGGAAAGGTCTTCTTTTTTCTTACAGCCTGCACTGGAGTAAAACTGACATAGAATAAGCAAAGTGACATCATAACACATTGGCCCCAAGTGAGTTAGGACATCCTTAGTGATGCTCTGCTACCTTTCCTGAACAGTCTGTTGGACAGTGAGATTACATCTCTCCTGAGAGGCCTTTGGCATTTGGTGAGTCTCTATTTCCAACTAAAGGAGATGCCATCTTATCTGTGACAGTTTTGCATGTGTGGCAAGCAAATGCAAGTGGCCAACACAGGGAATTCTCCACGAGGGAAACTGAAAACAGAGCAAAAATTTCCAAAGAAAATAGCCAAACTACAAAAGCCCACACAGTCCCCTCTGTGTTCTTCTTCTATGTATACCTTCTCCTTGAGGGCCCAGCAACAAACACCTGAGTCATTTTTCATTTAAGTCTAACACTACTTATGTCTAGGTCCTTGAATAGCTCAGCTGTTGCTGCTTTCTTTACTAACAGCCTTTGTTACTGAAGGCCCATGTGGAGAGAAGCCCTGTACCAAGTGTTTTACATTATTATCTTATTTATCCCTCAAAACAACTCTGAGGTAGGCAATATTGTCCCCCTTTTGTAAGTGAGGAAAGTGAGCCTCAGAGAGGTTAAACATCTTGTCTGAAGTCACACAGCTGGTAAGTGGAAGAGCTGGGATTTGAACCCAGTTCTATTCAAAGCCTATTTTCTTTTCATTATGCTACTCTGCTTTACTTTGACCTGAATCTGACCTTCTGCCAAAGCCTACCTGCAATATGAAACATTTTTTCAAGACTTCCACCCTCTAATACGTGTATATCATCACCATCTTTTATACTTGCTTTCACTGGGTTATGCTAATCCTGAAGCCTCAGAGAAGTCTTCTTTCACATCAGAGCCTGGATCCTTACTGCATAAAGACCTTCGCTGGTGGTTTTAAACTGCCCCTTATCTATGCCCTCGCAACCAGGATCATCGCTCTGCTTCTCATAGGGACGTATCTTCATTGCCTTTAAGTCTACCCCACATGCTCTTCTCACTGAACATTCTTTTCCCCTGACATAAATATGATGTTATTTAATATAAGGAATATATTTTTACATTATAGCTCTTTGTGGATATACTTTTATTCAGTCTTAGTTTCTAAGCTCCTAGAAAACCAGATCCCTTTAACTGGAGCTCTGCTGTTTGGGGGCAGTGGGAGGTGAGTGGAGGATGCTTACTATCTGCCCTTCTCATGTTTCGATAAAAAAGGAACCTCTGCTAAGACTTCTGCCCTCTCAGCAGTTCTGGGGAGGAAGAGTCCACCCTCTCCCCACACTTCTTTCCTCCTTCCTTTGGCAGGAGAGTACCATCTGTTTGGTCTCTGCCCATGTATAAACCAATGGGATTACGGATAGTACAGTTCTGATTTCCTCAACCTTTTCCTAAGGTAGGGTGGTGGTGGTGGGTTTCCATTGAGTTGAGGTGACATAAAGCTTGCACAACATAATTTTGGACCTTGGGAGGAGAGCACTGTCCAGGAGGTCTGCTTCCTGCCACATCTGGTTGGACTGGCACTGTAGTGTGGTAGACAAGGAATTTATATCACAAGTAAGAGAAAAATCTGCTCTGCTATTTTCTTGTTTGTTTGTACTTGTTATTAATATTATCCTCAATTTGCTGTTTCTTTACAGAAATCTTTTTAAGCCACTTGTCCGTTTCTTGAGGGCTAGTTTAGTTAAAGCTAGATGATGTCATTTGTAGCTCATGCCTCCAGGCCTATATAAACTGAAATACGTGGCCGTATAGGGAAACAAGCAAACAGGTGAGAGATCCCTGAGAACTTCTTTCCTTCATGAAGTTCCCATTCATCCATTGGGATGTCTCCTGTGGTATGTGTATGTGACACATAACCAGTCAGACCATGAGTGGGGGCCAGTGCTGAGATGAACAGGCAATATGAGTAAAGTTTAATTACCTTTTTATAGATAAAGAATAAATATAATAATGAATAGATGTCCTAAGATTTTCTTAAGGAGGATTTGAGAAGAATTTCTCTGCCATCTCCCATCTCCCACGGGTCAAGGTTTGCCCCCAGGGGTGTTGTTAATGCCCCTGCTTTTATAGGTTAGGTGTGTGTGGCATTAATCAGGTCCCTTGGTATCTTACCCCTCAGTGGCATCAGGGAAGCCATCAGGTAGGAGGAGAGAGGCAATTGCCAGGGCTGAGATTTGATAAATATGACCAACAAAGGCTGAGATCAATCCCATTCAATAGTTTCATACAGCATTTAATTAAGACTTCTCACTATCAACAGGACATCAAGCAGCAGGATGGAACTGCAGTACAGACTGCTTCCCAGAGCCCTGGACCCAACTGAACAAGTTCTACAAACCACCAGGGTCTACATCAGAAAGCCAGGTGGCTTTCTCCTGAAGGCTCTGTATTGACCTTTCCACTCGGCCCAAGGCATTAATCCAGGAGCAGCAGGGTGTATTTGGATTGTACACTTGGCCTCTGAGGCAGTCTAAGGCAGTTTTCTCATCAGTAATAACTCTGGCCAGTGAGATGAGGCTGACTTCAATGCCTTTAAGACTCAAACTAGTGTCACTGATCTCTTTGGTTAAAGTCAGGAACAAATTTCTTAACAGCTTTTCTAATTGAATGACTCCATCTGGAAGGATAAACACCCACAGAATAAACAATGAGTCAGTTATCCTTCAGGAGACTTTCTCCAAGTAACTAAGGATGGTTGTGTTTCAGAGAAATCTCACAGATGTCTGAAGACAGCATAATCTACTACTGGTGCTTCCTCAAATCCTTGAAGATGCTATGACCAAGTGTAGGGTGTAGGTTGCTGTGGTCTTGGGGAGCATACAGATGAATGTCTAGTGTCATCACAGGTACAGTCCTGGGGATGACCATGGTGCCTCTGGAAGGAGTATTGTTTATAATTATTAGCATCCCCCAAGTGGGACCTACATCAGTTGGGGACACAGATTGACAGTGTCTTAAGTGTGGCCTCTCAACAGGCTGGTAAGCATTACAATATTCAACTCATGTCAGATAAGTGAGTGTAATCCTCACCTTTGCAGGGATTGCCTGTAGGCAATTATCCTGACCTTTCCTGTCTGTCCACACCACCAATTGGGTGGTATTTGTCTGTCTCATGGAATGATTTAGTGATGCCTATGAGAATGGGGCTGGGGAGAGACATCCAGAAGTGTTGACAGGTGTTTTGTGTAGGAGGTGCAGGAGCTGAGGCTAAGCCCCTAGTGTTTGCAATTGATTTCTCAATAAGGTTAAGGGCAATGACAATATAATTGTAGTTAGATCTGTCTGGTGGAAGATACCAGATACAGCTTAAATTTAAGTTAAGTTGGAATTTAAGGCCCTTGCAATGGTTTAAATCTAAGCTCTTACTATAGTTTGGGAGACCTGCACCAGAGGTTCCCCTCTAGGCAGGTTCCTCTCCACCAGATAACTCCCAACAGCTCATTTTGGTGCCTAAAAATTCAACATTAAATTGGTCTTTTGAGTATTGCTCTACTAAAATATAAACAACTGTAGACAGATAATACATTGTTAGCCAACCAGCCATTTCCTGAGGAACACATCTGCAGGGCCGTAGTATAATGGAAGAAAATTGAATTGAATCAGGACACTGATTTATCTTGGTATACTCTAATATTAAAATGGCAACATTTTAATATTAATTCCTTAAAAACTTCTTATTAATTTAATTCTTATTTAATTAGGCAATATACACTTAGTTAAAAAATAAGTACAAAATATATTCAGTGCAAAGTGTCTCTCTTACTCCCATTCCTTAATCCTCCATTTTCCTTTCCCAGAGCAGCTTTTACCAGTTATTTATACCATTTAAGTGATATTCTTTCCCCTGTCCCACTATTTTTTTTTTTTTACCACAAATGGTAGCATGTTAAAGGGACGCTTTGCTTTAGTTTTACTTAGCTGTATGTCTTGGAGATTGTTCTGATCTATACATAGTATTTTTCTTCATTCTTTTAAATAGCTGCATGGTCTGGCTATAACATAATATATTTAATCAGTCCTCCATTGATATTCATTTAGGTTGTTTCCTATTCTCGACTACAACAAGTAGTGCTCCAACAGATATTGTCTCACAATAGCACAAACAACATGTGGCTCATCCAAGGCAGAAAGCCCCTGGCATAGGTCTAGCAGAGTGTACGGGTCCCCATTGACTCTTTCCATCACATGGTGTCTTGCACAGGCTTTTGTGTGACTCTCAAGATTCCTGCTTCCTAGTATTCATCTTGACTGTTGGTGGGACCTGTGACTTCCTTCTAATCAACAGAATGTGGTAAAGGTGATGAGATGTCACTCCCATGGTTATGTTACATCATAGGAGACTCTGTCTTGCTAGCAGACTCTCCCTCCCTTGCCAGCTGTGAAACGCAAGTTGCCACAAATCCTACAGATGCAAGGAACTGAATGCTGCCAACAACCCATAAGCTGGGAAGCACGTTTTTCCCTAGTTAAGCCTCCAGATGAGAACTCAGTCTTGGCTGACACCTTGATTACAGCCTCATGAAATTCTAAGCACAAGACCCAGCTAAACTGTGCCTGGACTTCACACTCACAGAAGCTGCAATATACTAAATGTGTGTTGTTTTAAGCTGCTAAGTTTGTGGTCATTAGTTACACAGCAGTAGAAAACTAATACACGTGGGAAGGCGAGCTTGGACTGGGTGTGACTGAACATACCATGGCTTGTAATTAAGGAGAAGTTTCCCAATCCTTTGCTTCTTCAAATATTTGTAAAGTTGTAAGGAAGAGTCAGGAATTACTCAAGTAAGTTGGAAGACCCTCAGTTTTGCATTCAAAGTTATAGCCTTGCTGTCATGAGATACCTCTTGCCCTCAGATGCCAGTTGTTTGGAAAGCTTGCACATTGGTGTTGGTTTCAGACAGGTATCTTGAAGCCCTTCTGGTTGAGCTTTCTTGCTGTTAGACCACCTGAAGGAAAACCACCACGGTCATCTAGTGCACCAGCTGCTATGTCTCTCCATGATATTTTTATATTCTTTTCTTTTTACACATGTGGAGTTATCTAAGTAGGATAAATTCCTAGTAAAAATTCTAGGTCAAAAATGTATGTATATTTAAAATTTGTAAGATATTCACAAATTGTCCTCCAGAAAAGTTGTACCAGTTGATATTACCATCAACAATGAATGAGAGCACTGCTTGTCCACACCCTTTTTCTGTTTTCAAACTTTTTGATCTTTGTCAATGTGAAAGTTAAAGAATGATATTTAAGTATGACTATATTTTAATTTTTTTATTCTGGGGAAGGCTGACTTCTTTTCACATGGTTAAGAACTATTTATATTTCCTTTATTTGCAAACTGCCCATAGCTTGCGTTCGTTTTTCTGTTACTTTGTTGATTTTCTTCTTTAGTCATTAAAGTTTATTTGTAAAGAGTTCTTTACATACTGAAGAAATTATTTGTCTCTCGTTTATATTGCAAATATTTTCCCAAGCTTTCCTTTGTCAATTTACTTTATTGTCTTTTTCATATAAAATTTATATTTTTTAAATGTAGCTGTTTTTCAGTTTTGTTTTGAAGTTTTAGATTTTGTGCCTGATGCTTTCCTCACTCTGAGTTTATGTATAACTCTTCTATACCCTCTTCTATTGCAGTTAAAGACTCTCTCTGTCTCTGTTGAACTCTTTGAAACAGTTTCATGTTGTATTTTTAGTGAATACCCAGTTATCTCAATATCATTATCTAATAATTCATTTTTTATTCACATACTTGGACTACTATCTTCATCATAATCTAAATAGGACAGAGTCTTATGAGCTTCCAGGAAGTTATCTCTAGAAGCATTTGCAAGTTCATAATACATAACTGTATGCAGAATATTTGACCATCTTGGAATTTTCACTCTTTTTCTTTCTCATAATATCAGTCATAACATACTGTTAGTTTTCTGTATGTAGTGTCTCTTGCATTTATGCTTTCCTTTTCATTTCCATTTTGCCTGCTTTATTCAGACTCTAGTCTAAAGTATTGTAGTGTCCTAATAGGTCTTCCTGCTTTTATCCTCATTTCAAGTCATCCTACTTATTGCATCCAGATTAAACTTTTTAAAAATTCCACTTTTATCGTATAACCTTCTCACAAAAAACTTTAAATTCTCACTTTTTATTACAGGAGACAGTTAAAATTTCTGAGCCTAGCGTTCAAGGCACTCTAAGTCGGCCCTGTGGAGGCTTTTAAGCTGTTGTCTCTCAGCTCAAGGCCCCCCTGTACTCTGCTATTTGAGGCTGGGAGACTCAGGGCTCTATTTCTGCTTTGCCAGTTGGGTTTCTGTTGGCCCTGCCAATAGGGGGCGCTGGAGGGATACTGGCGTGCTAGAGGGGAGCAGGGACTTGCTGCTTCCTCTCTTGCTTCCTGTCTGCTTGTGAGTCCTATGAGTGTAGTTCAGCCTCATTTTTCATTCCTGCTGCCACAGTGCCTTCCTGTAGAAGCAGCTGAATCCAGTTTGCCATTTTCCTCACCCTTGGAGAATCAGCCTTCTTGAGCCCCTTCAGAGACTCCAGTCCCAGCCTCTCCTCAGAGATTCGGGTCCCAGGCACATGGGTCCCTTCCTCTAAGTTTCTACATTTTAATTATCCCTCTTCTTTTTGTCCCCCAGGCCTAAGGGTGATAGCTGCTTCCTACAGTTGCTATCTCAGTGATACCCTAGAGTTCTCTTTTTACTCTTAGTTAACAACTTTATACTTAGTTAACAATTGTTTATATTAAATTCTCTCTGTTCAAATAATTGATGTGGTTTTTGTCACCTGATGGAAGCCTCACTGATACGGGCACCAAACCACTGCCTCGACTGTTTAAACTCTGTACCCCAAACCAGACCCTCTGTTCCAATGAGAAAAGTCTACTCTTTCCATAGACCCCCAAGTGGATTTTTCCCTTTCCCAGTTTTGAAGGCCTGACCATATCACCCCCTTCCTGCAAAGGCTGTCCAACATCTGCCAATTGGAATCCTGTCTTCCAGAGCCCAGGTAAAATCCAGTCTTTTCTGAAGCTGCTGCTGATCAGTCCACTTGCCCAGATGACTCATTTAACACTCAGTTCCATACTGACAGCCTCCTCCATGTCCACCGTCTTATTACCTTACGGATATGCAAGTTGGTTCTTTAGCACTTTGAGCGCATTCTACCATAGGAATAATGTTACACATGGTGGCTTAGGCAATGCCAAGTGGTACGTCGGCTGCTCCGTGTAAGCACATTTAACTCACAGTGGAACTGAATTGTTGAGATTCAGGACTGGAACCTAATGACGATATGTAAAGTTATTTTTTGGAAAAGTTTGACACGGGGGTCCCGTCTTATTGTGGTGCCCTGCCCATGAGCATAGGGCACCCTTGGTTCTGGTGATCTCAGCAGTGGCAGCTCCCATCAGATCTGCTTGAGGAGGGAGAATCGAAAACCCTGGGGGCAGCGGCACCTATATCTAGTCAGGGGCTGCTTGGATGCAGGATTGATTCAGTGTCAGGGTCTTTATGTCAGGAACTGCTTGGACCACTTAGAGGTCAGTAGCTTTCTATGTGATATGTTTTCCTCCTAAGGCTTCCAGAAGGGCAGGACTGTAACTTGTATTTTAATTCTTACTAATACTTAGCACAGTACTTTGGACCTCATAGGCCTAGTTTTCCCAAAACATGTCTCCTACTATTGCACAGCCATTCTCTCTATATATAACTTATTGTCTACAGATACTTAAAAAAATTCCTCCTCTGTTTTCATTTTTTCCCCCCTTGGGGATATAGCAATAGAGGTATCTGAAAAAAAGGGTCTAGTACCCAGATAAGAATAGTCTACGTACTAAACATTCAGTCAAACCCGTTTTCTCTACAGGTAGAATCACTAAAATTGGGGTTTGAATGGATACTTAAGGAAAAAACCAAACAAAACAATTCCCTAAGTGGAAGAGAGGAAGAGAGGCCTGGAGTTGCCCGCAGCTAGAATGTCCTTCTGAGAATATAATACCTGTATGGAAACTTCATGGTATAGTAGAGGTGTAGCGGCCTAAAGAGCCATCATTTCTGAATTCAAACTCCAGTTCCATAACTTTGCAGTGTGAAACATTAAGTTATCTGATTATTGAAATCTCAGCTTTCTCATTTATAACATGGTGATGATAATATTACTTCATGGAGTTATTTTGAGGAATAAAAAAATAACATGTAAGGTGTCTGATATAGAGTCTCGCATATAGTGAGTATTTAAGTATTCAATCCATGTTAGTTCCTTTTCCCTTTATTTTAGACATAAGTTTATTTGTACTTTGAGTTTAAAAAGACATAGCCACTGTGAACGGTGAGTCAAGACTGAAAAGTAGACAAAATAACACAAACACCAAGTTTTGAGGATTTATATGCCGTGTTCTTTCTATTCCTTGTTTCTCTACCCCCTTTCTTTCTTCCATGGATGTGGTGCTGAAAGGAAGCATGCAAACATTTTCTGAAATGGTTAGAGCATGAGCCCCACAATTCATTTCTGATTATCTCCCTGGAGTGTTTTCTAACTGACCTTTCTGTAATGTATTGATAAATGTTTTCAAATTAACAACTTCAGGAAGCAGGATGAAACTTCAGAAGAAATCTTGGAATCTCTAAAATCTTAGTCTTTGGGACTTAGTATTACTTTGGACACAACATTGTTACTGAAGTGACACTCTGAAATCTTAATCCTTCTTGCCAGGGAGCAGGCTGGGAAAACATTCAGTGATGCAATAGGCTATGGAGTTGCTGAAATGTGGCCTGAGTTTTGGGAAATATGTGATGGTTTAAACATCTGGGACCCCAGGGATGGTGATGAAGTGGACCAGATGTGGACAAGACTTTTTCACGTCTGCTGACTCTGGGGGACTCAGTTTTTTAATATGAACAATGTGGAAGATAGTAATTTTCTGCAAGCTCCTTTTCCTAACCTGCTATGCTTGTACATACTATTTGAGACTTTTTATTTTTCTCATTTGTTTCAACTGTGTTCATAATTTCTTGTTGAAGCATTTTTATAATGGATGGTTTAACATCCTTATCAGAGAATTCCAACATCTCTGTCATCTTGGTGTTGGCCTCTGTTGGTGGTCTTTTCTCATTTGAGATTTTCCTGGTTCTTGGTATGACGAAGTATTTTCATTTGTATCTTGGATGTTTTGGGTATTGTGTAGAGACTATGAATCTTGTTTAAATCCTCTGTTTTAGCAGGCCTCCTCTGCTTCCACACTGGGAGGGGAAGGGGGTCTTGCCTTGATTCCGCCCAGTGTGGGTGGAAGTCCAGTTCCCTATTCAGCCTCCACTGACTCTTGAGGAGGGGGTGGAACTCTGTTATTGCTGGGGGGTGGATGGGCTCAGGCTTCCCCCAGGCCTCTGATGACATCACGCTGGTTAGAAGGGAGAGGGCATCTTGTTACTGCTATCTCCATGCCCCCCACTGAAACACTGAGGGTAGAGGAGGCTAACTATCTTCTGGGGGTGGTAGAAATCCTGGCTTCCCACTCAGCCTCTTCTGACATCACCCTAGCAGGTCCCTGGACCATTATGGCAACAGCAGACTGCCATAATATAACTAGCTCTCATCTTTTTTTTTTCATCTTAAAATCTTTGACACATGCATGAAAGTAGAGAAAAGAGTATAATGAACTCCATATACCCATCATCCAAATTCAACAATTGTATTTTGCCGATCTAGTTTTATCTATCTCCCCACACTTTCTTTTCCTTGCTCATATATTTTATAGCAAATCCCAGATTTTATTTTATTTAGTAATACATCCTTCACACGGAAGTTAAAAAACCACAGTCTCAATTCCATTATCACTTTTAGTAAAATTAATAACAATTCCTTAATATCATTTTATGCCAGTCTTCATTCAAATTTTCATGATTGTGTCAAAAAATCTTTTTTAAAGTTGTTTTTTCAAATTGCAGCTCCCATCTTTAAAACAAACAAACAAACAAACAAAAACTTCCCTCTTATTAGTTGCTGCCTATTTTTCTACTCCCTTTATGATCCAATTCTGTAAAAGAGCTGTCTAAATTTAGAGGAGCTGTCTCTAATTCCTCGGCTCCCATTTTCTCTTTAACCCATTTTGATCAGGATTTTGTCCCTATACATCCACTGGAGCCACTCAAGGCCACCAGTGGCCTCCATGTTGTCAAATCCAATGGTTCTTTTCTAATACTCAACTCCCAAGCAGCTGAGAAAGCTGATGCTTTCCTCTTTCTGAAACACTTCCTTCCCCTGGTTTCTGGGACATCATGCTCACCTTCTTTGTCAGTCTCACTAGCTACTCCTCCCCTTCTTGATCTCTAATTTTTGGAATACTCTAGGAAGTACTGTGTCTTCTTCTCTTAAATATATGCCTGTCTTTCTTAGGTGATATCACAAATTTGTATGTTCACTTCCAGCCTTTCCCCTGACCTCCAAGCTATATGTCAAACCAGCTGAACATGTATCTTCTCCTGGATATTAAATAGGCATCTTAAAGTTAACACCTCCAAATCAGGACTCCAGATAAAACTGTACTCCTCCCCAAATCTTCCTTATTTCAGTAAATGGCACAACAGTAGTAAAAGGAAGGAGAGTAATGAGTAAACGTGACATTTTAAACTAAAATTGTCAGGGAAGGCCTCTCTGAAGAGGTGACATTTGAGCAGAAATTAGAATGATGAGAAGGATGCATTCAGGAGCCAGCTCAGGTTAAAAAGCAAGAAAGAGAGGGAAATAGAGGGAGACAGAGGGATTATCTATCTATCTATCTATCTATCTATCTATCTATCTATCTATCTATCTATCTACCTACCTGCTATCTATCTATCCACCTGCTATCTATCTATCTGCTATCTATCTATCTATCTGCTATCTATCTGCTATCTATCTATCTATCTATCTACATGATATCTATCTACCTAACTATCTGATATCTGTCTATCTACCTGCTATCTATCTATCTATCTATCTGCTATCTATCTATCTATCTACATGATATCTATCTATCTACCTGTTATCTATCAATCTACCTACCTGCTATCTATCTATCTACCTGCTATCTATCTACCTGCTATCTATCTATCTACCTGCTATCTATCTATCTATCTACCTGCTACCTATCTCTCTACCTGCTATCTGTCTCTCTACCTGCTATCTATCTCTCTCTCTACCTGCTATCTATCTACCTACCTGCTATCTATCCCTCTCTCTACCTGCTATCTATCTATCTGCTATCTATCTATCTATCTACCTATCTACCTGCTACCTATCTCTCTACCTGCTATCTATCTATCTACCTGCTATCTATCTATCTATCTATCTACCTGCTATCTGTCTATCTACCTGCTATCTATCTATCTATCTACCTGCTATCTATCTATCTACCTGCTCTCTATCTACCTGCTATCTATCTATCTATCTATCTATCTACCTATCTATCTATCTGCTATCTATCTATCTATCTGCTATCTATCTATCTGCTATCTATCTATCTATCTACCTGCTATCTATCTACCTGCTATCTATCTACCTGCTATCTATCTATCTGCTATCCATCTATCTACCTATCTACCTGCTACCTATCTCTCTACCTGCTATCTCTCTACCTGCTATCTATCTATCTATCTACCTGCTATCTGTCTATCTATCTACCTGCTATCTATCTATCTACCTGCTATCTATCTATCTGCTATCTATCTATCTATCTATCTGCTATCTATCTATCTATTTATCTACATGATATCTATCTATCTACCTGCTAACTATCTGCTATCTATCTATCTATCTACCTTCTATCTATCTACCTGATATCTATCTATCTATCTACCTGCTATCTGTCTATCTATCTGCCTGCTATCTATCTACCTGCTATCTATCTATCTATCTGCTATTTATCTATCTACCTACCTACCTGCTATCTTTCTATTTATCTATCTACCTGCTATCTATCTATCCACCTGCTATCTATCTATCTACCTGCTATCTATCTATCTATTTATCTATCTACCTGCTATCTATCTATCTATCTCTCTACCTGCTATCTATCTACGTACCTGCTATCTGTCTATCTATCTCTCTACCTGCTATCTATCTCTCTACCTGCTATCTATCTATCTATCTACTGCTATCTATCTATCTACTGCTATCTATCTATCTACCTGCTATCTATCTATCTATCTACCTGCTATCTATCTATCTACTGCTATCTATCTATCTACCTGCTATCTATCTATCTATCTATCTACCTGCTATCTATGTATCTACTTGCTATCTATCTATCTACTGCTATCTATCTATCTACCTGCTATCTATCTATGTGTCTACTTGCTATCTATCTATCTACCTGCTATCTATCTATCTACCTACCTATCTACCTGCTATCTATCTATCTACCTGCTATCAATCAATCATGTAATTCTTCATTGTTTACTTTCTTACCCACCCACATCCATCTATCAACTGATCATTGTGGCTCTGCCCTCAAAACAAATCTGGAATCTGACTAGTCTTTATTACTCCCATTACTACTGCCTTTTTCCAAGTCACTGCCATTTTTCAGTAGACCACTATAATTGTTTTCCAAGCAGTCTTCCACTGGAATCCAATCTCTATCAGAAGACAGACCTATTTCATTCACTGATTAACCCCCTGCACTTGCAGCAAAGCCTGGTGGATATTGATGCTCAGTAAATTATTACTGAATGAGTAAGTGATCTACTTTCATCAGCCAAAGTGATCTTTTAAGAAGTTTCAGGACACCTCTAGGCTCAATAAATACCCTCCAGGGGTTTTGTATCACACATTAAGCTTAAAATCTGATTCTAAACTTACACAATCTGGCTTCTACTTATCTCCCCAACTCCTCTCCAACCACTTTTCCCCTTGTTCTTTCTACTCCAGCTGCATTGGCCCCCTAGATGTACCTCATATATGCCAAGCACACTCCTATTTTATGGCTGCACATGGCTGTTCCTTCTGCCTGGGACATTCTTTCCCCAGATCTTCACCTGCCTCCTTCTCATCATACTGGCTTCTGCTCAGTGTCTCCTCTCAGAGCAGCCTCCCTGACTACCTTACTTTAGTGCCAGCTTAACTCACTGCTCTCTTTCCTTTTATGATGATTGTTTTCCTTCATAGGCCTTATGCAACTCTAGCTCAACAAATATTTTTGAATGAAGAGATGCGTTAAGCTGGCAATATAGCCTTCTTGCTTACATGTGAGGACACTAGGACCAGAGAGGTGGGGTTACTTGCCAAATTCTCTTAAGTTGTTGTCTGAGCACGGGCTCCACTGCTATCCTCTGGCATCCTAGTCCAGAGCAAGTTTTACTGCGTGACGTTGTCATGAGGCCCTGAGAATTCTGTTAATCCCATTCTCTGCCCGTTATAAACACAGAGCTTGCCGCATGTTGTTATCTCACATCTTTAACAATACTGCAAGCTGGCTGGCAATTCCCAGGATTTCCCAAAGGGGAGAGGAGGAGCAGAACACCTCTGCTGGTTTCTCCTCTGAAATGGAGGCTTTGCAACGTCAGCCGCCGTGCCATTGTTGGACAACAATATGTGTCTCAGAGGCAAGGAAAATTTCCCACACTCTGTGCTTACCAGACGCCTGGCTGGTGAGCCCTGGTCTCCCCATTACTCCTGAGTTCCTTGTTTCTTTTTCCTCCCTCTTTGTTATGTCATCTATTCATGACTGGGGCAAGATGCCATGCTATTCTTTCTCAATTCTGGATCAGTCTGTTATTAGCTATTCTCCTTAGGTGCCCTATTCATAGAAACCTAACCACCCCCAGTTGCAATAGGTGAATTCTGTGGAAAAGTGCAAGGCACGTTTTTCCTGCTTGGATTGTGTTTTTCCTGTGATTCAGCAATCTTCAGAGGGAGCTCTTCATCATGTTATACCATCGTGGCCTGTGTCCGCAGGTCCAAGGAAGCTAAGTGCTGTCCAGATTTTGTGGATGTTCTCAGGGGATGCTAAAGCTAAGTCACAACAAAGTGAGCCTGTGTGGTGGGTTTGCCTGATCAATCTGTGGTTTTAAGAGACATAAAAACAGAAATGTTCTCATGGTGAGAGCAAGTTGGTAGAGACGGTTAAACACGTGATGCTCAGGTCACTCAAAGTTAAACTTTAATTGTTCTCCAGAGGTACTCTCTTCCCCCTCACCCTCTATCATTTCTAACGCTCTCCTAGGGTACCCTGATTTCTGGACATCAGTTTCTCCACTCAGTAAGCGGGGCTCGGAGTAACAATGAACCTGATAAAAATCTGGTGTTTTGTATCGTGCTTTTAGCAATTTTTAGAAGGGAGCTAAATGCAGGCAGAGCATCCTTTCATCTGCAGAGTTTAAGTGCAGGATATCGGGAAGTGGGGCCCCAATTCACTTAACATGTGCTCAATCCTTTTGCCTGTGAAGTTGCATACTTTTTTTTCCTACTTCAGGAGTTATATATATGTATATGCATATATATTTAATGTGTGTATGTGACGTGCGTATGTGTATGAAAAAACTGAACTGAGTCCTGAAGTGTCTTTGTCAAATCATCAGCTAAAGTGGAAACAGTACAGTTTTGTGATTAAGAGCACAGAATCTGGGCCTTGGAGCCAGAAAGATCTGGACTCAAACTCCTGCTGCACATCTTGCATGGTTTTTGATTTGGAAGAAGTTCCTTTTCCTTTCTGCGTCCTGGTTTCCTTATATGGAAAATAAAGTTACTAATAATATCAACCTCATGGGGTCAGCATGGGTGTTAAATAGTGTATATAGACATGAATAAAATGCTTAGTATGGTTCTGATATATATGTTTAATAATTATTAGCTATAATTATGATTATTAAGGCAATGCACAGTGCCACGGAATTAGAGGTAAAACAGTGTTGGATATTTTCTAATGTATTCCCTTCTCTTTAGAATTTCATTGGTGCTTCCTATCTCTGCCTAATTTCACATCTCCAAATGTGGTATGTTCATGGTGGTCCTTAGAAGGAACTCCCCATTGCTTGGTGGTCTTTTGGGAGTCCCTCAGACATTTTTTTCCTAAAGGGCTTCAAGTCATATTTCTATATTTTCTTTGTTAGTTAAAACTGTTTCTTAAGCTGTAGGAAGGGTACAAATAATTGTGTGGGATTTACTCTACCCATTTATTCTTGTAAATGAATAAAATCAACCTAAAATGCACAGGATGGGCACTGGGGAGAGAAAAAGGAACATAAAAGAGGATGGAGAGGAAAAAGAATGTGGAAATGGTAGCTTCCCAGTTAGGACTGAGTTTGGCTACATGTAACAATTTCCAAATAATGTGGCTGAAACAAGATAAAGCTTTATTTATATCACGTAGAAAAAATTCTGAGGAAGGTGGCCAAGGCTTAGTATGGCGCTTCCTGGTCTAGATTCTTCCATATTTCCTCTCTATCATCCTTGGTGTGTGGCTTTTGGCCGTAAGTTCTCTTTATGGTCCATGATGGCTGCTGGAGCTTCAGTCTTCATGTCCAAATTCTTGGGGACATGATAAAATAGATAAAATACAGGATACTCACTTAAATTTGAATTTCAGATAAACAACAAGTAATTTTTTAGTATAAGTATGTCCCAAACTGCATAGGATATACTTAGACCAAAAATTACTTGTTGTTTATCTGAAATTTAAATTTAACTAGACATCCTCTAGTTTTATTTGCTCAATCTGGCAACCTGACACATACGAGGTAGAAAGAACGAGGAAAGAGGGAAAGGTCCCAGGGTTGTTCCTCCCAGTTGAGTAAGCTCCTTATATAAACTTCCACTTACATCTCATTGGTCACCCCTGACTGCAAGAAGTTTCTGCCACTGATGGAAATTTATTCCAGTGCTGTTGTCAGGTGGATGCTTGTAGGGATCAGAGATTTCAAAGCATTTTAAACACTTTCTTAATTGGAGACAGCTTAGCATCTTCTCTTCAACCTCTCCACAAGGCTAGCATTTTTAGATGCTCCAAAGAAAGAGCCTGAGGACATTGTCCATCTTTCCAGAAGGCTGTTTCAGGTTCTTTTTGTATAGGATAAGATATAAATGAATTAAAACAAAAAACACATTAAGAATTGTCAGGAATGTTCCTAAGTTTGGGGAGTGAAGAGGATGCATTTTGGATATATAGTTTGGGGCTCTGTGCTAAGTGTTGATCCATTCTGTATAGTTTCACCCTTACAGCATTTCCTTAGATATACACGTAAAACACAAACAACCTTAGAATAGTTTAAACCACCAGGCTTCAGTCCAGTGAAAAGCAAAAATTGGACTTTCCAGTCTACCATACTTTATATTCTCTTGGCTCTTGAGATAAGTCAATTTATGCTAAATGATTTTTTTCATAGTAAGAATTAGTTTATTGTTAAAAAGTAAAGGAATTTTTAGGTACCACGTGAGGCAGATATTCAATATGGGCAAAGGCAACACTAGTCAACAAATAATAAAATAAATAAGTTTATAAAAATGGTGTATTTGAGCCCTTGGAAAACTCATGTCTACAACAACCAGATTTTAAAGAATTCTGATGGTAGATACAGAGCTGTTATAGTAGTTTGGTGGTGAGAAATCCACACAGTAGCTCTGATGTTGGATTAGATCACACATTGGCTGGGACTAGGCAGCAGCAATGGCATAAAGGTAACCCCGTAGCACCCCTCCTTGATAAGTGGGGGCCCAGCAACAAAAGTATGTAAATTGGGCCTGACAGGAGGAGGAGAACGGAACTGGTAGACCTGAAAGACAGTGTTTGGTGGTGAATCCAAGCAGATGGTTCACCTGAGGCATTGCTCTATGAGGGCCAGACAAAGAAACAAACCCAGGTGCTTGCTCAGGTACCTGAATATGCAGGTTGGAATGAAAGTGAGGTGAAGCCGCCTAGAGGTTTGTTTGCTCAAAATTCATGGTGTAGTGACAAGGACTTTCGATAGTGTGGATTTAGTCTTTCCTGTGGAGATGCAGTTAAGAGCACTGTGCTGGTTTGGACAAGGGCCAAAGAGACACAGCATGGTGGCAAGGAGTAGTGTGGTTCTCATTTGCCTGCGAATCAGTCTATGAAGTCACTTATGAAGAAAGAGGGTGTTTGAAGTCACAGGTGGACTTTGGGCTCAGTAGTGAGCCCCCAGATCATCAATTATCAGAGTCAAAAGGGACCTCAGAGTCTGGCCATCTGGGCAGAATTTTTAAGTCAATTTAGATCTCTATAGACTACCCCCAGCTGGCAGTCTCTTCCTGAACACTTCTGGGTGGCTTGGCTTTTTAGCAATTATCATGTGACTGGAGACTTTTTTAAATGGAAGGTTGCAAGAAAGCAGTTTTCTTTCATTTGATCTATCCAGGAACAAAAGTCCCTGGCACACACTTCAGTCCCAGAATAAATAAGCATCTACTCACTGTATTATAATGACTTAAATATCAGCATCATAACAGAGATGCACTGGGAAGATGACCGGATTTATAGCCAGAAGATCTGGGCTTGAGACCCAGCTCCGTCATGTGTAATTCTTTGACCATGTCGCATTAGGAGGCTCAGAGAGATTAGGTGACCTGCTCAATGCAGCAAAGCATCACAATGACCTAGAATCAACACCCCAGAAAACTAAGCCCAAACTCCAATTTCCTCAGGCTTCCTTGCCTTCTGAACTGTAATCCTCTTGAGGTGTTGGCTAACATAGTGCTAATGTTAAAACAGAAATCTGGGAGTCCTACTGATACTCTTCAGGCTCTCATGACACCAGAGAACTTAAAGAGGCCCATATCTTGATGACATATCTTTTTAGCTAAAAAATGTGCATATCATTACTTTGCATATGCAGTCCAGTCTGTAATTTCTCAGTTCACTTTAACTGCAGTCCCATGACTGACACAGATGTTATTGCTCCCCAATTACAGTGTTTTCTGCTTGGAGGCATCTTGTCTTCTGTAATATATCATGAGCCAGAGCCCCAGTGCTAAACATTAGCTAGTAATTTATGATCATACCTTCTGAGGCAGAGAGGGCAGCCATAGCTCACTTTGGACTTGGAAAAGCACTCCACGTTTTCCCTCAGCTCTTTTTTTCCTCTTTTCTTTTTCTGCATTTGCTCATTACTATATCTTTTCAATTTAGGGATGGCCTGGATCCTGCCATGTAAATCAAAGAAGAGAGGGCCTGACTCAGCCGCCTAGCCTGGGTCACCTGGAACCCATTATGATACAGGATCATAAACACCTCCATTTTCCCATTAGAGAGAGACCAGACCCACTGAAGTTAAGCTACCTGCATAAGAGCTGAGTGCGATCAGCTGTACTTAATCTTTAAATGTCCAACCCACTGATAACCTTTGGTTTGCTTTGATAACTATGAAATAAATTCTCACTGCATTGGATACCAGCATTCTGGTTTCTATTCAAGGCTGTGGTGCAGATGTCGTGGAATCTTGGACTGGACAGCAGTCCTTGGAGATCTCTGGGGCTAGTTACTGGCTTTCAGGCACTTAATTTCTAAGCCTCCCTCTGCCAACTTTAAATTTCCTCAGGGAATGACACAGCGTTTGTGCATTACCAAGCTTTAGGTACTCCATGGGGTGGAAACCATTTGGAGGTGGGAGAAGGGAGAAAAAGAAACATCCATCAAATTCAAAGCTTTACAATGCGTTCTAACAGAAAGAACACTGGTCTGAGTTTCAAGCACCTTGGGTTTGAATCCAGCTCTTCTGTTCTCGTCCCCTACCCCACACCCTCCCAGCTGTGCGACCTTGGGAAAAGGATGTTAACTCTTTTGGTCTCCATTTTTCTCCTCTGTAAAATGAGGGGAATGGTCAGTGCTGCTCAAACTTTCATGAATATATGAATCACTTGGGGATCTTGTTGATTTAGTGGGAGGATTAAGTTAGTTAATGTATATAAAGCTGTTAGAAGAATGGCTGGCTCATAACACTTGATAAATATCAGTTTTATTATTATTTAACATTACATACTGAGAATTTCCCCATGTCATTCAGAAACACTTCAGAAATATAACCTTATGTAGACTGAAATATCCTCTAATATGACTATCCCTATAATAATTTAATTATCCATGTTCTTATTTTTGTCTATTATAATGCTGTTCTGAAAATCTTTGTATGTGATTCCTTGCCCATAGACATAAATTTCCTACATGTAATAGGAAGTAATTCTAACAGGTTTCACTAAGATCCAAACTAGAAATCATTGGCAATGATCAAATTAACTTCATTTAAATTTAACAGACATGTGTCACACACCTCCTGTGCGTGAGGCACTGTGCTGGGTGTTGGGTACAGAGTGGTAAACAAGACAGGCATGAACCCTGTCCTCAAGGATCTTATAAGCTAGCAGCAAAGTCAGACATTAAAAATGTAATTACAGCAAAGCATGGTGAATATTACGACAGGGAAAGTAGAGGGAGCACATAACAAGGGGGCCTAATTCAGGAGAAATTCAGGAGGAAGGGTTGTTTATGCTGAGTCTGGATGGTTAAGGGGGAGGTGTCCAGTGAAGGGGAAGGGTAGGAGGCTGAAAGAATGATAGGTACAGAGATAATTATTAATATTCTTCAGTTTATATTCTAATGGCTTGTTTATCTGGTAGTTGCTGTTTTAATTTTAGTCTGCTAGAACCTCAAAACTCCTCATTGAGCCTATCAAAACAATAAATTATACTTCTTTTGTTACTCCTCGAGACAAAGCCAGTGATAATTTAAATAACAGACTAAAAGTCCTTAATGGGGCAATTAAATAGATCAGACAGTTAAATAGGTTAGAACCAAGTGTTGCCTGGGTCACTTTCTAATGGAATGATGATCATAATAGACACTAGTGGCAACATGTATGTGCCCTCAAAGCTATAAAGTAATAATGCAATTTAATTTTAAAAGTAAAGAAATAACTCTGATGGGAATGCCTATAAATAATAACTTATTGGGCTTTCACCTTAGAAAGTCAAGTAGCTTATTCAGACATGAGAATTTGTATCATGCTTGACTGTACTACTGTCATGTCTCCACAGTGATGTAGCATCAGGACTTTGAATATTCCTAGAAATCCATTCCTCATGTATTGGGGTAAATCCTAGCTGTTGATGATCTCAGTTTTATGTGATTTATGCTTCATAGTTATTTACTCTAATCAACTCGAGAGTTGAAGCAAACTGACTGATACGTTTATACTTAATATTCACCAAAATTATAACAAACACAGTTTGGGATTCTCAGTGCATATGTATGCTGCTTTGATGGTGTATTTCTGGAATTCGGGAATATCCAAGGTTATGATTTGATATTAATATTAGCCTGTGCTGGAAATGGAAGTGGGTAGAAGAGCTTGTTTCTATTTTCTCCTCATCCCAGGTCATTCATTTATTCATTCAAGAACCAAAGGCTGCTGTGGGGCACAACAGAGAGAAGGAGGCACAATCTTACTTTTATCTTCAAGTTGTAGAGATAAATATTCAGAGTATAATAAAGCTGGCTGGGCTTGAGTGGGGATTATTGATGGTGAGAGGAGGATACGAGTTTAAGTTGAAGGTAATGGCTCTGTCATTTATATCTAGCAAAAGTTCAAACAATATTTGATAGATCCTCATGGTAGACATTTCTATCATCACCTGTGAGCAAATTAATATTAAATACATCCATGAGCTACCATAAGTACTTATTATTGGGCTAAAATAATCTTAATTTGTGTTCATTTTAATCATAATTCTTCATACAAATATTTTTCACTCTGAATTTATATCATATTATGAAATAGTAAAACCGCATGGATTTTGAAGTCACACCGACCTCAGTTCAAATCCTGGCTCTACCACTCATGAATTATATCATCATGAGGTAAATAAAAAATTCTGCAGTATCAGTTTCCTCATTTATAAAATGGATGTGTGTGTGTATACATGCATATGAATGTCTATCTATCTACCTATCTACATTGATATAGGTAGATATTCTAAATTAGCAGTTAAACTGTTTGTAAATTAATGAAGTGTATTATTAGAGCAATTGGACTGCAATGTGTTATACAGAATATACAAGCTTGAAATTAGAAGTGTTTGAAATTGGTAAGTTAAAAAATCAGTAATGTGTTGGCTAAATTATAGTGATTTAATAATCAAGCCAAACTAAAAATTAACTGGTGCTGTAATGATTTATATAGAAGTATGAGGCCAAATCTACCCAGCTTATTTTATTATATTCTCTCTCTCCCTTTGATATCTGAAAATGAAGTCCCTTTCTCTGGATCCATCCGTCTGTACTCAAGCTCCTGCCCCCAGTTTATTCAACCAACTTCCTGGATTACCAGCACAGTAAGGTAATAGGCAGGCCAGTCATCTCTGTGTTTTAGGACCTTTGCTTATTCCCACCTTCATGCAGGTCTCTGTTTTCAGGGAGCTTATAATCTTGTGGAGAAGAAGGACATTAAAAAAAAGTAATTATCGAAAAGTGAGATGAGTGTTTTATGAAATTTACGGAGTGCCATAACAACAGAGAGCAGGGGAACCTAATCTGGCATTTCTGAGAAATGCCATTTATTTATTCAAGAAAATATTTGATGAACCCTTAGTATGAGCCAGACATGTGTTAGGCCTAGTTGGGAATTTAAAAGGAAACATAACAGACATAGCCTGTAAAAATGATGTTTAGGCTGGAACCTGAAGGATGAATAGGAAATAACTATGTGACAGGAGGTAGGAGAGGAAGTTGATTTTCAGGGGATACTGCAGGGCTGAGCGATGGTTTAATGTGGGGTAAGAACAACTGTGCTGAGTCCAAGCTAGCCCTGTGTTTCTGGGTAAATTGGGCAGCTGGGTAAATGGGAGTGCCATTTACTGAAAGGATGAATTGCATGTTTAGGGAGTGAGCGGGTTGGAGATTCATTCATTTATTTATTCCACAGCTGTGGAAAGGAGTAGAAGAGAGAGTAGCCGCTGAAGGGAACGGTTTTGTAAGGTGGAAGAGACTCAAGTATGATATAAATCTTGATAAAAAGAAGGTACCACTGAAGAGCAGGAAGTTTAAACCCCCAGAGAGAGGGAGTGATAGCTGACATGGGATTCTCAAGAAGGTAGGCAGGAGAGCATGAGATCTGGGGCAAAGTGGAGGGATTACACTTAGATGGAAGGAGGGATACTTGAAGGACTGACAGAGGGATGGAAGAGTGGCTGCTACTTGGTGAGAATGGGAGGCCCTGGTAGTATTTTACCCACGTACAGAATTGTTGCTGATGCATGAGGTGACATGTCCCTACTGAGGCTACTGACCACCATGTGACAGAGACAGCAGTTACTCAACTGTGTCCCAAGAACCCAAGAGGATGGAACTATTCTTGAGTGTGCCTTTGCTTTGCTTGTAAAATATAGGTTGACCATCTGACAGGATCTGGCCTAATATCATGGAAAGAAAAATCACTTCCATCCCATCATCTTGTATTGATTGTTATTTCGGGTCAACATATATTTTGCAACAGTGCTCTTGCAAGGATTAGTATTACATGATTTAAAAAAACTTTTATTAAACAAAATACTTTTTACAGGATTTTTGCGTTAACTTTTGAAACTTATGACTAACTTTTTGGCTCTATTTATGATTCAGTCAAGGAGAATTTCACCAGTTCTCTCTAAAACCCACTCAAAAATGAATACAGCTTAGCAAAGTACAATAGATCCTTTTTTTTTTTCTTCAGAGGACTTACTTCAACAGGTGTAGGTAAGAAGAAATCTAAACTTAAATATAAATGTGCCTTCAGGTCGGCACCAAAGTGTTCTGTGTTACCAAATATTTCAATGACTTTATCTGTATTTTTTATATTTAATTTTGCCCTTTTAATGAATTTACTGAAATCAAATAATACCTTGCTGCTTACTCTACACGGGAAAATTACGATGGACTTTTTTTCCTATATAAATGAGGAAAAGCATGATATGAACCATTCACTGTCTAACAACTTTTGAAGATTCAACTCTAAGCTTAATTTCAACCAAACCACTTTGGGAGTTCAAGGCAGCTGTTCACACTGATGAAATGATCTTGCCAAACCATTTCTAGCCTTGAGTCAAGGTAGTCTGTTCACACAGAGGGAAGGGTAAAGATGAAAATTCATATTTAAAAGTATGGTTTCGCCTCCTTATTTTTCCCTGAAGAGAAGTTATTTCTTTTTTGTCACTTGGTACCAACTGTTGAATTAAATCACTTCGAGATAGATGGAAACTTTTTTAATGTGGTTGGCTTTAAGACTTGATATAAGAAGGGAACATGGAAAATGGTCACTTCCAAAGACCATCAAATCACTCTTTTAAGAGACTTTGTTACTATACCTTTCATTTTTTTGGTTTTTTTTGGCTTCTCTGTGAGAAACTGTCCACACAGAACTCTTTTATCTAATGAAATGTGATTCATCAGGGAAAAGTTCTAGGGTATTGGTGATAGCATCTTTAAAGGATATGTTAGGACCTGCCCTCTGAAAGAAAGAACTGGAAGGAAGTGAACTGCTGAACTGCTTGTCTAAGCCGGAAGACTTGTATCAATCTCAGAGAGTTGTGTTGGTTCAGTGAAAGTATTATTCACAGGGAAGGAGTTGGAGGATCCAAAAATAGTTGACCCTTGACTTGTCATTGCTTTTTTTTTATTGTTAAGTGGAATTTATTTTTTAAATTTATTTATCTTACTGGAGTATAATTGCTTTACAAGTCATTGTCTTTTTAAGTCTGAAGTCACAGATACAAAATTGTATTAATTAGTGTATGGGGAAGGTTTTTCTTCTTAACATTTAAAAAAAAACATTTCTTATAGTTGTTTATAAGATTTCAAGACTCCTCCAAAGTGGAAATCTGAAAAAAATTGCATTATAAATTATTTGGAAGTTTCTCTTTGTAGAACTAAGCCACATGTCAAACATTTCATATATCTTATAATTTAGGCACCTACTCAAAACTTTCTTCTCTTATGTTTGATTATAAAAGAGTCCTTGAATAAGAAAATGAAGACATTTGCTGGTTTTCCCTGGAGCTTTAATCAGTTGATATCTGACAGGTGCTTTTATTTTCCTGGCCTTGAAATCTTTCTGGATGGGATGTGGGAGAAATATTTGTGAATGCCCTCTTGGTTAGCAAATAAATCTTTACTCTTTTCATTTTCTTTTTTGTAGTCTTAGCTCATCATCCTCCCTTCAACACACACTCGCATGCATGACTCCAAAGTTCTTGCTCCTTTCCCTCCATCAAGGGCAGAAAAAGGCTTTCAGAGTCGGCTGACTGATTTGCAGCCACCCATCCATGGCCTGGCTGAGGACACAACCTGAATGTCTTCAGGTTCCATAGCCTTTGAGTACAAATGAGGTCACATAGAATTGACACCTGGATTCTGCTGCCCACAGTATTTTACACTTGACTCATGTAGGGCCCAGCAAGGCTCCCCTACGCATTCCTGGCAGTTTCCTGGACTGTCTTGCATTTTACCAGATTGTGTCAGTGCCATCTGGGCTCGGCTTCCTCTGGGCCTCTAGGTGGTCAACTTGGGCACTTAATATACTCAGCTGGGCTCTGTCCAGTGCACTGCTGTTTCCTTCACCATTCCTCTCTGCCAGGCATAGCCCTACCTTAGTTCAGAGGCTGTCTCTCAATTTTCTTTTGGCTTTTCCCTCTAATCCCATCTCTTCAGAGCAGATCAAAAAGCTCAGTTAACAAGGTTGGGTGGAAAACCAGATGTCTCCAATTCCCTGCTTCTGTGCGGATCACAGGAACCTTTTCTTCCTTTTTAGTCTAATGTAAAAGCCCTCAGGCAGAGTAAACTCATGTAAAAGAGATTCCCAGAGGAGGTGTACCTTGATCCAGTAATGTCTCAGCCTCCAAGGATACAATGTGAATTGAAACAAAACAAACATTTCTTGAGCATCTGCTTTGTGCTCTGCCCTGTGCTAGGTACTTACCTTTGCTGTTTCATTTAATTCTTATAGTCCTCTGTATTATGCTGTTTATTATTATTCTCATTTTAGGGATGAGAAAACTGAGGCTCAGAGAAGGTAAGGAATTCACTTACCAAAGATCACAGAGCTGATAAGGGTGGAGTTAGGATCTGGTTCCAGGGTCCATGCTTACTATCTTATACATCGCCTCTGACTCTGGATAATAAGTTACTTTCATTACAGTAAAATTCACCTTAGCTTTTAAGAAGAAAAACTGCTCTAAAAAAAAAGACAAACAACTCAATTTTTCTGTAAACCTAAAACTGATCAAAATAAAGTCTATTAATTAAAAAAAGATATAAACACTCTTGGCTAAAGCAGGTTAAGTGGTGTGTTTATACATCATCATTGTTATCACTATTATTTTAAAGATTCACAAGAATAAATGACATTAATTCATGTGAAAGTACTTAGAAGGCACCACATTATGTGAAGATTACGATATGAGAATAAGAAATTACCTTTTTACATGGAATTTACCTTATCCTAGTCTTGTAAATCGGTGGGATATTTGTATAGTATTGTGAATCATTACCTATTAGGTGAATCAACATAAACTCAGACTTTGCAGCTGCTGATACGACACTTTTCACCAGCATTCACCAGCAAGAAATTGTTTTAAAAGATTCTTTCCAAGGAACTTAATATTTTGTAGAAGATCTTTTAGTCTTGTTCCAGAAGCCAAAACCCTGAGTTGCTATTCTGTTGAATGAAATTTAATACAACAAAGTTAATCTTGCAATAGTTCCTGTAACTGTGACTTGGGAAAAGGAAGGGAGTGGAGCTTCGCAGACAGCCCTCAACCACAGAGAATGTGTGTGTGAGGGAGGGAGGTGGGAGGCTGTGCTGAAACAGAGGTCCGGGGAGGACTCCAGGAGGCCATCTCCAGCCAGACAGAGCTGCTTTCCTGAGAAGGCCCAACACGTGGGGACCCAATGTTGACAATTTGGTCCATTACTAGCTGATAGTTGTTAGAGAGGAAGTTGTTTCGCCTTTCTATGTGAAATATTCTAGTTTTACTTTCTGTTTAACTTCCGCTGGAATGAGGAGGGTCAAAGGGTATCATTACACTTTAGAGCTTCCAAGGGGCTTTCCAAAGCTGTCTCCTTTCTAATTCTTAAAACAAGGTAAGATATTAATTTGTTATTCATACATTTTTTTTGGCAGATAGGAACTATGATTTAAAGAATAAGTGACTCAGAGCAGCTGCTGGGACCGAGGCATCCGCAGCTGAATCCCTCCCTCTTGTAACCCGGAGCTCTTTCACAAATTTGGGAGTACTTCCTCTCCTCCTTGCACCCTTGGCTCAGTGCGTGCTAAAATACCATACTGAATGCAATTATAGAAAAGTGTTCATATTTTTCAGGTGGCATTTAAGAAAGATGGCTAACAAAAAGGAACACCAGAAAGTACTAAAAACGGCGTACCTTTCCAATCTCTCAACCTTCTACCAGTAGTGACCCCACTATTCCCCTAATCTACCAGTTCAAAAAGTCATCTTTGACTACATCCCCTCCTTGTTTTGCCCTGTATCACTGGTCCTAACTGGTGTCGTGGAGAGAATGTGGCATGTATGAATGCTGCCATGGGCATTCAGTTCACTTATTACCAATATAGTGTGTACTATCCATGGTACTGTTACTATTTCATGCTTTTTTTTTTTTTTTTTTTTTTTTTTTTTTTTTTACTGCTTTTACACCAAGGCAGACATAAATAGTATTAGAACAAATATGCCTGGCTTGGGAATTCCTTGACTGTAAGGAAGCGTAGATGACAGATATTCTATGGAAATTAGAATTGATGGCATAGCTACAGATTTCCCTTCTTTGCAGAAAAACCAGTTTTGATCTCTAGCTTTGACATATCTGCAAAGATGGTGGAAATAAAATTACTTCTGACATCGTAGTTTTCCCTCACTAGTTTAGAGCCAACATAATAAGAGAAATGTTGAATGTCCAACCAAGTAGCAATTCAAATGAATCCCACAAGAACAGGAAACCAAGTGGAAATCCAAATATAAGCTGTACCCTAAAGTTGCCATCAATAATCCCTGAAGTGAAAACAATAAAATTAGAATATCGTTTGGGTTGCCCTCCAACCTGATAACTGAACAAGAAATCAGCCTATTTTCATCATTTCCAGTTTAAGAGTTAATGAGGTGGAGAAAGTCCAACAGAAACTGGGCAGTGACGTTTGCTCCTTTGTCAATGACAAAATCATGTAGCAATTTCCTGGCCTGCAAAAACATCCCAATAAATCTCCTGTGTATACCATTAGGAAGAAGTTGTGTGGAACTGGGTGGACTTCAGAAGGCTGCTAACCTTGGGCAGCTGGGCTGTTATCCTGCTCTTATTGCTCAATGGAAAATTCAGTGGAATTGCTAAGTAACAGGAGACTAGGTTCAGGGCCGTAAATCTCCGAGAGATGCTTGCTGACATCCACGGTGCTCTGCAGAGTGAGTTTACCAAGGTCATTCTTGCTGAGCTTCCTTTGAGTTGGAGGCTACAGCTTACTGTCAGGCCCAGAGCCAGGCTCTTAATCATTGAGGAAACCAGAAGGTGAGGGGTGGGGAGGCCATGAGAGTTACCCTTAGGCCTGGTCCCAGTGTCAAAGGGAGGCTGGGCAGGAGCCCCATACAGAATGGCAGCCCCTTGGGAGCCTTCCTACTATAGCTGAGAGCCTTCCCTGCACCTGCTGCTTTAGTCTTATTATTCAGTCCTCTGGGGACTTCCCACCATTCATTGAATCAAGTATAAACTTATGGCCATTGTCTTCAAAGTCTTCTCATTATGCTTTAAACATCTGGGCATATCTCCTAATGATTCTTAGATTTAGCCACAGTGGTCTTCTGATATCTTCATTTGGCTTTCTCCCTTATCCCTTTTAAAACTTAGTCATCCATTGATGAATGACTGAGTTCCCTTCCTTTGAATTTGTTGTGGGTGACAAAAATACCAAAGGGCAGGCAGGGTCTAAAGGCATATTTGGAAGCCCTTTGGAAGCAGCAGTGGGAAAGGGGATGAGAATCCAACCAAAGTAAGTAATCCAGCCAAGAGGAAGATTGGGCTCACTCTACCTGGGGAGGAGGAAGGTGTCTTGCAACAGCTTCAGAGTTGCAATGGGAAGATTAGGGACTCTGGAGTCCTGGAGCCCTACATTTAAGGTTTATAAACACTAATGTGTTATTTTATTCATTCCTCACTGAAGTGTCGTGAGATGGGCAAAGCAGGCATTATCATTCCCAGTTTTGAGGTGATAAACTCAGATTCTGAGTGATTATAAGACCTTGGTCAGTAAGTCTGAACCTGTCTTATAATCATCAATTATATCTATTTTATGCCAGGGGTCAGCAATTTCTTTTGTAAAGGCCCAGGTTAAAAATATTTTAGGCTTTGTGGGCCACATGGGCTCTGTCACAACCACTCAACTCTGCTGTTGTAGTATGGAAGCATCTATAGACATCCATAGACAGTACACAAAATAATGGGCATGTTTGTGTTCCAGTCAAACCTTATTAACAGAAATAGGCTGTAGGTCAGATCTGCCCCATGGACTGTAGTTTGCAGATCCCTGTTTTACGCCATAAAGCTGTAATAGACCATATGCCAAGAGTAAGTATTCATAGACTATTAAATACTTTTGTAAGTTTGAATTCTCAATATGTAGATATTAAGTAATAGAATGTAAAGGAATACAGCTTAACCTCATGTGATTCAGATAATAAGGAAACAACACAGGGAAGCTAGTCAATGCGCAGGTTACTTAATAGTGAGGTAACAGGTACCCAGGAGATGCCCACAGCAGATAAGGGAAGTGGATGATGCTGATGAGTTAATTTTCCAGGTGCCTCTGCAGTGTGAGTGCCCTGGGAACCTCATGGATCTTTTCTCAACTCTCTACATTACTGGAGACTTGGTCATGCCTTCTCTAAGCCCTACATTTCCTACTCTGAGCACTTCTCCCAGAAGGTGTCATCCCCCTTCTGATATGACAATTATCCTGGAACTTGCTTCCTGGAGAGAAAAGGCAGGCTCTTCTCTGAGGTCAAGACCAGAAGCCTTGATGAGGAGAGGAGCTGGGAAACTTGATAGAAAAAGGTCTTTGCCTTTTTCTACCCACTTCTGGCGCTAGTTGGATGACCTTATTATTTGGTGACACTTTTCCTGCTCACCTGACTGGCTAGATCTGCCACTAAGGCTAGGAAGGAACAGAGGAGATACTCTCAGACTAGAACCCACTCTTTTAGCGTTGTAAATTTCTATGTGTACTCAGAAAAATGGACTTATAATTAGGCACCGTGAGTCTCAGATTCCTTCCATGGTCTTCAGTGTACATTTCCAGTCACATCTCATCCCTGTTGCTCCCTGCTGTTTCTGTTACCTAGGATGAGTTTCCTTTACCCCTTCCTCTCTACCTATCCAACTCCTGCCCCTCTTTAACGCCCAACTCATGACAGATTTGCTGCCTCCTTCGTGGAGCTTTCTCTGTTTAGTCTATATTGTCTATACCATTCCTTTAGCATTTTATTTTAAGTTGCTTTGTGATTGTACATGTTAATTAATTTTTCATGTATATCTTGTTCTTCAGTGAAAATTGAGCTACTTGGAGGCATTGGCTGGGTTTTGTCTGTATCTTCCAGCACAGTGCTAAGCTCATGTTACAGACTCAGCAAACACCTGTCAGGTGGGATAAACCCACAACTGTGATCTGTCAATGGGCCTCTAACATGGAGGGTCTCTTCTCCCAGCCTCCTGAGTGTTAAAACTCTTATTTGCCTAGTCCTTTTGAGTTGTTATTGACACCTTCTCTCTCAGAACTTGACATAAGTTCCCTCAGGGGCAGGCTGGAAGGCATGAGTGACAGCACATGAGAAATGATCACTTTTCATTGACCCTCGCCTTGTCCAAGTCTAGTTAGTGCTCTGTGAATCCATGAGAACAGAGGCCGTGTCTCATCGTTGGACCATTTCTCACCATTATATTTCCTCCAGTTAGCAAGTGCCTGGCATGTGGTAGATGCTTAATAATTATTGGTGGAATGAATAGTTATTGGTTAAATGAAAGAATGAATGAACAAATATTACCTTGATCTGGCTCTGGGTGATTTGCTTGCCCTGTGGGAAGGGGGCTGGTTTTCGAGAAGTGAGGAGGTAGACTTAGCTGTCTCTCCTTAGCAGAACATCTCAGCCCCTTGGCATTTTGCTCTCACATGAGGTCCATCAGACCACACGCAAGTAGAATGTTTGATGGCCAATCCCAACCTATCAGATGCCCATGGACCAGATCCGTGTTGTTCTCCCAGCACGTAATGAACAGAGATCCAACAATTAAAGTTACTTTCTGAGGCTACACCTCCTAATATAACCCACTAGGGCTTGCTTCATAGCTCACTGTCATGTTCCCATCTTTATCCACTAGAAGTTTGGAAATTCTTCCACAGGGTGGGTGGGTCACACATGCAGTAAGTGTTCAATGGTGACCATTTGCTGTTTGATTATTAAGCAAAACCTGATTTAAGGGCCCAAATGATACATCAAGAGTCACTTAATTAATGGTAAAATATTTCCTTTTCCTGAATAACTCCTTACTTCAAGTATTTTCCTCTTTGGGGCATTATGTAATAATGCACTAGAGAAAAGGGTCGGCTGTATTGATTTAATTGGCTCTTATGCATACTTACCACAAGGTGGCAGCATAACAGCCCCTACTTGCATATTAGGGTCATGGATATCTTTTAAACTGAGACAGTGAAAGGAGATTTTTTTTCCCCTTAAGTTTCTAAAATCTAGAATCATATCCCTATGACCTAATTTTTAGTTAGGTAGATTTCATAATTAATCACATACTCACATAAGTCCAAGTACTCACACAATATTCTCACATACAACCTGTCGCATATGAGAGGCTGTATATTCTGTATATTCTGTCCAGCACTTAGCTAATCATGTGTGAATCATACGTATTAATAATGCAATCGCTTGTGTAAGTAGGCAAAGTCAATTAAAAAACTTGTCAATGGTACTTTTAAGGCAAGAGTAACCCATTTTAGGGGAGGTATTATTATTGTAGACAAGATGCCTCAGTGGTTCTCGATTGGGAGAGGGATGGTCTCTATAGAAGGAAGTTCTGTATGAGGCTGCGGGAGACGTGCATCGGGAAGTTGTCATCATCTCTTGGCTACAAACATTTACTGAGCACAAATTGTCCATTATTTCATTGCCTGTAAGGCTGGTCCTTGCCATATAAGAGCCAGTGTCACAAACAACAGGAAAAACCCAGCAAACATGTGACAAGACAAATACCATGACCATTATTTGAGAGGAAAGAGGGAAGCAAAGAAGGAAGAAACATTGATGTTTTATGTTTTTCCAGAGGATGAAGAGAAGATAGTAGAAACAAACAGTATGGAATGGTCAAAAGATCATGGGAATAATAAGAAGGAGACCCAGTCTTGTCTTGGCTCTGCCCCTCACCATTCTTGGCCACATCAGTTTCCTCATGTGCGGAAGGAAGCATTTGGACTTGGATCTTGGAAGCATTACAGGAATATAGTTTGTCAACAGTTGTTGTTAGTGGGTACTCTTCAAAAAGGATTTGTGTTGAAGTAAGTTTGAGGAAAGCAAATTATTATAGTGCATCTCATCCTTTTGCCCACCCCCTAAGAGAGTCACATGTGTGTTAGCATATTAAAGGTCTGGAGTGAGGAAACTGGCTTAGCTTTGGTTAACCTGTCATTTCAAAGTTAATTTAACCATTGAACACAATTCTTCCCTTCACTTCACCCAAGAAACAGCAGTTAACATTGCATAGAATATTAGTGATCTTTGGTAGATAGTTTGGGAACCACTGAATTAAGAAGTCTTTAAAGCCTGTCCAGCTCTAGAATCTGGATCAGAAGCTCCAGGAGGGCAGGGAACCAAGTCTGACTTATATACTCCTTAGCCTTAATGCTTGGCATAAGTGACCAATAATATTTGCAAAATCAATGAATGAACTGTGGCAATATAGATTTTTCCCCTCCCTCTTCTTCTAGGAAGCATGGGCTATGTCCATCGCCCTTCTGAAGTTATGTACATATCAAATTAGAGCAACTTCAGCTAGAGAAAGGAGACAAAGACTTTTTTTAGTCTAAAAACACAAGGGAATTATGCTGAGTCTTTCTTGGAGATGTAAAAGTGTGATTGTCTTGAAGATATTTGACCCTGATAGGATTGGTTTTCCATTTCTTCCTCTGTTTTCATGAGTGGTAGTCTTATCTAGATCCAACTAGAAAAAAATAAAATCAGATGGAAGGAAATGACTGACAACCCCATTCTGAAGATCAAAGTGAAGAAAAGATTCCCAGGATGGGGGAGAATTTTAAGAGACTGAGTGGCTCCTGGCAGTGGAGGATAAAGGAAGAGAGATTCTGTAGAAGGGGGAAGCTCCCTGAAGGATGGGGACATGGTGACCAAATGGTTGGCCCCCAAAATTAAGAAAGAAGTTTGAGAAGCTGGTAGAATGAGCTGAATAAGATAGAGGAACCACTCCACAGGCTAGTGAAACTCTACAGATTACAATGGGTATCTTGAGTCAGAAGTAAGGAACTCCTATGTGATTCTACCGGATTCTGTATATGTGCGTGTTCAGTTAAAAGTTAAACATTTCTCAGGGACTAGACCATTATACTATTAAAAGCATAATAAGGGAAGGGACAAGTGCTAAAAACAAAGTCTACTGATAGGAAAAGTACTGTAGGGTGAGATTTCAGGCTGTACCCAACCAAAGGTATCTACTGCCTCCTATGAACTCCTTTGGTTAAGACAAACTCTGAAAAGTGCCTGTTAAAATGCAATTTGTGACCAGAGGAGAAATAACACGTTGATTCATTAGTGATCATATTCACATTGCAGAGAACAGAGTCCTAGGAAACAAAGCACAGGGCAGGTAAATTTTGTTGGGGAAAAAGAAGCTCTAAGTATGGCCAGTGCTGCAGGATTGTACTGCAGAGGTCCTGGGAGTCAGGAGTCAAGGTGTCAAAGGTTGGGGGGACTCCAGATATAAGATGTGGGAGACATCAAAAGTATGTTTCATCTACTTTTACAATTTTGTTCAGAGAAGACATAAAAAGAGACAATATCAGGTAGAAAACAAAAGGTCTTAGAAGACAGCCCAGGCCTCCTCATTTCTGCTTTATATCAACTGTCTTGATCCTTATTAAGTAACTTATCTCTAATAATAACGTATCAATGTTTGTAATCATTAAATATTCATACACATATTTGTGTCATATTTATGTTATCTATACAAATATATTTGTAATTATTTTTTCAAGTAAATTAAATCAAATTCAAGGTTTAAGGTTATTCTTATAATTCTTCATTCTTCCTCACTTTTATTCCACCATGATTTCTTTTTTTTTTTTTTTTTGTGAGGTATGCGGGCCTCTCACTGTTGTGGCCTCTCCCGTTGCGGAGCACAGGCTCCGGACGTGCAGGCTCAGCGGCCATGGCTCACGGGCCCAGCTGCTCCACAGCATGTGGGATCTTCCTGGACCGGGGCACGAACCCGTGTCCCCTGCATCGGCAGGCGGACTTTCAACCTCTGCGCCACCAGGGAAGCCCTCCACCATGATTTCTTAATAAGGAGAAAAAGGAGCAGGGTAGCAGTTGGCATTCTGGAGTTGCATATGACTTGTAGCTTGTAATATTTCCATCAGAAACTACTGGACTCTGTCTGGTATTGAATTGGAGTTAGTAACTGTAGTGATGAATCACTCTATGGCTTTACTTCCCCTCCAAATTATTTTGCGTTTCATTACCACATAGGTCCTCTATGGAGGTATGTCATGTATGTGAATGTCACTTAGCACCCAGGACCTATAGTACTGCAAGAAGGCTGACTCTGTAGACTGAGTTCATCTTTCCAGCATTCAGGTAGAACAACACTGCAGACTTTAAGTGGGACAAATCCTTTAGTCATGTGGATGCCATTTTTAAAGCAACACAGGTTTGTAAGAGTATTAACAAAATTTCCCATCTATTTAGATACAATTCAGTTTTACATGCTTGTTTCACACAGTTTGTGCTATTTTTCCTAAGTTTCTTCAACCTAGGAAAGTAAATATTAAAAAAACCCCAAACCAGACATGCATATGATACTTGGTATGTGGTGATTCCCATTAAAGAAAGATAAACTAACAGGTTTCGAGCCACAGACAGACTATTAAACAAGTATGTATTATAATGTCAAGGTGAACTGTTAATTCTGATCCAGTAGGAAATGATGCTCCTCATTTTATTGATTTATTATTTATTTTATTTATTAACTGCTTATTACAGTTTGCTTTTAGGCAAAAAAAGACTATTAGTTTTAGGGAAAGGACATGATTTATACTACTGCCCTTCGTTACCCTGAAGAGTTAAATGTTATGTCAACTTTTCAACACTTGAAGCAGAAAGAAATTCAAGCATGAAATTAATTTACCTTAAGGAGAACTAATAGCTTCTTCAGGTTCTGATGTCACCATCCTCCTTAGCAAAACAACCAAAGAGCAAGAAGTACCCATATGTTGGCTTGTTGAAATGTTCCAACTACATTTTCGGCTTTTCAGATGATAGATATGTACCATTTTATGCAAAGAAATATCGCTCGGCTTGGAAGTTTCAGGTTCCAATAGAAGTCTCCACGAGATTTTATGTGATTTAGACACATAGATAAGAATCTTGTGCAGGCTATGCAAGAGGACACAAGGTGGGGACAGGACCCACTCTGTATGTGTGGTGACAGAAAATAGTCTCCAAAGATATCCTTGCCCTAATCCTCAGACCTGTGAATATGTTACAATACATGGGAAAAGGGACTTTGCAAATGTGATTAAATTAAGGATCTTGCGATGGGGAGATTATCCTGGTGGGCCCCACATAGTCACGGGGTCCTTATAAGTGGGAGGCAAAGGATCAAAGTCAGGAAAAGGAAGGTGACAAGGGAAGCAGAGGTTGGAGTGATGCATATGGACTATGGAAGAAGAGGCCATGAGGAAAGGAATATAGTGGCCCCCAGGAGCTGGAAAAGGCAGGAAATGACTCTCTCCCGGGGCCTCTGGAAGGAATGTAGCCTTGCTTTTAGCCCAGTGAGACCTGTTTCAGACTTTTCTGACTCTCAGAACTGTGAGATGATAAACTTGTAATGTTTTAAGCTACTAAGTTTATGGTGATCTGTTACAACAGCCGTAGGAAATGGAAACCCATGTGACCCAAAGCTCCTTTTTTTCTTTGAAGAAAACGCCTGAGAAGTAACATGGTGAAGGAGAAAGAGAAGCTGGAGTTCAACAGATCATTGTCCAAATCCTGATTTTGCCACTTCCTGTGTGACCTTAAATAAGTTATTTAACCTCCGTGCCCCCCAAGTTTTTCTCCAGGAAAAGGGGTCATAATGGGAGTTAAATATAATAAGATATGTAAAAAGCCCAGAGTAATACCTAGATGATTACCTTCGAGATAGATCTCCAAGAAATGTTCCTCCCCAACTCTCCACCAGATCACTGAAGATTTATCGCACAAAAATGGTCCACTTGGCAATTTCCACCCTGTGTTAGGAGCCCCCCAGAGCCCTGGGAAGTTACTGACCCTGGCTTCTCAGTGTGAGTCAAGGCAAAAAGGCTTCCTTGGAGATTGGGTCCAAACCAGAAAGCTCAGAGGAGCTGGGGTGAGGGTTTGGCATTCTCTTATGAACTTCTGACCTGTCCTGCCTCACTCGTCTATCTGCGACCCAGGGACAGCACCGTCTTACCCCCAGCGGCACTGTGTTGATTCACGAAGAGGTGCAAAGCCCATGTGTTCACAATTGGGGCATGACTGCACTCACCTGCAGCTGCCTGCGTCTGGAGACTGAATCCTGGGCCATGGGTTCAGTGACTCAGACAGCACAAGCCGTTGCCTGCTTGCGGTCCAGGCTGCCTGGCACGTTCAGTGTTAGCAAACTAGGGGCCCACATTTCCAGGCCTGGGCTCGGGTGCCCTGGAGAATGTGAACTGCTTTGTGAAGCCACTTTCACCAGAGAATATGGAGCGATCCCAGAAAGGCAATATTTGGTTGGAAGAAAAACAAATTTGTAAGGATCACACATAGGAAATGAAGGTCGTTTCTTATCCTCATACTTCATATCCTCATACCTCATACTCACTTCCTATCCAAGGTGAGACATAAAAGGACAAATCTTTGCTGCTAAACATCTTCAGGAGATGCCTTAAAGTCTGTCCCTTTCTGATATGTGGAATTTGAAGACAGTTGGTCTCTATGTTATCTTCTCTAATCTTAAAAAAATTTTTTAAAGTCATTTTTAGTAGATACAAAGAACACAATTCAATGCCTTTATCAAATCCACTATAAAGTTAATTTGACCTGTATTTAATAATCTGCATGATTGTGATTGTTCCACATGATAATTAGGCATAAATGGTGAGCAGTTCATATAAATTCCTGTAATTCTTATCACTTGTATACTACCAAAGCATCTTTTTATGATTTTTTAAATTTTTAATTCCTTAGCTTGGAGTGGCCCATAAAGCACCACTGTTGCAGTTTAAATTTCATCAAGCACAGTGTGTGTGCTCTGGTCCTCCAAGAAGCAGATGCCAAGGTGGGATTAGATGTGCTGGAGATTTACTGGGGGAAATGGCTGTGAAGTGCAAAGGGGCAGGGGCAGGGTCAGGCCCGGGGAGCCTTCAGACCAAGATGCACCCTGACACCTGTGAAGGGCAGGGCGTGAGACAGAAGGTTGGGTGGGAAGAATCGCTGACTGCACAGCAGTTTCAAGAAAGATGTGGCTAGGCTGGCGGGGGTTGGGGTGGGATTGAGGAGCCCAAGGCACCTGTTAAGAGGAGTCCCAACTCTCACAGGAACAGGCCTGCGCTAGTGCCCCACTTTTGGGTCATTGGCTGGGAGCAGCCGGCTGGAAGCATGGCCTAGGCTTGACCACCGTGGTGGATCCAAATGGGCCATCAGTTAGCTATGCCCCCGTAGCAGGAGAGCTGAGCCAGGCATTTTCATGGTCCCACCATACACACTTATGCATATTAAGAGGCACGGATAGGGAATTCCCTGGCAGTCCAGTAGTTAGGACTTGGTGCTTTCAATACCGTGGTCCCTGGATCCACCCCTGGTCGGGGAAGTAGGATCCTGCAAGCTGCATGGAGTGGCCCCAAAATATAAAAATACGAAAAAAACCCACAAAAACACAGATGTGTGTGTGTGTGTGTGTGTGTGTGTGTGTGTGTGTGTGTTAACTGCAGGCAGTCAATTCCTGGGATCCCCTATTCCCATACCCTTTGCCAATTTCTCACATCTGAGATGCTCTCAGTCACCATTCAGGATTTTCCCATCAGAATTGGTCCTGGGCTGTGGATTCTGCTTCTTCCTGTCTCCAGAGAAAAAGCAAGACCCTGATGTGGTGGTTCTGTAAGGATTTCCAGGACAAGGGCATGGTTTTCCTATGTGAGGAAAGGGAAGAAGGGTTGAGAGAGCACACTGGATTCTTGGCCTTCGGGAGTCTTGGGTTAGAGAGAGGGATTTTGTAGACTCAGAATCTGTGTTGGGAGTGAGAGCTATGGTTGCAAGAGGCAGATGGAGCATTTGCCAGAACCAGGCTACCAACAGTCACAGTGGGTGGGCTTGTCATTCTAGAGGGAATATGGGGAAACTGAGAGGGGGATGTCAGGTCCATCTGTCCTGATTCCTGCCAGGCACCCTTACACAACCAGGCATACTCCCCTGAAGGTAGCTTGTTTTACCAGCCTGTTACCAAATAACTCCTCACCTGCCAGCTTATGCCTAAAACTCCTTTAGCTGCTATAGAGCCTTTTATGTCATAATTAGAAAAGTTTTAAAGCAGTCCTGTAGTTTACTACGCTACAGTTGATTGCCTCCTAGCTAGGTGTGTCTGTCCCTCTTTAGACTAGGAGTTATTTTGGTTCAGAGACTGTGTCTTTTCCTCATTCAGTTTCCAGCACTTACAAAATGCCTGGTAAAAAATTGATTCTCAATGACGTTTTTGTTGAATTGAATGGAATCGAATAGATGCAGATACTTCTGGGAGAAGTACCATAGCAACAAAGATGGAATCACGTCAAAGTGGATATATACCTGGGAGTGCAATACTTTGAATTCAAGTCTCAATTCCAGGACACTCTACCTATAAGACTGTATATGAATGTTTTATCCTTTCTGCATTTTAATTTCCTACTTACAAAATGAGACCAAAGTAACTTTCCCTAATGAACTCAGTATTCCTGTGAGTATCAAATGATAAAGGACTTTGAAATATAAAAGTGATGGATAAAGTTATATTATTTTTTTCTTGTTTTGGGGGGTACTTAGGATTTAGTTTACAGGTAGCCAGTGCTTGGAGCCCAGGAGAGATATGGAGAGAGGGATTTTAAGGATACTCAAATCTGCCTGGGCATGGAGGTATTTTAGGCCATGAAGCATTGTAATTGCCGGTTCCAGGAAATTCTAGATTAAAAAAAACCCTGTAACTTTATTATACAAAACATGAAGTAATCCATGGCTCACAACTAAATAGGCAATTCCCCTGGTAGCTTTTATGCTTTCTATAAACAGGAATAAATGCTATTGACTCAATATACTTGCTTTAATAATAAATCCTATAAACAACATAGCCACCCTTTTATTGCTGGAGAATGGTGTTTGACTGAAGAAACCTACTATTGTTTAGCTCTTTATGGTTTACCAAATGTTTTAATGTACATTACCGTTTTGATTCGTTAATTACTCTGAAAAAGGAAAATAATAGTTTTCATGACATGTCACCACTTAGTAGTTCAGAGCTGTTAAAGGAATTTTACAAGAAAAAAATCAGGTGGTGGTTAAAAGCTTGGGGTCAGATAGACCTGCTTTAATCCAGGGTTTTGCAACGTGCTAGCTGTGTGACCTTGGAAAGTAAATAACTTATCTCAGGCCCAGTTTCCTGTTCTGCAAAATGGAGGCTTAACTATAACTCAAATATTTTCTAGGTAAATGCAATAGCTCCGCATTTGGATTTCAAAGAGGGAAAAGGATCTTGATTTTGGGATGAGCCCCAAAGACTTTCCCAAGTAGTAGTGCTGACATTAGATTAGCTGACAGGAGGCATGTGAATTCTTAGCACAGAGACTGTCACATACTACATTCAATAAATATTCAATATTAGCTTTACAAATAGTTTACAAAGTGTTTTCACATACTTCTCTCACTCCTCCCAATAACCTCATAAAGCTTCTCTTTACAAATGAAGAAACTGACACTCAGGGAGCTTATCTTTGTCCCCGGTTACATACCAGCCAAGTGTCAGAGCCGGATCTTACACCCGGCTCAGCTAGTCCTCTAGCTGTGACCACTGCCTGTCTCAGTCAGGACAACTCATCACCAGCTGTGGTTGTTAAGACAAAGTAGATGATGGGGGCGGGGGAGGGGTATCCAGCCGCATGGATAACCTACTGAAGAATGAGAGGATCCTTTGCCAAAGGATGAGTGAAGTTAGATGGAAAAGACTCCAGTTTCTGTTTTCTCTTTTCTTCAGCGTCAATGAGCAGACCTATGGCGTGAGAGTATGTCTAAGACCTTTGTAAATTCTTAGTAACCCTGGTATTTGATCGTTTGTGGCATGTATGAGAATTTAGAGAAAATGGATCCTGTTGGTTAGTTGATATTTTGAGTAGCATTTAATTACATTTATTTTCTGTCATAGAAGTTATATTATTACTAAAACTTTGAAAAATGATACAGGACCTCTAATATGGGTAACAATATAAGTGGTTTTCTTTGCTAGACACAATCTCTATTATCATCTCAATGTCTTTGAACATTCTTTTCCTTTTCTTACTGTGTGCAATTCTATCATGGTTTGAAACCCAGCTTTACACTTTTTGGAGGTGTTTTTGTAGAGCAGTGAGAGGAAGATTATCTTTGTTAGTTTGGAAGGAGTTTTGAGGGTCATGTTAACATACTGATATGTGCAAACATACAGGGCAAGTTAATTCAGGTGTGGGAGGCTCATAGTGCAATCAGAACACGGGCAAAGGAGGCTGCCATGAGGAGAGGAGCAGTGGAAGGGGCTCCCTTGGAGTGCGACTCAGGATCACTGGGAAAGTGATCACACTGTACCCAAATGGGGTGATAATGTGGTGAGGCAAGAAACCACAGCGGTGACTACACAGTAAGATTGGGTAGGTGAGGTGAAGAGAAAGAATATGAGGACAAAGAAGTTGTAGAATTTACTCTGGTTCCCTAAAGAGAAAAAGATGTGAGATAATCCTTTAAGTCGAGGAAAGCCATAGAAGATAGTCAGGTAAGACCTATTATTAGAGAGGAAAAGAAAGTAGGTGTGGTCATTCGTTTACTGCCCCACTCACCTCATTCATTCATTCTTTCCTTCACCTGCTCAGAAAGAATGTTTAAATACTTGCTGTAGACTCAGCATATCCCCAGATGCTTCTTTTTGGGAGGAAATGATGACACAGTCCCCATCTGCATGGGAGACATTACAAGCCCGCTCAGCGATTGGAGAGCACATAGACAGCAGCCTGTATATAAATTCAGAAAAACCTGGTGTCATCTGTGCTGAGGACCCATAAAGTCAAAGGAAGGATGACAGTCAGGGGAAGGTAAACTTCAAATATGCTTACATTTTGCCTAAGGTGTCCGTGTGTAGAACTCTCATAAATTTAATGCTCAGGAAAACACCTGGTCCACAACCTTGGGAAGGGAGTCTCGTTAGCATCCTTCAGTGATGCGTACATGAGAGAGTCAATTGAGTTTCGCCCTTGCCTGGACTCAGTGGTAACTTGTGATGGAATACATCTATGTGTAGACAGTTCTGGCAAACCTAACTTCACCAAAGGAAGAACCCTCATTCCTTGCTGAAAAGACCTGCTAACTATGACTTAATGATGTACCGCTAGCAGGAGGCCAGAAGTCTTTATGATGCCTGGACTAGGCACTAGGAGCTCAGAACTTTGAGGGCCATAGGGAGCTCCCCATGTTTGACTTCAGCAGCAGAGGTAGTTATCTATGTTTCATCTGTAAGGTCCTTTGTCAACATGAGGTTATGGTGTGGCGGAGAAGTCAATATGCCCAGAACTGTGCATTGTTCAATTCAATAAACACCTAATGGATTGAATAGAGGCCGAATAGAAGAGCTTCCAGGTGTCTTTTCCTCTCCAAATGACTTTTTCTCTGCCTAGTAACTGAATACTTGAGTTGACATCACGCCAGTGTTTAACTGTTAGTCATATATTTTCTAGATAAGTGACACTAGCTCCCCCTTTGGATTTCAAAGACGGAAAAGGATCTTGAATTCAGGATGAGACCCTGAGGACCTTCTTAAGTAGTGCTGACAGGTCTCCGGATGGGTTAGGGATATTCTTGATATTAGGAACTGAGCAGTCTAGCCCCACAAGTGTGCGCACGCACTACCAAATCTTATGAGGCCATTTGGTAACAATATATTTTGTTACGTTTTTAAGATGTCTTCTTGGGTGGCCAGAATATTAGCCATCAGCCTGGGACTGGGTGGTTAAAAACTCCATGGCTTTCATATTAAATCAGAAATTGAAGTCAGAACAGGATCTATTTCCTGTAGTCCTATTCCCTCCGCCTGTCTCCTGCTTACCTATTTCCATTGTACTCATAGCCACTAGTCCTACTTACGTCATGTCTTAAAGGCCAGTGAGATTTGAAGGTCTGTGCCAGGAGCTTATGTTAGATTTGGATCTTCTTACAAATAAGGACACTATGTCTGGGTCTGCAATGCTCTTTTTAGGATTCTGGGGAAGAAAGGAACAATGCTGCTATGAAGATTATCCAGCTCCCTTCCCCACTTACCTGCAAGTCCCTACATAGTGACCAAATGATTTGCAAGTGAGCTATGAAGAGACCTGCCCTGTTAGAGGTTTTAAATTATGTATAAGGATATTTTGCAAGAGCAGCAGAACAGAACAAGTTCAAAAGGACAGAGGAAACATGCTCCAAATCTGTGGCAAACAGGATTTCATTGAAATTTACAGGATTCCTTGGATGTGTCTTTGATTCATGCACTGATTTCCCAACACTTTGAAACTATTTCAAGCAGTGTTTAAAGAAACAAAAACTTTTCTCTGTAATAAAAAATAAGTTACTCTATTTCATAGACAAACTGAAAATTGACTATTGTTTGAGTGCTTTTTTTTTTTCAAATGGGGGGAATGGTTAAAAGAAACTTCATCTTTGTCTCCCTCTCTTTCTCTCTCTGCCACTCCCCTCTATTTTAACTGAAAATGAAAAACACACCATGTGATTTAGCCAAAGGAAATTTAGGATGAGTCTTTGGGGAGAGGAAGTAGTGCAACCGGTTATCATGTTAATCTTCCATTATATGAGTCAGGCTCAGAACAAGATTTGCTGCTTATACCAAAGAACAGAATGTGAATGGTTAAAAAAGGTCCCTCAATTCTTCAGATCTGGTGCCTATAGGTCAGCTTAATATGTTTTCTAGCATCCTTGTCCTGCACACATACTAAAAACCTAAAGTGACTGGAGATAAAAGTCAGATTATTAAATATGAAATGCCTCCTCCTTTTTTCCCCCTTCAGTAAATGTCTCTGTGTAGTTAATTATGAACATAAGCCACCTCAAAATTATACTTCTATGTCAATGTTTCTGGACAGTTCTCTCCTCTTGGTCTCTGGCTCAATTTTCCTATCTGTTAATGTGAAAAATAAAAGGCCCTGAAGGGGCATTAAGAATACAATATAACGATGATTTTAGTGTGGCATGGAAGTCAGGATGTGGGTTAAGTTGAGGGAAAGGTGCTTCCCATTTTTCATTTGATTCTAGGCTTAGTTATTGGTTTTACTGTCTTTGAAATTCCTCTTTTCATCAGACCTCAGTTTCTGTATTTGAGTTGAGTTCAATAATTTAGCTTAGTGATGATAATGTAAGCGTACCTTATTTTATTGTTGACTTATCCTAACATGAAAGGGATGATTTTAAAAAATAGAATGAATGTGGAACACCAGGAGAGGGTGTGGCATCTATTTTGTCTCTCCCAGTAGCCGGCTGTGAGTCTTTCAGTAGGTCCCTCAATGGTTCTAGGTCGGTTTCCTCAAATATGACACGATAAGGTTGTAGCAAATGACCTCTAAGGTCCCTGAAAGATGAAAATGAATTGCATTATTGTCTTCCAGCTTTTGATTCACTAGAACTTCACTCTTTGATTCACTCAGTAGTTATTTACTAAATGTCTGCTATGTGTCAGGCCTGTTCTAGTTGGTGGGGATTCAGGAGTGAACACTAATGACAAAATTCCTCTCTTAGAGAGCTCATATAGACAGACAATGAGCATATGAACAAATACATGCATTGTCAATGGTAAGAGATGTTATGAGGAAAAATAGAGCACAACACGTGAATAGAGATGGTACTGGTGGGGGGCAGTAGAGTTCTCTTATACAGGGTGGTCAGGGAAGTTCTCTTTTATAAGGTGACATTTGGACAAGATCCTTAAGAAAGTGAGACAGCATGGCCGGCAGAGATCGGGAGGAAGAACAATCTAGGTGGAAAGAACAGCAAATGCAAAAGCCCTAAGGTGGGAATATGTTTTATTTGTTCAAGGATGAGCAAAGATGCCAGTGGTTGGGTCAGAGTGAGTAAGGAGAAGAGTGACAGACGATGAGCTTGGGGAAGCACGGTGAGCAGGGCAGATCAGGGCAGTCACTGAAAGACTTCTGACTTTTTCTCTGAGTGGCATGGGAAGCCATTGAAGGGTTTGGAGCAGAGGGGTGATATGATTCTATGTACTTTTTTGGCTGCTATGTTGAGAACAGACTTAGGGGAGTAAGGGCAAAAGCAGTGAGACTAGTTAAGAGGCTACAGCAACAATTCAGACCAGAGATGATAGTGACTTGGGTGAGGGCAGTAGTGATGGAAACGGTGAGAAGTGGTCAGATTCTGGGTATTTTTAAAATGTAGTGTCAACAGAATTTACTGATGGATTAAAATGCAGTGTGAGAAAAAGAGAGGTGTTGGGGATGGCTCTCATATTTTTGTGTTTGGCAACTGAAAGGTTGGGGTTGCTATTTTCTGAGATGCAGATGACTACAGAAGGAGCAAGAAAATCAAGAGTTTGGCTTTAGGCATATTAAGTTTGGGATGCCTAATAAACATCCAAGTGGAGATGTCAAGATGGTAGTTAGATATTTGAATCTGGAATTCAGGCTGGAGATAATAGATGTATATAATCTCTCTATATATATATTTATATAGCATATGTATATTATATATAAATATTTGGGAATTTCCATTGTATTGATATTATTTAAAGCCACGGGTCTGGATGAGATCACATAGGGCCCAGGCCAATCGTTTTTAACCTTGGCTGTACATTAGAATCACTGTGAGAGCTCGTACATGTATGGATGACGGGGCCTCATCCTAGACCAACTCTGGTCTAGAGTATAACGCTGGGGGTCTGCCCTGGCACTGGGAGTATTTAAAAGCTCTCCAAGTTATTCTAACATAAACCAGGGTTGAAAACCACTGACCTTGAGAGTGAGTGTGGATGCAGAAAGGAAGAGACCTGCTTCCTGCTCCCCTACAGTGTTTAGAGATCAGGAAGCTGGGAGGAACCAGCAAAAGAGACTGAGTAGGAGCTGACAGGGAGGTAAAGGATGTTGTGTCCTGGAAGTCAAATGAAGAAACTGGCTCAAGAAGGAGACAGTGATCAACTGTGGAATGTGCTGCTCAGAGATTAAGATAAAGAATGAGCAGGGATCACTGGATTAGGTAACGTGGAGGTCTCTGGTGACCAACTGGTGACGTGACAGGAGTGAGGCCTGATTCTCTTATTCTAGAGGGAATTGGAGGAGTGGAGTTGGAAGCAGTGAATAGGGGTACAGAGGAATGAGGTGGAAGCTGGAGGGGGACTGAAGGGTAAAGGGAGAGTTTTTTAAGAAGAGGCACATTACAGCATGTTTGAAGGGGATCGTAGGAAGGAGAAAAGCTGATGATGCTGGACAGAGAGGCGACAGTTGTAAGAGTGAAGTCCCTGAGAAGTCCTGGGTGGGAGTGGGATCCAGGGCACAAGTGAAGGGGCCGGTCTTAGATCAGGTCATTCTTTTGGCAGCAAAGAAGGCAGAGTATGTGTATACAAACGTGGATACACTGGTAGATTTGGTACTGGGAGTGTGTAGAAGTTAATTTTATTCTCAGTGTTGGAAATTTTGTATTTGGAGATTTGGAACATACTAGATTCGTAAAGTACATAATCTTGAGACTATGCATGCTTGTAGCCTTCAGAGGCGTACAAATAGATGTCAGAGAAACAGAAAGTAAAAAGACACTATATTAATATAGCCAACTATCTTATAGACAGTTAAAATTATGTTTTAGAAGAATATTCATTAAGTGGGAAATGTTTTTAGCATAGTGTTAAGTGAAAAAGGTATGAATAGTATGCTCCAAATTAAAAAAAGTATGAATGGTATGCTCCAAATTAAAAAAAAAATACTTATGTGTATTTATACATATAACAAGACAGCAAAATCTTATCAGTTCCATCTGGATGGTGAGACTATAGTTAACTTTTATTTGTACTTTTCAATACATTATTAACTTTATATAAAAATTACGTGTTTAGAAAAAACAAATAATACAAAGTAGAATGTACTTAAAATTAAAATAGAAAAAATACAAAAATAGGACTATTTTTTCCATTTCACAGTTGTTCACAATGGAAGTATAAATTTATAGAATTTGATTCTACAGATTGGATTAAGGTTTACAATAAACTCACACCTCAGAGGAAATATACTCATAGGTTCTGGTTTGGGTTATTCATGGAAAATATTTGATGACTAAATTAGTACACAGCTCAGTTATCTTGCATCTCAGAAAGGAATTGTAATTAAATCTACCATAAATCAAACTCTGGATTGTAATCGGGGATTCAATTTTTTTAAAGTTTTGTTTGTTGATATAAAATGTTCAGTGTAATTGTTACTTTTGCCAACGAAGGGCGTTTCTATTTCCTCCTCTTCCTAAGGTTTTGAGATTTTTCTGAGATTCTCTCTGCTGTCCTTATTTTAGCACTGACTATGGCATGACTTCTGGAGTAATTAGGTGATCACAATTAAGAGGCAGAACTTCTCAATGCCATAATCTTTGGTAGTAAAATGTCACTAGCACTCCAAACTGAGCTCCCATGTTTATGCCATTGTAGTGTATCCATCATTAGCTGGTTGTTGGATGTCACCAGCTTCTGGTGGCCTGATGCTATAAGCAATGAACAGTCCTTCTACGCAGATAGCAGTCTAACTGAGTCTACAATAGAATCCCAGTGAAGTTACAAGAATGTGCCATAGAGATGAGGACGACTATGTGGACAGAAAAGCCTTTGGAGAACTGACTGGAGATAAAACATGATGTTTGATTGGCATGGGATAAAGACGGAGAGAAGGAAGGATAATGGCGACCTCCAGTAAAATGAGTTATGTTCTTTATCCCTTCTAGATTCAAAAAGGGTTACAGACCTGCTCTCACAAATGGAAAACTTTCAGGTAAACAGACAACAGTTGTGATACGGTGCCATAGATCCTTCAAACACGGCACCTGTAATAACTCATAGACTGAGGGTCTAGAGACTGACTTGCCATCAGGGAGCTAGCATTTTATGGATGTCATCAAACAGGACAGCAGGGCATTTCCAAAGCCTGGATCAAGAATCAGCATGCACCTCCAAGAGAGAGATAAGTTCTTCTTTGGGTTTTTCTCACAGAGATCACTTAGAAAACTCAGTGTGACTTTAATGTTGGCTACATGGGTACCATAAAATACATTGTAATACATATGTATGTATTCTATTATATAATATAGTCTTACACAAGAATATAGAATATATTCTTACAGAATTCTGTAAGTTTAGAGCATTGAGCAGAAGTGTTGAGTCTCGGAGACGTGCTATCAGAGGATAAATATTACTTGCGAATTAAAAGGCACTGGAGCAGTGAGCTCTGTCCTTAGTGCCGTCATCAAAGCTGATTGCGGTGTATTGCTGCCAGCAGGCCTCTCCACACCAGCAGGTGCCAGGCACAGAGCGCACCGCTCCCTCAGACGTTGACCCCGTGTTAGGGAATACGCTGACGCGTTATGTTTACTCCAGGAATGAACAGGGAGGCTAATGCCCTACTCCCCGAGGAGCAGCCCACGTACCATAAAGGTTTTATAGCTGTTCAAGATAGACTTCAGGTTCATTCCTTCCAGATTCATTCACGGGGGGAGAAAGCAAGGGAGGGCATGGTAACAGTAGGGCAATGTTTAACTCAACAGATTCCAATGTCTCAGAGGTGAAGATGATCAAACCCCCAACTCCCCACCCTGTTGGCTCTACACACAGAAAACGTCAAGGGTGGGCACACTGCCAGATGTTCCAGCGAGCAGCTGAACTGAAACAGACCTGCCCTGGGAAGGGAGGGAGAGAAATAGAGCCAAGGAAACCTAAGAAGGAAAAACTGGCAAACTACCCCTATAGCTTTGCCACTGACCCATTTAAGTGTTTGTTACGGTGAGAATTAGAATATATCTGAAATGTTGTTGCTATTAGTATTATTATAGTTTTATCACTTAAAATTTATTATGTGCTAGACACCAGGTTAAGCATTTACATGCACTTTCTCAGCTGTTCTGCTCACCCTATGAGCTAGGTTCTGTTATTATCTCCCTTTTATAGAAGAGGAAACTGAGGTTGAATAATTTGGTATTTAGTGGAAGAATTTGAAAGTAGGTCTGTTAAATGTGATTAAAACTTGAGGTGTGTGGTATCAAGAATCAAAGAATTTAACTAAAGTTGCTTTAAGTTGTAGGTCCTTTGGATGGAAAGGAGTCAATCCTTTAGCTACTGAACACTTTACAAAAGTTACTTCATTGTTTCCCTATAGAGTAGATATGAATTTTCCTGTTTTAAGGTAGAATCACGAATGGAATTTAGGTTTGCCTAAGCCTAAAGCTTCCCTGTTTTCATAACACCTTACTGGGAAGAAAAGGGAATGGAAAGGAATCTCCATTTTCAGTGAAAATGGAGGAGAGATGCATGCCATGAGGAGCCACATTTATAGATAGTTCAGATCTCATTTTAAGCAGTTGATGCAACTCCTTCTCATGATTCCTTATGAGAAATACTGCTTGATTTGAAGTTCACTTTCTTTGAAGCTGCTAATAAACAATAAAAATCTTAAGATATGTAGAAGGAGAAAGAATACAAAGCCTAGTTTGAAATTGTAACTTGTTTTAGTTTACAAAGCACTTTCTTAAACTTTGCAATGGTTCTGCCAGTCCAGTTTTATGATTTCCCAGTCTCCGTTTTCTTTTTACAATGAGGAAGCCAACACCAATCCCTAAATATTTATTACATTGTGATCACAGCAGCCGCTACCATTTGTGCATCCGGGACTTTACAGGCATTATCTTGGTTCTTCACAACCACACAGAGGGGCAGACAGCCTCTCTTGAGCAGCAAGGAAATTGGGCTTCACAGTGGTTCCCTGGCTTGCCCAAAGGCAGAAAGGTAATAACTGAAAAAGCCAGAATTTGTTAAGCTTGGCCAGTGTTCTTTTTCTTAATTATACCCGTTTTCAAAGCAAGAAAGTTGGATTATCAGCCTCTCAATACTTGAAAGTCGGCTGGAGAACGTGAAACACTTAGAGATAATGTTGATCTCTTTACCCGATTTTACATGCATTGAAACAAAGGCAGAGTGCAAATGATTTATTCATGTTAGATCAAACAAGTTCTTATTTGAAAATTGAAATTTTTCGTTTCACTTCTTTCGTCCTAATGACTGGTTTCCCTAAAGACGTGTTTCTGTAACAAAAGATGAAGAAAGTATGACAAATTAGAAAAAAGAGGGGAGATAAAAAAGGAGAAATATGTGGACAAGAGGGCAAAGGCAAAAAAGCAATTGCATCAACAATGAAGAGACTAGAGCAAGTAATTACCATGTGTAATCTTCACAGGGGAAAACCTGGACACAGAGAGATGAGAGAACTTCTCCCATGAATGAAATACAGGTGAGAGTTCTCTTGGGCCCTTTCCTTCCCGAATTGCCCTAAACCTAGCTTCAAAACAAGATTTCAAGTTTCCAGCATTTAAATGTGCATAGGATAAGATTTATAAATTCCAATCAACTTTCGTGTCCTTGTCCCTCTCGAAAGGCATACATTTTAATGACCCGTCTACTTCGCTGCCCCTGAAGCCTTGCTCCCCCATGGCCTGTAAGCAGAAATACTTAGCCCCTTCCTGTAGGCTCAGTGCCATTCCAGATGCTTCAAACAGTTAGAGTTTTGATAAAAACAAATAAAAATCTCCTCAATCCATCGGTCCACATTGCCTTGTGGTTGATTCTTGTAGTGTTTGCTGTCATTTCTTTATACTAAAACCAAGCTTCTCCCCTAAGTGACCCTTGTTAAACAATAATTTCTCAAAAATAACACCAAAACAAAGCTGAGTTTACTCTTGTCTCAGTAAGGGAGAGCATGACCTTGAGGGAGTCTTTAAGTGATGTCTCAGAGTGGAGTGCCCTCAGGGGGCAAAGTTGGGATATTTATGGGCTTCCCTGGTGGCGCAGTGGTTGAGAGTCCGCCTGCCGATGCAGGGGACACGGGTTCCTGCCCCGGTCCGGGAGGATCCCACATGCCGCGGAGCGGCTGGGCTCGTGAGCCATGGCCGCTGAGCCTGCGCGTCCGCGTCCGGAGCCTGTGCTCCGCAGCGGGAGAGGCCGCAACAGTGAGAGGCCCGCGTACCGCAAAAAAAAAAAAAAGTTGGGATATTTATGAGGTTTTGGAGTCTAGTTCAGTGTAGGTCTTTCAGTCTCAGGGCTTGATTAGGGTTAGGTAAGGATCATGATATAAGAGTCTAGGACTGGAAAATGTAGTAAGGCAAGGATTTTATAGCTGGGGATTTGAAGAATCTTAGAGAGAAACTATCATTTGATGCTACCTATTGAAGAACTGAACCATTTTATATTCATTTAAGCGGGTTTCGGGGACGTTCCTAAAATGAGCAATACAGTTTATTTGCAACTTTTATCTTCCTAGGCAAGAGTTTCTCAAAATATTAAAGCCATGTTAATGACTATTGGGGAACAGTAACATCATGTTGATGGAGATAGTAAGCTGTGTGGTTGTAAATGGTTTCGCTTCTCAGTGTCTCACTTTGTGATCATTGTTCAGCCTAAGCTAAAAGGTAGACCATTAACATCAAGACCAGTCTGGGGATGATTATTTCACCCATCATGCCTGTGGGTTTTCTTGTTCTTTTTGATGGATCATGTAATGGACATCACAAAACACAAAGAAGGATCATTTGATAGTGGTTATATAGCAGCACTTAAAACTCTGGAGGTCATACCTCTAAACATTGCAATATGGACCAATACTATGATCAAGAGTTCATTGTCTACTTCTCAGCCAGGAACAAAGGGCACCCAATTTAAACCAAGAGAATAGAGCCTATCCCCAACCCGAAGTGCCCACAGATTCAGATAATTTACCAGATTACTTACATTTAGGATTTTTGCTTTCTAATTATTTTGAGTAATATTATAGATCCTAGAGAGGTCTATAGGGATCTAAGCACAACATTCTTCCCCTAAAATAGGATATGTTTCCCTCAAGAGGCCAATATTATATCTAAAGTGGCTCTATTCTGATTCTGCCAGATTTCATGATCCTTCCAAGCAAGGAGTTCTATGGCTGTGGTGGCATTATTGAACTCTTCTGCATTTTCTGAACCATGGCATGTAATATTTTTGCAAGTTTCCATTTGAGGTTGTCTGGTACTTCTATGAAGCCATTCTCAGAGTGCCAGAGATTATCTCTGTGCAGTTTATATCCGGATTTCTCCCAGTACCCTTTTCTGACTCTGGATGCAATGACTGGCATTCTATAAAAGCCTCTTGGAATGCCCCCCACCCCAAGATTTAATCTCTCAGTTTACCATTAGGGCTAGAATCTTAGTGAGTGCTGCCGTCTGGTATAAAGAGTAGCAGGGATTTGCTCCATGTTATCCCTTTTTCTATGAGCCCTTACCTTTATATAGCCACCTCCTTAGGAAGCATTAGACCACCCAGAAGTTCTTTAATTTGTTGACCCCATTCTGAATTGGGGTTCCTGTTGGGGTTTAAGAACGCTTATTTACAAAGTATTCCAAAATTATGGGCTATCCAAAAGCATAGCTACTATCAGTGGAAATTTTCCTTCTACTTCTAGCTAGCTTTCAAGCTCTGGTGAGTGCACCATGTTTTTCCATCTGGGCAGACTTTGCTTCTGGTAAGGAGTGATAGTCTTACCTAGAATTTTGCTGAATCAGTGTTCAGATATGACCTGTTAACAAACAATATTAAGTCTGGGTTTTCTAAAGGAGTTTCTAATAAATCTACTTAGGGCATAGATGTTTTATGGACAGAGGTTAAACAGTCACGAATTTCCTATTTTAAGTAATGGAAGAAAAATAACAGGATTTTAAAGTACTATAATGATGACTAGAAATATATGAGGGAGAAAATAGGATTTCATGTGCAGTAAGCCTGTTCGCTAAGAAGTATGTATTTTCAGTAAGTTGAAAGACTGTACAGTATGAAGGACCATCAAATTTAAAGGATACCCTAAAACCAAGTCAGCAGATATCTCTACTGGTTTAGCTGCTGTGATTATTGAGGCGATGGGTAGGCTTTTGCCACTGGGTCAGGAAGGGGCGGTTAGTAAGCTATTGATCTCTCGTAGTTTCCATAGAGTTGAGTCAGAATGCCAGGAACCCATCCAGTTAATTAGATTTATGATAATTAGATAGGCCCAGACTGGGAGGTTGTTGGAGAGCTAATATTAATTAGACCTGTTCATGTTTAGATTCTAAGGGAAGAGGTTTTGTTACTGAGAATTTGGTTAAGCCCTATAATGGAGTGGCAATTAGAAAACTTGAGAATCCATGACACTTGAATCAGTGAGATTGAAGAATCCTCTCAATTATCTCTGGCCCAGTAAAATTTTGAATGACTTGTAATTGGTTAGGAGTAAAGGATTGACTCCCTTGGGATAAATCATATCCTAGATCAGGGCATGACTTTTACTTTTTCTGTAAAGGACCAGGTAATATAGTCTCTGTCACAACTGTTAGAGTTGTGGTAATGTTAAAGTAACCATAGACAATAAATAAATGAATGGGTGTGAATGTTTTCCAAATAAAATTTGTTTACAAAAGTAGGCAGCAGGTTGGATTTGATTAGTGGCTATAGTTTGCCAATCCTTGTCCTATATAATGAAGTTACTTTGACAACATTTTGCCTTCTCTTTGGAAGTATGCCTATCCTGAGGTAGAACAGTAAATAGATAGATGGAGACAGTCTTAGAGTTTACCTCATTTTAGCAAAAGGTTTTCCACATACTGCAAAAGAGTAGGACAACAGGGAAAGTTAAGGTCCTTGTGGTCCTGGTTAAGGATTTATGAAAAGCAGCAGATGCCTCTGAAAACCCCTGGAGCATCACAGTCCAGGCATATTGTTGATTTGCCTTAGAGAAGGCAAACAAGTATTGACTATTTTGAGCTAAAAGGACACTAAAGAAAGCAGAACACAGATCTACAACTGTGTAGTATGTAGTCTCAGGAGGCACTTAACACAAAATGGCATTGGATTTAGTATCAATACTATAGGGAAACCTTGAAAGATTATCTTACTCATGATCTGATGAATCTATACCTTGTCTATTGGGGTTTTTGCCTGGAAGGACAGGAGCGTTACAAGGGCCAGGATAAGGTATGTTGAGTCCTTTTTCTATTAGACTTTATACAATCAATTTTAGTCTTTCTTTAGCCTCTGATTTAAGAAAGTTTTGTGCAAATTTGGGGAGAACTGGGTTAAGACGGGTCTTGAACCATGGCAGTGAGAATGTCTTGTTTGGATTTTGATGGACCTGTAACATTGTCAAGTGCTGGATCCCTGAAAATATCACCAAGACAAATTATAAATAAGATAAAGTTGTTTTGTGGACTTCTCCGGCTGTCCATTGGTTAAGACTCCATGCTTCCACTGCAGGAGGTGCGGGTATGATCCCTAGTCAGGGAATTAAGATCCCACATGCCCTGTGATGCGGCCAAAAAAATAAAAGCACTTAAAAAGAAAAAAACAGATAAAGTTATTTTTCCCTAAGCTATTAAGGAGAGTACTACAATGACAAGGGTTTTAGCAGTGTCTCAGAGGGTGGGAGGGCAAAGTGGGCATATTTATGCATGTTCAGAATGTGGTTTAAGGTGGGTCTTAAATTATGAGGGCTTGGTTAGGATTGGCTAAGAATCCTGATATAGTAGTTTAGAACTAGGGGACATAGAGAGATGAGGGTTTTGAGGTGAGAGATTCAAAGAGTCTTCAAAAGTAAATTATCATTTGCTACTATTTATTGTAGAAATGAATGAGTTGATGTTCACTTAAATAATATAGTTGTTGGAATGCTTATCTTCCTGGGCAAGAGGTTCCTGGAATAGTGATGTCTTGTTGATGAAGACAGTGTAAGAATAAGTCCATGTTGATGTAATCAGTAAACTGTGTAGGTGTAGATGGTTTCCGTTCTCACTTTTCATGCCAGGATTTCTGACTTGGATTCTGGTCCTTGAAGAACTTGGGTGCTGTCAGGTTGTTAGGACTACATCCTGTCTTTCACTCCATTCCTTGTAGTTGGCTCTCCACGGTTTGCCACAGCACCACCCTCCCCACCTTCCACCTGATCCAATCCATAATCCATTTATTTGCTGTACTTTGTCTGTTCCTCTTGGCTACATTTCCTTGTCTTTAACCACCTGACTGACTATGAAAAATTCTGCCAAAACTTTTGCCTGTAACCTTTTTCCAGATTCCACAGCATGATATAATGGATGTGAGTCTGGGCTATGTTATTTACCAGCTGCAATACATTTACCCTCTGCCTCACTTCCTTTTTTTTTTTTGTCTATAGTGGGACCTTTCATGGTTTCCTGACTCCCTTGTATAGGTCTGTCTAGTCTGTGACTCACGGCCATCCCTCACTTGGTCAGTCTTGCCCAGACAGAGCTTCTGTGCAGAAAATAATGTTGTGAGCAAAAGCTAAGCTCTAGAAAAACCAATCTTGATGTGAAATATATTGGAGTCAATGCTGTTTTTTTGTGAGTAAATTCTCCCAACTCTTAGATCTTAGTTCCAGATCTGTCATTATCTGTGTGACCTTGAATCAGTTACTCTTCCCTCTCTAAATCTCACTTAATTCCTCAGGTTTAAAATTTTAACTGCAATTTTGACCTGATAGGAGGATGTTTTTGTAATTCAGGTAAGTTAGACTAGAATGGTGGTAGGGAGATGGAGATAGACCCTGAAAATCAGCAATTTTAACAAGTTTCCCAGGTAATCTTTATACCTAGTGAAGCTTGACAGCCTTTATATATTTTAAAGATATGCTTTCTTTTCTTTTCTTTTTTCTGTTTTTTTTGCGGTACGCGGGCCTCTCACTGTTGTGGCCTCTGCCGTTGCGGAGCACAGGCTCCGGACGCACAGGCTCAGCGGCCATGGCTCACGGGCCCAGCCACTCCGCGGCATGTGGGATCTTCCTGGACCGGGGCACGAACCCGTGTCCCCTGCATCCGCAGGCAGACTCTCACCTACTGCGCCACCAGGGAAGCCCCTAATGCTATGTTTTTAGGTATTAAAAGGTTCAAACTTTCACATTTTCTTATTGGAGTAAGCCTTTTTTCTGTATGAAATACATTTCTTTCTTCACATTTAATACTATTTGCTTTAAATTCCCTATTGTATAATAGTAATATGTTTATACCTGTTTTCTCTTTGCTAACATTAGCTTGCTATCTTTTCTCTTTGTTTTTAATTTTTCTGATATTTGATTTGAAATTGAAAATTCAAATCTCAAAAAAAATTTCAAAAATTATTTTATGTGTAACACATGTAACTGAAATAGAGTTGGATTTTATTCTCCCACAATCTGATTGAGAAATTTAACACAGCTGCATTTCTTGTGATTAATGACATATTTGGATACATGCCTGACATCTTGCTTTATAGTTTCATTTGCCACGCTGTCCTCCTCATTTCTCATGCTCCCTTCCCTTTCCCATTCATCTTCCCCTCTCTTATTCCTTCCCCGTTTTTTGATACGTTGATCATATTTTCTTTATTCTATTTTTCTCTAGTGGTTTAGAAGTTCAGGATCCTATTCCTATTTTTCTAGTAGTTTTACTTAAAATTTAAAGGACATATTTAAATTTACCTCATTATCTAGATATCTCAAATTAATCAATATTTATATCGGCCCCTGCTTGCTCCCTTGCTGCATCAAGACAAGAAATTTAGCATGCTTTCAGTTCTCTCTGTCTTCTTTCAGTCTGCCCCTAACCTTTCATGTTGAGACTATCCAGAACTTTTAGTTATTATTTTTCATACTAATAATTATTTTATGTAACAGTTTTATGTACTAATAATCATTTAGAAAATTGTAAAATATACTGATTCATTTGCTCATCACTTTTTAATTTCAAGTTTTGCATTTTTTTCTGAATAATTTTTCATTTTTATGGAGTATGTAATTAAATAATTCAGAGAATGTGTGGTCAGTTTATTGAATATTTGTATGCTTATCAAAAGTTTTTATCAGAACTTTTAGTTCTGATGCTAGTTTGGCTGGTTATAAGAATCTAGGTTCAAATTTCCTTTAAAACTTCTGGAAAATGAATAACAGAAAGATGACAAAAAAACTTAACCATCTGGAATTTAAGAGATACTCTTCTAACTAACCCTTGGATCAAAGAATAAGAAAAATGGAAAATTCAAACTAATTAAAACATAATTTAGAGGAAAACACTTCCTACCAGAACTTATGTTACACAGATAAAGCTAAACTCAAAGGAAATTTTATAGCCTTAAGAATCTTAATTATTAAGGAAATAACATTGAAAACAGTGGAGACAGTTGCAGTTGGATTGGAGTTGGGAAGGGAGGACAGCAGGAATGCATTCAAGTCACCATCTTCCTTGTTGCTAGCACTTTTACTGTTTAATTTTTATTATTTAAAACTTTGAACAATTTGGAATTTATTTTGGTTCAAGATGTCAAGATGGATTTCACTTCATTTTCTCCCCCAAAATATCTAAACAGTTGCTTCAATAACGTTTATTACATAATCCATATTTTGCTCTTTGATATGAAATTCCATTTCAATCATAGAATAAAGTCTCAAATGAACTTTGGTCTATGCTTGCATCACCTATTCTGTGCTATTTATCTGGATGTACATTTTGGCATAGCTCCTGGCTGTTTCAATTACTATACTTCTGTAATGCATTTTGATATTTGGTAGAACAGGATCTTTTTAATTCTTATTTTTTATATTTTAAAGGCTCTTTGTTGCATCTTTAACCTTTTAGATGAATTTAAAATATTTTTTCAAATCCTAAAAAAAACCAAATGGGAATTTGAATGGAATTGATCATATAGATTAAATAAAGAGGAATTGACATCTACTGTATTACTCCCTCCCAAGAACAAATCATTTATTCCCACAAATTAAAAAAAAAAAAAGATTTAGACTTCCAGTTTTTGCTCCAACATATAAAGAACTTGAAAGTTGTCACTCTCATTCTCAAGCAAAAAAACTGAACAAACTGAAAATCAATAATTCCTCTTAGATCCGTCAGAGAATTGAGGTCATAGGGCAAACCAACACTCCTAAAATTGGGGAGACAGGCAAATACAGAGAATCACAGCTTACAGGGAGCAGAAACCACTGGAGCCAGGAATTGTTAGGAAAACTGAAACTGTCATTGCTGAACTGCTGGAGACTGAGTACAGATTAACTTGAGAGTGAAAAACTTAGTGGGGTGGCGGCTTCCCCACGCTTTCATGAGTTATATCTTCAGAAGCCCCAAAAGGTTCTCTCTCACAGTGAAGACTGAAGACAAATTCCCCATGCTTCCAGCAAGGTGGAGAGGGGAAGCCACCACTTTGAAATATGCCCAGGGGAAAAGTAGCCATTTTGAAATAAGCCTGGGGCATTCTGTTCTCTGTTTGCTCTCAAAAGAATTTGCTTTATGAGTCAAACTGACGTGGAAGAAAGGGAATATCCAACTGTAGGCCCTGCTAACCTTCCTGTCTCATCTGAGTGGAGGTGGGTACTGAGAGGCATTGTGAAGGTCACAGTCTAGGGGTGCAGGCCCAGTAGAGATTGAGATCTAATCATAGGATTACAGAATGCTTGCCTCCACCACACACCTTATCAAGACATCAAAAGGGCTCCTGTATAATAACGGATTACAGCTGAAAGGACTGCAAGGCTCACACTCTATTTAAGAAGGAGTTTCTAGGGAAACTAAAGTACAATAGGGGAGACCAAAACAAGGACACTAGAGGAGACTGAAGCCTCAGACATCTATAACTACAGCAAACAATAAGCACAGTGTAACGTCTAGCCAGATAAACCCTCACACAAAGGCATATTTACCTCTGTTCCTATTACCCAGTACATTATATCTGACTTTCAACCACATTTAGAAGGTATGCTAAAAGACAACAAAAACAAAAAAGTCTGAAGAAACAAAGCAAGCAACAGAACCAGACTCAGATATGGCAGAGATTTTGGAATTATCACACAAGGAATTTAAAATAACTGTGGTATGCTGAGGGCTATAATGAAAAAAATGGAAAACATGCAAGAATGGATAGGTAGTATAAGCAGAGAGATGGAAACTCTAAGAAAGAATTAAAAGGAAATATAAAACACTGTAACAGAAGTAAAGAATGAACTCTGATGGGCTCATCAGTAGACTGCACTCAGCCAAGGAAAGAATTAGTGGGCTTGAAGATATGTTGATAGAAACTTCTCAAACTGAAAGGCAAAGAGAAAAAAGAATTTAAAAAAAGCAACAGAATATTCAAGAAATGTGGGACAATTACAAAAGTAATACATGTAATAGAAGTACATGTATTCATGGAATACATGTATTCATGGGAATACCAGAAGAAGAATGAGAGAGAAGGAGAAGAAAAAATATTTGAAGTAATAATGGCTGAGGATTTTCCACAATCAATGACAGACACCAAACCACAGATCCAGGAACCTCAGAGAACACCAAGAAGGATAAAGAATGAAAAGTTTACACCTAGGCATATCATATTCAAACTGTAGAAAACCTAAGACAGAGAAAATCTTGAAAGAAGCCAGAGGGGGAAAAACACTTTACCTACAGAAGAACAAGGATAAAAATACATAGAAATTCTCTTCATACATCAGGTAAGTAAGAAGAGAGTAGAGGGAAATATTTAAAGTCTTGAAAGAAGCCAACCAAGAATTCTGTATCCAGTGAAATTGTTCTTCAAAAGTGAAGTAGAAATAAAGACTTTCTCAGACAAATAAAAATTGAGGGAATTTGTCACCAGTAAACCTTCTTGCAAGAAATATTAAAAGAAGTACTTCAGAGAGTAGAAATATTAAATAGGTCAGAAACTTGGATTTATATAAAGAAAGGAAGCATGTTAGAGAAATTATACATGAAAGTAAAATGAAACCTTTCATTTTTTATTATTAATTTATCTAATATATAGCTGTTCAAAACAATATTATGTATTGGGTGATTATAGCTTATGGACAGGTGAGATGAATGACAGCAGTGTTATAAGGAATGGAGAAAGCAGTTGGTCCAAATATATCAATTAAGAGACAGAGACTGACAGAGTGGGTTAAACAAACAAACAAAAAACAAAACAAACAAACCTCCCCACCCCTAGACCCAACTATATGTTGTCTGTAAGAAACTAACTTCAAATAAGAAAAAAATTTAAATTTATCTGTAGTCACTTAGATTTCTTCATTATAGCTCTGGCATCTATTTTATTTAGTTTTTTTCCCTAAGTTTTTAGATCTTTTGTTGCTGTTATGAATGTATAATCGATAGGAGCCTTGATTGTGAATAACATAAGGCAGCTTAAACTAACTTTAGCAAAATATGAAATTTATTATTAGACTATAAGAGCATCTCATGGAATTTAAGGATGGGAAAACAGCTAGCCTCAGGAGTCAACTGGAAATAGCAACTTTATGCCCAAACTACCCTTCCTCCTTCTTTCATCTTTACTTCTCTTTGTACATCTGCTCATTATTCCTCTTCTCTCTGTGGACCCAATTCCTTTTATTCTCCAGTCCATAGGGTATAAAATTTGGCTTTTGAAAATAGCTGAATTTACATTTTATCTCTCTCTGTGTCTCAGTTCTAGTTCCCAAGGATGTGACTTGGATTGCCCAAGCTTGAATCAGCTATCCACCCTCTGATTCAATACCTTTAACCAAGGGTACAAGGTCCCATGGCACAACATTATGACTAGAAGACTATTGTTTGACCCTATGGATGGTAGAGGCCATTTTTTTTTGCCAAATTTTGAGAGACTGTGTAGACAACCAATAGGGGATCTACTATAGATCCCCTATAGAACAGAGTGTTTGTTTCCATGAAATTTTCTTCCTGGCTACTGTGTGTGTAGGAGAGAACTTACTAAACACTATACTTGTGTTTTATTTTCATAACTTTTGGCAAGAGGGATACCTGAGTGTTCCTTTGATAGCCATAAGAGGTAGTAATTCACACTTTGAGGATCGGAAGGTATTTTCTCCACCTAGGGATTAAGCCTGTGTGATTAGGGTGCTCTAGGCATGTGCAGCCTACCCTGAACACATCAATCTGTAGATAGCCCTGCAAGATTTGAAGGGTTCAGCCCATCTTCCTTTGTTCTTTGAGAAAGGAAAGAATGTTTTGTGTTTGGGGATTGAAAAGCAAAGTGACCCAACTCCTAGATGGGTCTCTGGGACTGAACAGTGGGCCAGTGGTCATGGATTCCACTGTAGAATGGACCGAGCCAGCTCTGCATAGTACCTCTGGGAGAACTGGGGCTTTGGAGGGGAATGGAGAGCCTGGAAAAAACAGTGAAGGGCTACCAGGTTGTAGGATAGTGAAATTGCCTTTGAGTGACCTCTTTTAGAGGAGTGTGGTGAACTCTGAACAGCTGAGGGTTAGGAGCTTGTGAAAATCTTTTATAGGTAAGATGAGCAAGGCCAGACAGGAGAGGAGACCTGGTGTTGTGTAGCAGCATTAGCAGGTGGACACCAGGGTTCTCTCATTTCCCTCATTTTGGAGGGAAAGTTCTGCAGACGTCCTTTCCAGGACATGGTTCTGGGGTGTTTCAGGAGAGACAAGGAAGCCCTGAAATGTGATAATGGACTTCTTGCCAATCTGGTATGTGGGACTTGGAGCTAATTCTGAAATTAATATTGAGAAATAAAGGAATACCTTGAGTATCAAGGATTATACCTGTTAAATTTGTATGGAATTAAGGTATAGTTTTTTTGGTGTTTCTATGAATCTGGTGTCCTAGCTGCCCTCCATTTTCTTTCACATAAGATGAAGACCTGTCACTATGTCTCTGCACAGAGCACTAAGAGACAGAACTGTTGTTTGAGCAAGTCTACCCTCTTGGCCGTGTGAGATGTCACCAGACAAGCAATATAGAAAAACCGTGCCTCAACTAAGACCCGATGCAGCCAAAAATAAAAAAATAAATAAATCTTTTTTTAAAAAAAAAAAAAGAAAGAAAAACCATGCCTTAGAATAGTCCAGTAGATGAAGGAATGGAAAAGGAATTTATCTTCTGGTTTTCTCCCATTTCCTGTCTCTCGTTGATTTAAGCTCTCTTCTCAAAGAGTTAACTCTTTCACATTTCTAGGTTGTGTTAACTGACCTTTTCAACAGCTATTAGGGAAACCAATGTCCATGTCCTGAAATGTGGTCCTTCCTCTGAGTTTGAGAGTGGAGGAGGAGCCAGAGCCAGTGACTCTGGATGTGGGATTCAGGCAGTAGAACTTCACACAGTGTGGAGTTTGTCACCACAGCAACAGCTGAAATGGAGCAAGTGTCTGAGGGTCTAGGGGACAGGTGACACTGAAAGAATATGAGAAAACACACAAGATTATCTAATACAATATATTAGCAGACTTCTGATTACAACTTATTAGCCAGATCTGTGTCATGTGGACACACTTAGCTAAATGGGAGGTCGGAATATGAATAGCTTGCCTGGAGCTGAGCACCTGGCTGACCCTTCAAAAATCTGGATTTAAGTAAGAAGGATAATGGGGGAATCAATATTGGGGAAGTAATGGTAGGTGTGTCAGGCAGGGATTTTTTTTATGGGCAATAGTAACCAATTTTCCTAAATATAAGAAAAAAAGAAATTTGTTAGAAGAATGTCAGTAGTAGGTGTTGGATAAGTGTTTGTTGAATGGACGATCGTATTTGAGTGGGGCTGTATGTTTCCAGCTGGGATTTCTTGCTAATGCCAACACATTGTGTGAATATCCTATAAACCAAATTCAGACAGTCATTTGCTCATAGAGAGATCATCAGTGGTCATAACCTGGGTTGGGGAAGCCATGACCTGAGAAGGCCCTTTGAAAGAGAGATGTGTGTTCTGGTACTTTATAGGCTTCATTTGAAAACCAGTGATGTGTTACTGTAGAATCAGAGGAGTAGACAGTAAACGAGGAAACTGAGGCCTTTGGAGCTTAAGAGACATGTCCCAGGTCATATAGCTACTGAGCAGCAGAATTAGTGTACTTTCCATAAAGAAAGCATCAGTGTACTTCCTTTTGCTAAATCAAGATAAAAATAAAAATGATTTTAAAAATACAGTTGGTGAGCCCGACATGTGGGTGTGCATTTTAAAATTCCCCAAATGCATAATGTTCTTGTCTGCTTAGTTTCAGAAAGCGTTTTACATTTCTGTCATTCTGAGTGCTATGACAACATCAGGATGGCAGTGGCAGCTAAGAAAACACAGAAAACACGTAGCACGGAAAAAGAATCAGTCACAACAAAGGCTGGCTTTCCTTATCAGTGTGAACCCAAGAACCTAGTGAGCACCCCAAAATATACATTGATGATGACGCTGTGAGTCACTGTATGACTCACAGCTCACTGACCACTACAAAACAGAAACTTGAGGATAATTTACTGCCCAGGCCCAAAGGACTTGAAAGAACTTTCCCACCCACCATATGAGTGATATATCAAATTAGGGATAAGGCGCCATTGCTTTCTTCTTCTTGGAGTGGATTAATTCTCCCTCTTTGTGCATCTCCCCCGAGACACAGAGCCAGATAAGCCTCTGATTTCACTAATAATCTCTCAGTGAACCGTTCTATTCCTGTACCTGCCTACTTGGGCTCGTTCTGCAAAGAAATCTAACCCATAAGAGTGCCTCAGCACACAAAAATGTACTTCATCACTCCTCAGAGCAAGATGGCTTCTTGGATCAGCGTTTTATGCCTTCCCTCCCTTGACTGTGACACTAAACAGACCTATAATAAACCATCCTCGACTGCACAAGTAAGAAATGGCTCTCAGGGCCAAGGCAGTTCGTTCTCCAAAACCATTTCCCTTACTTGTATGAATCAAGGACCCAGCGATCACAATTTGGGGTTATAGACAAGATTAGAGGAAAGGCTTATTTTTCTAAAGGAATGAAGATGTCTCCAGCACTTTCTCAGCAGGTCTGCAGTTGTACTCACGTGATCTTTGTGCTTGGGTTGGTGGTATTCCTGCCTTTCCCAGGAGCGTTCTGAGGAGGTCTGTGACCTGGATTCACATGGGTTAGGTCCTCTCAGGAGCCGGGATGTACACTAGGAAGCTCCCCTCTCTGGCCGGTACCTGACACCGCCCAGGCCATCTTCCAGGGCTTTGCCGCAACAGTCTACGCAGCCATGGTGACACGGGCCTTCTGGTGTCAGGAGGCTGTCCGGCATCTGGGTTTTCTCTCATTTAGAAGACAGCCCGGTTAAAAATAGTCTTGTACAGCCATAACGTATCCCCTGCTTTTGGAGCAATGGATGCTCTTTAAGGAAACACTCCAGGGCGAGAGTGTTCTTCCCTCACCCCATTCATTCCTTCCACACTAATACAAACCTCTTTTTTTGCCAGCTTTTTATATTGACATATAAAATTGTAAGATATTTAAAGTGTACTTTGTGATGATTTTGTATATGTACACATTGTGAAAGGGTTCCTCCCATCTAGTTAACACACCCATCACCACACACACACACACACACACACACACACACACACACACACATTTTGGTGAGAACATTTACGTTCTACTTTCTTAACAAATTTCAATTGTATGATACAGTGTTATCAACAGTAGTCACCATGTTATACATTAGATCCTCAGACCTTATTTATCTTATAGCTGAAAGTTTTTGCCCTTTACCCCCCTATTTTTCCCTCCTCCCAACTCCTGGCAACAACTTTTCTATACTCTGTTTCTATGAGTTTGACTTTAAAAAAAAAAGAGTCCACATATAAGTGATACCATGAAGTGTTTCGTTTTCTCTGTCTGGCTTATTTCACTTAGCATTATGCCCTCAAGTTCCATCCATGTTGTCACAAATGTCAGGATTTCCTTCTTTTTTTTAATGACTGAATAATGTTCCATTGTATTTATATACATATCACATCTCCCTTATCCACTCATCCATTGACACTTAGGTTGTTTCCTAAAAAGCTCTTAATGGCACCAAGAAGGCATTTTTCTATCTGAGCTCTTGCACTGCTCAGGGATTATGAGAAATAAAGTATAATTAGGCAACCTGCAGGGTTGCCCTGATTCTGCCTGATGCAGGGGCCACCCTGACTTGTTTGCACACTGAAGATTGTTTGAATGATCCTGCAGATGAGAAGTCACTGGGTATCAGTATTTTCCTAAACAGAAAAATATACTAAAAATTGAAAGGAAAACTGCTACTTTGGTGAGGTGAGCCCTGGAGCAGACGGCCAGTATATCTTGCTTCACTGAGATTTCTTTCCCATCCTCATCACTCTTTAAATCAGTATCAGTTGAATTCCTACTTAAGCTAGGCTTGGAGATGCAGAAATAACACTGTCTGAAATAGAAAAAGAAGAACCAAAGTGGTGAGGCAAGTCATCTGTTGAGAGTAGGTCAGATCAGTGAAATCAAATGAAGTTCAAGTCCAAAGAGCAGGAGTGCCTTGAGTTAAGAGCTTGGGCAATTGTCAGGGTTGAAGCTGAGGTTTCTGAGATTTATCTATCTTGGCTTGGATCAGTACATGTGATACACTTTCCTGTTGAAATATCAAATAATATCTTCATATGGTCAGCTTGTTAGAACTCACTTCTAAGCGAAACGTTTTAATGCATAGTTTAAATGCAATCCTTGTCAAAATTTCAGCTGTCCTTTTTTTTTTTTTTTTTGGCAGAAATTGACAAGCTGATCTTAAAATTCATATGGAAATGCAAGGGAACTTGAATAGGCAAAACAATCTTAAAAATGAATAACAAAATAGGACTCACTCTTCCTGATTTCAAAACTTATTATAAGGCTACAGAAATCAAGACAGTATAGTACTGGCATGAAGATAGAAATATAGCTTATGGAACAGAATTGAGAGTCCAGGAAGAAAGCTTTACATTTGCGATCAATCGATTTTTGACAAGGGTACGAAGGCCATTCAATGGGAAAAGAGCAGTCTTTTCAACAAGTGGTACTAGAACAACTGGATATCCACATGTGAAAGAAGAATGTTGGACCCCTACACTACACCACAAACGACAATTAACTTAAAATGAATTAAATACCTAAATATATGAAGTAAAACCACAACACTTTTAAAGGAAAACATATTAATAAGTCTTTATGACTTTGGATTAGGCTATGATTTCTTAGTTATGACACTAAAAGCACAAGTGGGAAAAGAAAAATAAAGCTTAGTTGGACTTCCTTAGAATGTAAAAACATTTGTGCTGCAAAGGACACCATCAAAAAAGTGAAAAGAATGCAGAGAACTGGAGAAAACATCTGCAGATCATATATATATAAAGAGACTTGTCACCAGGATATATAAAAAACTATTACAAATTATCAATAAAAGACAACCTAATTAAAAATGGGCAAATGATTTTGATATACATTTCTCTAGAGATATACTAATGGTCAATAAGCACATGAAAAGATATTCAACATAATTAGTCTCCAGAGAAATGGAAATAAAAGTATGAGATATCATTTTATATCCACTAGGATGGTTGTAATAAAAAAGACAAACAATAACTGTGTTGAAAAGAATGTAGAGGAATTGGAATCCTCATACATTGCTGTAAAATTTCCGTAGTAGCTGCTGTGGTTAACAATTTGATGGTTCCTCAAAAGTTAAACATAGAGTAGCCATATGACCCAGCAATTCTATTCCTGGTTATCTGCCCAAAAGAAATGAAATCTACACACAAATGAACTCAAATGTTCATAACAGCATTATTCATAATGACCAAAAAGTGGAAACAACTCAAATGTTCATTAACTGACAAATGGATAAACAAAATATGGTATATCCATATGTACCATACATATGTACCATACATACAAAGGAAGATTATTGAGCCATAAAAAGGGATAAAGTACTGATACATGTTACAACATGGATGAACATTGAAAACGTTATTCAAAGTGAAGAAAACCAGACACAAAAACCCCACATATTCTATGATTCCATTTATATGAAATGTACAGAATAGACAAATCCATAGAGACAGAAAGTGTATTAGTGGTTTCCTAGGTCAGTTGGGAACAGGGAGTGACTGTGAATGGGTATGAGGTTTTTTGAGGGGGTGACAAAATGTTCTAAAATTAGATTGAGGTGATTTTTGCTCAACTTCATAAATATACTGAAAGCCATTGGATGATATACTTTAAATGGGTAGATTTTATGGTATGGAAGTTATATCTCATAAAGCTGTTAAAAATAAATGAATAAGTAAAAAGTGAAGGGAAAGTATACTATAATTTTTGGCAAATATTTATTTAGACTTTTTCTTTGCTTTATCAAAATATATACGTATTTTATGATTATTATTTTTAAAAAGGGAACATACTACAGATACTAGTCTGACATTTTGAAAATTTTGTTATGCAATGAGCATTTTTCTTAGGTCAAAATATTCAGATTTCAATATTTATAAATTCCAGAAATTAATCCATTCGTTGGTATTACATAGCTTATTTAAACACTTGTTTCTTGATGAACATTGAGGTGATTTCTTTCTTTCTTTTTTTTTTTTTTGCGGTACGCGGGCCTCTCACTGTTGTGGCCTCTCCCACTGAGGAGCACAGGCTACGGACGCGCAGCCTCAGCGGCCATGGCTCACGGGCCTAGCCGCTCCGCGGCATGTGGGATCTCCCCAGATCGGGGCACGAACCCGTGTTCCCGGCATTGGCAGGCAGACTCTCAACCAC